>NC_052320.1:6439525-6762394 GCF_016432855.1 Salvelinus namaycush | reverse complement strand
TAATAAGCTAATTATCAACCTTGAGAAGTATGAAACAGAAAATGGCAAATAGTTCGAACGGTGCCCTCTTGTGGTGAAGTAGCCTTGTACATGGAGCAATGTCCTTTCTACCAAAGACAGCACAGTATGAAGATCGACTAAAACTGCTTCACCAATAGGAATCGTCGATCACACTTGTAGGTGATGTTTTTTTATTTATTTATTTTATTTAACCTTTATTTAACCAGGTAGGCAAATTGAGAACACGTTCTCATTTACAATTGCGACCTGGCCAAGATAAAGCAAAGCAGTTCGACACATACAACAACACATAGTTACACATGGAGTAAAACAAACATATAGTCAATAATACAGTGAAAAAAAATAAGTCTATATACAATGTGAGCAAGTGAGGTGAGATAAGGGAGGTGAAGGCAAACAAATATATGTATAAATAAATAAAAATATAAAAATGCCATGGTGGCGAAGTAAATACAACACAGCAAGTAAAATGAAAACTAAAAACACTGGAATGGTTGGTTTGCAGTGGAAGAGAGCGCAAAGTAGAGACAGAAATAATGGGGTGCAAAGGAGCAAAATAAATAAATAAATACAGTAGGTAAAGTTGTTTGGGCTAAATTATAGATGGGCTATGTACAGGTGCAGTAATCTATGAGCTGCTCTGACAGCTGGTGCTTAAAGCTAGTGAGGGAGATAAGTGTTTCCAGTTACAGAGATTTTTGTAGTTCGTTCCAGTCATTGGCAGCAGAGAACTGGAAGGAGAGGCGGCCAAAGGAAGAATTGGTTTTGGGGGTGACCAGAGAGATATACCTGCTGGAGCGCGTGCTACAGGTAGGTGCTGCTATGGTGACCAGCGAGCTGAGATAAGGGGGGACTTTACCTAGCAGGGTCTTGTAGATGACCTGGAACCAGTGGGTTTGGCGGCGAGTATGAAGCGAGGGCCAGCCAACGAGAGTGTACAGGTCGCAGTGGTGGGTAGTATATGGGGCTTTGGTGACAAAACGGATGGCACTGTGATAGACTGCATCCAATTTATTGAGTAGGGTTTTGGAGGCTATTTTGTAAATGACATCACCGAAGTCGAGGATTGGTAGGATGGTCAGTTTTACAAGGGTATGTTTGGCAGCATGAGTGAAGGATGCTTTGTTGCGGAATAGGAAGCCAATTCTAGATTTAACTTTGGATTGGAGATGTTTGATGTGAGTCTGGAAGGAGAGTTTACAGTCTAACCAGACACCTAGGTATTTGTAGTTGTCCACATATTCTAAGTCAGAGCCGTCCAGAGTAGTGATGTTGGACAGGCGGGCAGGTGCAGGCAGCGATCGGTTGAAGAGCATGCATTTAGTTTGCATTTAGATGTCATGGCGACTCATGCTTAGAAACACGTAATCGGGTCTAACGACTGTCTCGAGATGAACTGCGCATGTGGAGGCCGTCAAATCAAAGACACGCGTTTGATATAGAGTCGTTTTTGACAGAAATATAAACTGGTCAGTTTATCACTTTCACGAGGTAGGAGTAATAACATGTTCAACTACTTAAGACATGGGATCCAATCTAGGTTGTGCCTTTAGATTGAGAATATACAACTAAGAAGGAATTCTTCACTTCTTAAAACCCGGCCAGGGGCCTCATAAACCGTGCATATGTACAAAATAGACCCTAAAACATGCGTGTGCCAGTTTTCAAGCAGAAGTTGGCATTTATAAAAACGTTACTTGATATGAAAATGTGCTAATCTTCCCGTAAACTCTAGTCCATGCCTACACAAAGTTTCTAGTGGTTAAATTATATAATTGATAACAGGCAAGTAGACTAGTATTTTGTGCAAATGGGGTATATGATGGACAGGCTAATTCATAACAATAAACAGGTTAATAACAAGATGCAATCATTTCCCCTTAATGAGAAGAGAGAATATATTTTGATAATCGTGGTCCCGTGGTCCCGTGTGGCTCAGTTGGTAGAGCATGACGCTTGCAACGCCAGGGTTGTGGGTTCATTCCCCACGGGGGGACCAGGATGAATATGTATGAACTTTCCAATTTGTAAGTCGCTCTGGATAAGAGCGTCTGCTAAATGACTTAAATGTAAATGTAAATGTAATAATCTTTACATTAAAAAATAAAGTCAATGTAACGGGTGTTCTCTTCGTCTGAAGAGGAGGAGTAGGGATTTGACCAAAGCGCAGCGTTGAAGGTAGACATGATTTATTAAATGAAAACGACGAAACACGAAAAACACTTGAGAATTTACAAAATAATAAACGGAGTCAACAGACCTCAACAAACGAACTTACATACAACGAAGAACGCACAAACAGGAAAAATGACTACACAAACGAACGAACAAACAAACCGAAACAGTCCCGTGTGGAGCAACATACACAGACACGGAAGACAACCACCCACAACAAACAATGTGAAACCACCTACCTTAATATGGTTCTCAATCAGAGGAAAACGTAAACCACCTGCCTCTAATTGAGAACCATATCAGGTCACCCATTAACCAACATAGAAACACATAACATAGACTGCCCACCCAAACTCACGCCCTGACCGACTAACACATACAAAAACAACAGAAAACAGGTCAGGAACGTGACAGTCAAGTGGAAAGTCTAAGGAGCAACAACAGCTCAGCCGCGAAGTGGTAGGCCACACAAACTCACAGAATGGGACTGCTGAGTGCTGAAGTGAGTAAAAAAATGTCTGTCCTCGGTTGCAACACTCAATACCGAGTTCCAAACTGCCTCTGGAAGAAACTTCAGCACAAGAACTGTTTGTCGGGAG
Source organism: Salvelinus namaycush (assembly GCF_016432855.1). Lineage (NCBI taxonomy): Eukaryota > Metazoa > Chordata > Actinopteri > Salmoniformes > Salmonidae > Salvelinus > Salvelinus namaycush. The sequence continues at coordinate 6,759,599 of NC_052320.1, read as the reverse complement.
CTTCAGGATTGGTTTCCATGGCCGAGCAGCAGCACACAAGCCTAAGATCAACATGCGCAATGCCAAGCGTCGGCTGGAGTGGTGTAAAGCTCGCCGACATCGGACTCTGGAGCAGTGGAAATGCGTTCTCTGGAGTTATTAATCAAGCTTCACCATCTGGCAGTCCGATGGACGAATCTGGGTTTGGCGGATGCCAGGAGAACGCTACCTGCCCCAATGCATAGTGCCAACTGTAAAGTTTGGTGGAGGAGGAATAATGGCCTGGGGCTGTTTCTTCCATGGTTCAGACTCCTTAGTTCCAGTGAAGGGAAATATTAACGCTACAGCATACAATGACAGTTTAGACAATTCTGTGCTTCCAACTTTGTGGCAATAGTTTGGGGAAGGCCCTTTCCTGTTTCAGCATGACAATGGCCCCAAGCCCAAAGCGAGGACCATTCAAAAATGGTTTGTCGAGTTTGGTGTGGAAGAACTTGAATGGCCTGCACAGAACCCTGACCTCAACCCCATTGAACACCTTTGGGATGAATTGGAACGCCGACTGGGAGCCAAGCCTAATCACCCAACATCAGTGCCCGACCTCACTAATCCTCGTGGCTTAATGGAAGCAAGTCCCGGCAACAATGTTCCAACATCTAGTGGAAAGCCTTCCCAGAAGGGTGGAGGCTGTTATAACAGCAAAGGGGGCCCAACTCCATATTAATGCCCGTGAGTTTGGAATAAGATGTTCGACAAGCAGGTGTCCACATACTTTTTCATTTTCATGTAGAGCATTTAACAGAGGTTTAGATGGTACAATGACTCTACAGCAGGGGTTCCCAAACTGTTTCACTCGGGCCCCCCTTCCAACATTGGGGAACATCCCGCGCCCACGTCTATTTCTATGGGCACAAGCACTGTTCATGACACAAACTGTAAAAAACTTTAGATGACATGGGCAAATTGATCTGGACATTTCTGACAAGTTATAAATAGCTCTCTAAGTTATGCAATGACTGACATGACAAGAGGAACTGATGCCCTACCCAATTTGAAATTGCACCTTCGGAATTCTGATCGGTTTTATGTAATAACTCAAAACTTTTAAAAGTGAGGTGTCACTTCGCTTTGGGACTTTTGATGCGTATACTAATGCAAAGCCATATGGGACTTGTTTCAGGTAACTAGGTGTATGTCGTGTGTCAGTACTTTACAGGAGAGGCATTTTAATGTAAAGACACATTTTTTATCAAAATGCATTTTTTTTGCAAGAAATGCCTGCTGGAACATGTGAACTTTCATGTGCCTTAATAACAAACTCGTATGCCATCTGTAAATACAAATTAAATTGTTAAAATTACGAGCCTAGTTGGTTTAGCCACGAAAAAAGACAGGAACCTTCCTGCTAGCCATCATTGGCTCAGATAATGGATGGGCTGGACATGCCGAAAGATAAGTTTGGATTGGTCTGCCATGTAGCACGCTTCTGTCTATAACATGAGTTGCTCAGTATGTGTAGGTAATCCATTCTAGCGTGGCTATTTTGAAAGATATCACGAAGAACTGCATAAGTGTTGCTAATGCACTTTCTGGAGGACCGAGTTTTGAAATCAGTGGAATACCTGGTGGAAGCAGAGTATGATAGCTAAGGAGATGGAAAAAATTCCGCCACTTGATTGCAAATAATGCGGAGGGAGTCAGAGAACACACATAAAAAGGCTGTTGTATAAAACATCTGTTTCTGGTTTACATCTTCAAACTATGGGCAACCATGGCATCCATGACAGAGGGAGTAGAGTTCATCCATGTATGTGGGTAAGAGAGTCTAGCTAGCTATATTTTCAGATATTATACGGTTTTAATTTTGTCAAAGTCGTTTTCACTGCAAGTTAAAGAGTACTGTTAGCTAGCTAACTAACCTTAGCTGGCTGGCTCGCTAGCTAACGTTACGTGTATGATCTGTGGAGGAATATTGTTTGTACCTCAGAATCAATTGCATTGCTAGTTATAGCCTAATATTAGCTAGCCAGCTAACATTGAACCTAGCTAGTTGGTTAGCTTTAGCTAACAGCAGATTGATGCAGGATAGTAACATTATGAGTTGGGATTTTAGTTAACTGTATTGCTAGCTAGCTAACGGTGACTAACCCCATTCCGTACAAATTTGCGCAACCGCGACATTCAAACGAGGCTGCAATGAAAACCAATGGGGCTGTGGCAACTGTGTTGACATCAAAATCTGGGGTGTGAACTACGTTACAATTCAAGCGTTGATTGACATGGTAATGGCTCTATAGTATTTTTTGATTTTATTTCACCTTTACTTAACCAGGTAGGCCAGTTGAGAACAAGTTCTCATTTACAACTGCGACCTGGCCAAGATAAGGCAAAGCAGTGCGACAAAAAAACACAGAGTTACACATGGGATAAACAAACGTACAGTCAATAACACAATTGAAAAATCTATATACAGTGTGTGCAAATGAAGTAAGGAGGTAAGGCAATAAATAGGCCAATAGTGGCGAAGTAATTACAATTTAGCAAATTACACTGGAGTGATAGACGTGCAGATGAGGATGTGCAAGTAGAAATACTGGTGTGCAAAAGAGCAGAAAAACAAAAACAAATATGGGGATGAGGTAGATAGTTGGTTGGATGGGCTATTTACAGGTGAGCTGTGTACAGCTGCAGCGATCGGTTAGCTGCTCTGACAGCTGACGCTTAAAGTTAGTGAGGGAGATATAAGTCTCCAACTTCAGCGATTTTTTTGCAATTCGTTCCAGTCATAGGCAGCAGAGAACTGGAAGGAAAGACTTTGGGGATGACCAGTGAAATATACCTGCTGCAGCGCGTGCTACGGGTGGGTGTTGCTATGGTGACCAGTGAGCTGAGGTAAGGTGGAGCTTTACCTAGCAAAGACTTATAGATGACCTGGAGCCAGTGGGTTTGGCTACGAATATGTAGCGAGGGCCAGCCAACGAGAACATACAGGTCGCAGTGGTGGGTGGTATATGGGGCTTTGGTGACAAAATGGATGGCACTGTGATAGACTGCATTCAATTTGCTGAGTAGAGTGTTGGAGGCTATTTTGTAAATGATATCGCCAAAGTCAAGGCTCGGTAGGATAGTCCGTTTTACGAGGGTATTTTTGGCAGCATGAGTGAAGGAGGCTTTGTCGCGAAATAGGAAGCCAATTCTAGATTTAATTTTGGATTGGAGATGCTTAATGTGAGTTTGGAAGGAGAGTTTACAGTCTAGCCAGACATCTAGGTATTTATAGTTGTGCACATATTCTTAGTCAGAACCGTCCAGAGTAGTGATGCTACTCGGGCAGGCGAGTGTGGGCAGCGATCGGTTGAAGAGAATTCATTTCGTTTTACTAGCATTAAAGAACAGTTGGAGGCCACGGAAGGAGTGTTGTATGGCGGTGAAGCTTGTTTGGAGGTTTGTTAACACAGTGTCCAAAGAAGGGCCAGGTGTATACAGAATGGTGTCGTCTGCTTAGAGGTGGATCGAAGAATTACCCGCAGGAAGAGAGACATCATTGATACAGTTGAAGTCGGAAGTTTACATACACTTAGGTTGGAGTCATTAAAACTCGTTTTTCAACCACTCCACAAATTTCTTGTTAACAAACTATACTTTTGGCAAGTCGGTTAGGACATCTACTTTGTGCATGACACAAGTCATTTTTCCAACAATTGTTTACAGACAGATTATTTCACTGTATCACAATTCCAGTGGGTCAGAAGTTTACATACACTAAGTTGACTGTGTCTTTAAACAGCTTGGAAAATTCCAGAAAATTATGTCCTGGCTTTAGAAGCTTCTGATAGGCTAAGTTACTTAATTTGAGTCAATTGGAGGTGTACCTGTGGATGTATTTCAGGGCATACTTTCAAACTCAGTGCCCCTTTGCTTGACATCATGGGGAAATAAAAAGAAATCAGCCAAGACCTCAGAAAACAAATTGAGACCTCCACAAGACTGGTTCATCCTTGGGAGCAATTTCCAAATGCCTGAAGGTACCACGTTCATCTGTACAAACAATAGTACGCAAGTATAAACACCATGGGGCCACGCAACCGTCATACCTCTCAGGAAGGAGAAGCGTTCTGTCTCCTAGAGATCAAAGTACTTTGGTGCAAAAAGTGAAAATCAATCCCAGAAAAACAGCAAATGACCTTATGAAGATGCTGGAGGAAACAGGTACAAAAGTATCTATATCCACAGTAAAACAAGTCCTATATCAACATAACATGAAAGGCTGCTCAGCAAGGAAGAAGCCACTGCTCCAAAACCGACATAAAAAAGCCAGACTACGGTTTGCAACTGCACACGGTTTGCAACTGACAAAGATCGTACTTTTTGGAGAAATGTCCTCTGGTCTGATGAAACAAACATATAACTGTTTGGCTATAATGACCATCGTTATGTTTGGAGGAAAAAGGGGGAGGCTTGCAAGCCGAAGAACACCATCCCATCTGTGAAGCACGGGGGTGGCAGCATCATGTAGTGGGGGCGCTTTGCTGCAGGAGGGACTGGTTCACTTCACAAAATAGATGGCATCATGAGGTAGGAAAATGATGTGGATATATTGAAGCAACATCTCAAGACATCAGTCAGGAAGTTACAGCTTGGTCGCAAATGTGTCTTCCAAATGGACAATGACCCCAAGCATACTTCCAAAGTTGTGGCAAAATGGTTTAAGGACAACATAGTCAAGGTATTGGAGTGGCCATCACAAAGCCCTGACCTCAATCCTATGGAAAATGTGAGGGCAGAACTGAAAAAGCGTGTGCGAGCAAGGTGGTCTACAAACCTGACTCAGTTACACCAGCTCTGTCAGGAGGAATGGGCCAAAATTCACCCAACTTTTTGTGGGAAGCTTGTGGAAGGCTACCCAAAACGTTTGACCCAAGTTAAACAATTGAAAGGTAATGCTACCAAATACTAATTGAGTGTATGTAAACTTCTGACTCACTGGGAATGTGATGATAGAAATAAACGCTGAAATAAATCATTCTCTACTATTATTCTGACATTTCACAGTCTTAAAATAAAGTGGTGATCCTAAATGACCCAAGACAGGGATGTTTTACTAGGATTGAATGTCAGGAATTGTGAATAACTGAGTTTAAATGTATATGGCTAAGGTGTATGTAAACTTCTGACTTCAACTGTATATACAGAGAAAAGAGTCAGCCCTAGAATTGAACCCTGTGGCACCCCCATAGAGACTGCTAGATGTCCGGACAACAGGTCCTCCGATTTGACACACTGAATTCTATCTGAGAAGTAGTTAGCGAACCAGGCGAGGCAGTCATTAGAGAAACCAAGGTTGTTGAGTCTGCCGATAAGAATACGATGATTAACAGAGTCGAAAGCCTTGGCCAGGTCGATGAAGATGGCTGCACAGTACTGTCTTTTATCGATCGCGGTTATGATATTGTTTAGGACCTTGAGCGTGGTTGAGGTGCACCCGGGACCAGCTCGGAAACCAGATTGCATAGCGGAGAAGGTATGGTGGGATTCGAAATGGTCGGTAATCTGTTTGTTGACTTGGCTTTCAAAGACCTTAGAAAGGCAGGGTAGGATAGATATAGGTCTGTAGCAGTTTGGGTCAAGAATGTGATGACCGCAGCTGCTTTACAATCTTTGGGAATCTCAGACGACACGAAAGAGAGGTTGAACAGGCTAGTAATAGGGGTGGCAACAATTTCAGCAGATCATTTTAGAAAGAAAGGGTCCAGATTATCTAGCCAGGCTGATTTGTAGGGGTCCAGATTTTGCAGCTCTTTCAGAACATCAGCTGACTGGATTTGGGAGAAGGAGAAATGGGGAAGGCTTGGACGAGTAGCTGTGCGGGGTGCAGTGCTGTTGACCGGGGTAGGGGTAGCCAGGTGAAAAGCATGGCCAGCGTTAGAAAAATGCTTATTGAAATTCTCAATTATTGTGGATTTATCAGTGGTGACAGTGTTTCCTATCTTCAGTGCAGTGGGCAGCTGGGAGGAGGTGTTCTTATTCTCCATGGACTTTACAGTGTCCCAGAACTTTTTTGAATTTGTGTTGCAGGAAGCAAATCTCTGCTTGAAAAATATAGCCTTGGCTTTTCTAACCGCCTGTGTATATTGGTTTCTAGCTTCCCTGAAAAGTTGCATATCACGGGGGCTGTTCGATGCTAATGCAGAACGCCATAGGATGTTTTTGTGTTGGTTAAGGGCAGTCAGGTCTGGAGAGAACCAAGGGCTATATCTGTTCCTGGTTCTAAATTTCTTGAATGGGGCATGCTTATTTAAGATGGTGAGGAAGGCATTCTTAAAAAATAACCAGGTATCCTCTACTGACGGGATGAGATCAATATCCTTCCAGGATACCCCGGCCAGGTCGATTAGAAAGGCCTGCTCGCTGAAGTGTTTCAGGGAGCGTTTGACAGTGATGAGTGGAGGTCGTTTGACCTCTGACCCATTACGGATGCAGGCAATGAGGCAGTGATCGCTGAGATCTTGGTTGAAAACAGCAGAGGTGTATTTAGAGGGCAAGTTGGTTAGGATGATATCTATGAGGGTGCCCGTGTTTACGGCTTTGGGGTGGTACCTGGTAGGTTCATTGATAATTTGTGTGAGATTGAGGGCATCAAGCTTAGATTGTAGGATGGCTGGGGTGTTCAGCATGTTCCAGTTTAGGTCACCTAGCAGCACGAGCTTTGAAGATAGATGGGGGGCAATCAGTTCACATATGGTGTCCATAGCACAGCTGGGGGCAGAGGGTGGTCTATATAGCAAGCATCATGAAGCAGGTATCAGCAGGTATATCTCACTGGTCATCCCCAAAGCCAACACCTTCTTTGGCCGTCTTTCCTTACAGTTCTCTGCTGCCAATGACTGGAACGAATTGCAAAAAATCACTGAAGTTGGAGACTCCCAAACTAACTTTAAGCATCAGCTATCTGAGCAGTTTACCGATCGCTGCAGCTGTACACAGGCCATCTGTAAATAGCCCATCCAATCTACCTACCTCATCCCCAAATTGTTTTTATTTACTTTTTTGCTCTTTTACAAACCAGTATTTCTACTTGCACATCATCATCTGCACATCTATCACTCCAGTGTTAATTTGTTCAATTGTAATTACTTCGCAACTATTGCCTATTTATTGCCTTACCTCCTCAAGCTGTTTGCACACACTGTATATAGACTATTTCTATTGTGTTATTGACTGTACGTTTCTTTATTCCATGTGTAACTCTGTGTTGTTGTTTGTGTCACACTGCTTTGCTTAATCTTGGCCAGTTCGCAGTTGTAAAAAAAAGAAAAACTACTAAACTACTGAAAGAGCTGCTTCCTGTGCTTGGTCCTCCTATGTTGAACATAATAAACGTCTCTCTATCCACCGGATGTGTACCAAACTCACTAAAAGTGGCAGTAATAAAGCCTCTCTTGAAAAAGCCAAACCTTGACCCAGAAAATATAAAAAACTATCGGCCTATATCGAATCTCTCATTCCTCTCATAAAAAAATGTAATATCTGCAGAGCCTCGGTCAGACGCCATTAAAAGGTAATTTACCACCTTCACAAGTGCAGTCTCAGTGCTATGATGGGGTCTAAAACCAGACTGAAGCGTTTCGTATACATTATATGTCTTCAGGAAGGCAGTGAGTTGCTGCGCAACAGATTTTCTGCTTTTTTATTTTATTTTTACCCATTGGTGCCCTTCTTTGCGAGGCATTGGAAAACCTCCCAGGTGATAAATTACCTTTTAATGGCGTCTGACCGAGGCTCTGCATCTGTCCTCATGTTCCTAGACCTTAGTGTTGCTTTTGACACCATCGATCACCACATTCTTTTGGAGAGATTGGAAACGCAAATTGGTCTACACGGACAAGTTCTGGCCTGGTTTAGATCGTATCTGTCAGAAAGATATCAGATTGTCTCTATGGATGGTTTATCCTCTGACAAATCAACTGTAAATTTTGGTGTTCCTCAAGGCTCCGTTTTAGGACCACTATTGTTTTCACTATATATTTTACCTCTTGGTGATGTCATTCAGAAAGATAATGTTAACTTTCACTGCTATGCGGATGAAACATGGTGAAGCCCCAAAATTCCCCTCCCTGGAAGCCTGTGTTTCAGACATAAGGAAGTGGATGGCGGCAAATGTTCTACTGTTTAACTCAGACAAAACAGAGATGCTGGTTCTAGGTCCCAAGAAACAAAGATCTTCTGTTGAATCTGACAATTAATCTTGATGGTTGTACAGTTGTCTCAAGTATAACTCTGAAGGACCTCGGCGCTACTCTGGACCCCGATCTCTCTTTTGACGAACATATCAAGACTGTTTCAAGTATAGCTTTTTCCCATCTACGTAACATTGCTAAAATCAGAAACTTTCTGTCCAAAAATGACGCAGAAAAATTAATCCATGCTGTTGTCACTTCTAGGTTAGACTACTGCAATGCTCGACTTTCCGGCTACCCGGATAAAGCACTAAATAAAATTCAGTTAGTGCTAAACACCGCTGCTAGAATCTTGACTTGAACTAAAAAATGTGATCATATTACTCCAGTGCTAGCCTCTCTACACTGGCTTCCTGTTAAGGCAAGGGCTGATTTCAAGGTTTTACTGCTAACCTACAAAGCATTACATTGGCTTGCTCCTACCTATCTTTCCGATTTGGTCCTGCCTTACATACCTACACGTACGCTATGGTCACAAGACGCAGGCCTCCTTAATGTCCCTAGAATTCATAAGCACACAGCCGGAGGCAGGGCTTTCTCCTATAGAGCTACATTTTTATGGAATAGTCTGCTTATCCATATGAGAGACGCAGACTCTGTCTCAACCGTTAAGTCTTTATTGAAGACTCATCTCTTCAGTATATCCTATGATTGAGTGTAGTTTGGCCCAGGAGTGTGAAGGTGAACGGAAAGGCACTGCAGCAACGAACCGCCATTGCTGTCTCTGCCTGGCCGGTTCCCCTCTCTCCACTGGGATTCTCTGCCTCTAACCCTATTACAGGGGCTGAGTCACTGGCTTATTGGTTCTCTTCCATGCCGTCCCTAGGAGGGGTGCGTCACTTGAGTGGGTTGAGTCACTGACGTGATCTTCCTGTCCCGGTTGGCATCCCCCCTTGGGTTGTGCTGTGGTGAAGATCTTCGTGGGCTATACTCGGCTTTGTCTCAGGATGGTAAGTTGGTGGTTGAAGATATCCCTCTAGTGGTGTGGGGGCTGTGCTTTGGCAAAGTGGGTGTGGTTATATCCTGCCTGTTTGGCCCTGCCCGTGGGTATCGTCGGACGGGGCCACAGTGTCTCCTGACCCCTCTTGTCTCAGCCTCCAGTATTTATGCTGCAGTAGTTAATGTGTTGGGGGGCAAGGGTGAGTCTGTTATATCTGGAGTATTTCTCCTGTCTTATCCGGTGTCCTGTGTGAATTTAAGTACGCTCTCTCTAATTCTCTCTTTTTCTCTCTTTCTTTCTCTCTTTCTTTCTCTCTTTCTTTCTCTCTCTCGGAGGACCTGAGCCCTTGCACCAGGCCTCAGGATTACCTGGCCCGATGACTCCTTGCTGTCCCCAGTCCACCTGGCCGTGCTGCTGCTCCAGTTTCAACTGTTCTGCCTGCGGCTATGGAACCCTGACCTGTTCACCGGACGTGCTACCTGTCCCAGACCCGCTGTTTTCTACTCTCTAGAGACAGGAGGATACTCTGAATGATCGGCTATGAAAAGCCAACTGAAATTTACTCCTGAGGTGCTGACCTGTTGCATCCTCGACAACCACTGTGATTATTATTATTTGACCCTGCTGGTCATCTATGAACATTTGAACATCTTTGCCATGTTCTGTTATAATCTCCACCCGGCACAGCCAGAAGAGGACTGGCCACCCCTCATAGCCTGGTTCCTCTCTAGGTTTCTTCCTATGTTCTGGCCTTTCTTGGGAGTTTTTCCTAGCCACCGTCCTTCTACACCTGCATTGCTTGCTGTTTGGGGGTTTAGGCTGGGTTTCTGTACAGCACTTTGAGATATCAGCTGATGTAAGAAGAGCTTTATAAATAAATTTGATTGTATTTGATTGATATCTCAGCCAAATGACATAATTAGAATACAGGAACAAGCTGGGCACTATGAGCAATCCATGTGGCACCAAAAGGGGCCAACCAAAGATGGCAAGGGACTATGGATACCCCATGAAGGAACCATAATAGCACACACTATGTTGCTTAATTGATGTTCATGGTTTTGACCATTGCACAAGGGGGAAGTGCTAAGATTCTTTTTTTTTAAAGGATACTGGTCACCATATCTACAGGCAATGGTAGATAATGCATTAATGAGATGTAAAGTATGTGCGCAAAATAATGTACGAAAAGGGATAACCATAGGCCACATACCGGTCCTAGAAGGACCATTCCGACATTTAGTAATAGACTATGTGGATATGATAAAGAAGGTAAATGGTAAAAGATACATGTTGGTTATAATAGATTGATTTAGCAGATGGGTAGAAGCAGTTGCATCAGCAGGTTAGGGATCAGGGACAGTGATAACATTTTTAACCAGAGAAGTAATACCCAGAATCAATGGAACCCTCAAGGCTAAACTGAATCAAATCTGTGCTAGCGCAAAGCTTAATTGGGTGGATGCACTAACACTTGCTCTAATGAGTTACCACATGCAAACTAACAGAAATACACATCTAACCCCGCATGAAATGCTTACAGGTCGACCCATGCCAGTGCTAGTTATAAGAGGGCCCTATAAAGGTACCTCATTAGAACGATTAGAAATGGAGTTAAAAGCATATATGAGACACCTAACTGCCGTACACAAAGTTATCTATCTCCAGGAAAAAAGGCGAGAACCTGAACCAGGACGAGAGGTTCCCCGCCAGGTGATACCAGGAGATCGGGTCGACATCCGAGTTTTCCGGAGGAAGTGAAACGAGCCAAGGTGAGTGGGTCCCTACAAGGTGGTCCTAGCGACACCAGCAGCCATCCAGGTGGAAGGAAGCACTACGTGGTACCATCTAAACCATTGCACCAGAGTTCCGGAAGGGATCGGCGAGTGACCATCGAGCCATGAGGAAGCAGAGGATGCTGATACACCAGGCAGGAGCCTGGAGGAAGCAGAAGGAGAAGAGTACCAAGGCACAACTCCCACAAGCCAACAGACACTCTCTCCTGAAGAGCCAGAGAGTCAAGGGATGGGGAGGAGTGACATGCACGTTGCTACTGATGGCATACCTACTCTGGCAGATACCCCAGACGGTGGCACTGACGAAGGGGACAGAGAAACAACAAGAAATAGAGAGGAGGTTGACTTCCCCGCCATCGACTTCTCTGCCCTCTCATTGTCCCCCTAACAGGGATCTGGTAAAAGAACAACTATGGAGGGAAGCAGAAGAAAATTACTGGTATGAATGGGCTCAATATACAGCGTCTAAATTAAGACAAACAAATTGCTTATTATGTGCGCCCTCTCCACTGAAGAATTCGTGTGTAACGGTGTTCCTCTTCCTCTTCATCCGAAGAGGAGGAGCAGGGATTGAACCAAAACGCAGCGTTTCTAGTAGACATGATTTATTAAATGATAAGACGGAAACAACACGAAGAACACTTGAATAATTACAAAACAACAAACGACGTAGGCTGACCTGAACGTAAGAACTTACATGTAACACGAAGAACGCACGAACAGGAAAAACAGACTACACAAAACCGAACGAACAAACAAACCGAAACAGTCCCGTGTGGCGTAACATACACTGACACAGGAGACAACCACCCACAACAAACAATGTGAAAACACCTACCTTAATATGATTCTCAATCAGAGGAGATGAAAACCACCTGCCTCTAATTGAGAACCATATCAGGTACCCATAAACCAACATAGAAACACAAAACATAGACTGCCCACCCAAACTCACGTCCTGACCAACTAACACATACAAAAACTAACAGAAAACAGGTCAGGAACGTGACATAACCCCCCCCTTAAGGCTCAGATGGCACTTGGCAGACTAACAGCTCAGACGGCGTTGGGCAGAACACAGACTCTAGCCGACTGAGGCGCACTGTAGGCCTGGTGCGTGGTGCCGGAACTGGAGGCACCAAACTGGAGACACGCACTTCAAGGCTAGTGCGGGGAGCAGCAACATGGCACACTGGACTCTCAAGGCGTACTATAGGCCTGGTGCGTGGTACCGGCACTGGTGGTACCGGGCTGAGGGCACGCACATCAGGGCGAGTACGGGGAGAAGGAACAGTGCGTACAGGACTCTGGAGACACACAGGAGGCTTGATGCGTGGTGCCGGAACTGGAGGCACTGGACTGGAGACACGCACCACAGGGAGAGTGCGTGGAGGAGGAACAGGGCTCTGGAGACGCACTGGAAGCCTGGTGCGTGGTGTAGGCACTGGTGGTACTGGGCTGTAGCGGGGAGGTGGCGCCGGAAATACCGGACCGTGCAGGCGTACTGGCTCCCTTGGGCATTGAGCCTGCCCAACCTTACCTGGTTGAATACTCCCCGTCGCCCGACCAGTGCAGGGAGGTGGAATAACCCGCACCGGGCTATGTAGGCGAACCGGGGACACCATGCGTAATGCTGGTGCCATGTAAGCCGGCACGAGGAGATGCACTGGTGGCCAGATATGTAGAGCCGGCTTCATGGCACTTGGCTCAATGCTCAATCTAGCCCTACCAGTGCGGGGAGGTGGAATAACCCGCACCGGGCTATGCACACGTACAGGAGACACCGTGCGCTCTACTGCGTAACACGGTGTCTGCCCGTACTCCCCTCTCCACGGTAAGCATGGGAAGTGGGCGCAGGTTTCCTACCTGCCCTTGGCCCACTACCTCTTAGCCCCCCCCAATAAATTTTTGGGGTTTCTTCTCGGGCTTCCAGCCTTGCCTCCGTGCTGCCTCCTCATATCGCCGCCTCTCTGCTTTCGCTGCCTCCAGCTCCGCTTTGGGGCGGCGATATTCTCCTGGTTGAGCCCAAGGTCCTTTTCCATCCAGCTCGTCCTCCCATGTCCAGTAGTCCTGTGTATTCCACTGCTCGAACATACGCTGCTTGGTTCTGGTGTGGTGGGTGGTTCTGTAACGGTGTTCCTCTTCCTCTTCATCCGAAGAGGAGGAGCAGGGATTGAACCAAAACGCAGCGTTTCTAGTAGACATGATTTATTAAATGATAAGACGGAAACAACACGAAGAACACTTGAATAATTACAAAACAACAAACGACGACGTAGACTGACCTGAACGTAAGAACTTACATGTAACACGAAGAACGCATGAACAGGAAAAACAGACTACACAAAACCGAACGAACAAACAAACCGAAACAGTCCCGTGTGGCGTAACATACACTGACACAGGAGACAACCACCCACAACAAACAATGTGAAACCACCTACCTTAATATGATTCTCAATCAGAGGAGATGAAAACCACCTGCCTCTAATTGAGAACCATATCAGGTACCCATAAACCAACATAGAAACACAAAACATAGACTGCCCACCCAAACTCACGTCCTGACCAACTAACACATACAAAAACTAACAGAAAACAGGTCAGGAACGTGACATCGTGGTGGTACCTAATCCTTATGATTATAGGGACTGTGCCGACTTTAATCAAAACTTTTGCTATTTGAGAAGATCAAATAGGCCTTATTGTCCAGGTGAGTGTTTGTCATATTTGGGTAAGCCACACTATCAAATATACTACAACCAAACAGGCTTGGGAAAATTGTGTCAAGAATTGGATGTACGGGTGGAAGCACAGAAGTTAGAGACCCCACATAAATATTGAATAGATTATAAACAACCATATGAATGTTTTAACAGCACAGAAGGACAGCATAAGATGGGGAGGTTAAAAGGCACATGTGAGACCACATGGGCCTTAACTAATAACACCAATTGGAATGCAGACACATCAAAAAGAGTTGGGTGGGAAAAGTAATTACTCACGATAGTTGTCAAAATCATACTCTAGCACTACCATTAATTGCACCATATGAAGAACAGACAGTGGTAGTGGCATATTTCTTCTGGATATGTGGAGGGAAAAGATTAAGGGCAACATTACCAAAAGGATGGACAGGCCTTTGTGCAAGGGTTAGGTTGATTCAACAGATAACTGTCACTGAATGGAATCCTAGTGATACTAGGCAACAAACTACAAAACATAGAGTAAGGAAAGAATATAATGCTGGCCCAAGGTCTATTTAGATGCAATAGGACAACTTAGAGGAATCCCAGAGGAATACAAAGCAAGAGATGAGGTTAAATCAGGATTTGAATCAATATTTCTCTGGAAAGCACCAAACAAAAATCTAGAATGGATAAATTACATTTACTATAACCAACAAAGATTCATTAATTATACATGCATTGACAGCTTTGGGAGGACAAGTACAGGCCACAAGCAGAATGACATGCCAGAACAGGCATGCCTTGAATTGGCTCTTAGCAGAAAAAAGTGGAGTTTGTGTTATGTTTGGAGTTGAATGCTGCACCTTCATCCCCAATAACACTGCAGCAGATGGTTCATTGACTAAGACAATGACCAAGCTAAAAGGACTACGACAGGAAGTAAAGGACAATGCTGGACATGATTCCCATGCCTGGGACTGGTTGGACTCAGTCCTGGGAAATGGGGTTCAATATTTGCAAAAATGGCAATCATGATAAGTGTAGCGCTAGTGATGATGGGAGTGGTATTCTGTCATGTTTTACCTTTACTGAAATCTCTCCTGAACCAAACCACAGTAAAAGACAGTCATTACAGACAGCCATTACCAACCCAGCAATTGAGGTGTACACTGTCCCCGGAGCTCCAGGACAATACACCAACAAAAAGGGAAAACCATGTAATGCTAAAGGAGGACCTTTGGACTGTCCATTTGGAAATCCTGAATGCCTATGGGGAGTAGCTCCAGCCCATTTGGATGGGCTTGTCGTACCTATCAAGAACAACAACAATTCTTGGAGACTGAAATAGATGGTGAACTTCCTGACACATATCCAGTTCCGGACTGTCAAGGATAATGAGGATCCTAATCCTGATCACAGATTTCAACCGAATGTAGGAGCACATTGGTACCAACAGTGCCCTAAAAGAGGGTATTGTAAGTGGTGCTCAAAGGGATGGACGGAAAGAGATGGACATTATCATCATATTGAACCATTGAATTGTGCAATGTGTCAAAGGTGTGATTGCCCATTGTGTTGTGATGAAGACTGTGCTTAGTGAATATACATATATTCAGTATATTAATTGTTGAATGATATTATAAATGATATTAGACCTTCTGAGTATTTGTTTTGTCTAAACATATATGTAACATAAGGTTTTTTCACTTACAAGAGTCCACGGACCATTGCCCTTAATCCTCTGACAGGTTTAAAATTTATGCTAAAATGGTTGTTGAAGAGGTGTCTGTGAGGGAGGGCCACATGTTTAGGTGTCATACTGAGAGGATTTATGAGGTTGAGTTGATTGTTTTTATTGTATTCTACATAACTGAGAAAACCTTGGGCAAGGTAAAGCAATGCATGCACATGCTTATTCACATTATGTTAAAGGACAATTGGCTGGAGGATGGATCTTTTACTTCTTTCTAGCTATATGTCAAATTTATTTCAATCAAATGTATTTATAAAGGCCTTCTTACATCAGCTGATGTCACAAAGTGCTATACAGAAACCTAGCCTAAAACCCCAAACAGCAAGCAATGCAGATGTAGAAGCACGGTGGCTAGGAAAAACTCCCTAGAAAGGCCAGAACCTAGGAAGAAACCTAGAGAGGAACAAGGCTATGAGGGGTGGCCAGTCCTCTTCTGGCTGTGCCGGGTGGAGAGTATAACAGAACATGGCCAAGATGTTCAAATGTTCATAGATGACCAGCAGGGTCAAATAATAATAATCACAGTGGTTGTCGAGGGTGCAACAGGTCAGCACCTCAGGGGTAAATGTGAAAGGAGATGTTTGGTCCTGATTCCCCAGTATGGATGAGGAAGAGGAGCAATTGTTGATACGGAGAAAGGGAGGCAGATTGCCTCCATAGCAATACATACAGAAGGTGCTTCTACGTCTCACTTGTACTGGATCAAATTTAAGGGTTGGGACCTAGTAAGTCCCAAAGAGGGGAATATATGGGTGTTTTCTGTTAAGAGAATGTGTTTCTTGTTAAAGGCAGAAAAAGCACGAAAGGGAGTAAGCAAAGGCACCATGTGTCTTCCTGTGATTGAGTGTATTTACTGGTATTATCTTATAATTGCCTATAGTTATCTGTGCTTAACTTCACTAGGGTAGGGGGCAGCATTGGGAATTTTGGATGAAAAGCGTGCCCAAATTAAACTGCCTGCTACTCAGCCATAAAAGCTAGAATATGCACATAATTAGTAGATTTGGATAGAAAACACTCTGAAGTTTCTAAAACTGTTGGAATGTTGTCTGTGAGTATAACAGAACTCATATGGCAGGCAAAAACCTGAGAAAAAATCCAACCAGGAAGTGGGAAATCTGAGGTTTGTCATTATTCAACTCTTTGCCTATCGAATACACAGTGTCTATGGGGTCATATTGCACTTCCTAAGGCTTCCACTAGATTTCAACAGTCTTTAGAACCTTGTTTGATGCTTCTACTGTGAAGTGGGGGCGAATGAGAGGGGATTGAGTCAGAGGTCTGCCAGAGAGCCACGAGCTGACCATGCGCGTTCACGTGATAGTTAGCTTGCGTTCAATTGCATTTCTGAAGACAAAGGAATTCTCCGGTTGGAACATTATTGAAGATTTATGTTAAAAACATCCTAAAGATTGATTCTATACATCGTTTGGCATGTTTCTATGGACTGTAACGGAACCTTTTGACTTTGTCTGCACCTAGTGATCGCGCCTCATGAATTTTGATTACTGGGCTAAATGCGCGAACAAAAATTAGGTATTTGGACATAAATGATGGACATTATCGAACAAAACAAACATTTATTGTGGAACTGGGATTCCTGGGAGTGCATTCTGATGAAGATCATCAAAGGTAAGTGAATATTTATAATGCTATTTCTTACTTCTGTTGACTACACAACATGGCGGATATCTGTTTGGGTTGTGTTGGTCTCTGAGCGCTGTACTCAGATTATTGCATGGTGTGCTTTTTCCGTAAAGTTTTTTTGAAATCTGACACAGCGGTAGCATTAAGGAGAAGTGGATCTAAAACCCATGCATAACAGTTGTATCTTTTAGCAATGTTTATTATGAGTATTTATGTAAATTGATGTGGCTCTCTGCAAAATCACCAGATGTTTTGGAACTACTGAACATAACGCGCCAATGTAAACTCAGATTTTTGGATATAAATATGAACTTTACCAAACAAAACATACATGTATTGTTTAACATGAAGTCCTATGAGTGTCATCTGATGAAGATTATCAAAGGTTAGTGATTAATTTTATCTCTATTTATGCTTTTTGTGACTCCTCTCTTTGGCTGGAAAAATGGCTGTGTTTTTCTGTTACTTGGCTCTGACCTAACATAATCGTTTGTTGTGCTTTCGTCGTAAAGCCTTTTTGAAATCGGACACTGTGGCTGGATTTACAACAAGTGTATCTTTAAAATGGTGTAAAATACTTGTATGTTTGAGGAATTTTAATTATGGGATTTCTGTTGTTTTGAATTTGGCGCCCTGCAGTTTCACTGGCTGTTGACGAGGTGGGACGCTACCGTCCCACATACCCTAGTGAGGTTAATCCTTTAATGGCCCACAGTGATATTATAGTCCGACAATGGCATGTAGCAATCTTATAATTGCCTACAGTAATCTATACTGATTATTTTTTGGAAATAATGTACAGGCGCACCACCAATATAATTGATCCAAGTAACTAGAGGGGAGGGAAACCCCACCTAGAGGAAAGAACTTAGCTTTGGAAACAATGGTGGAGTAAAGCCAAGGGGATATAGTTATTAGCATAAATTGGAGGGACTATGAAACTTGTATTAGCATGAAACTGTATAAAAGGAGTGGACTGAGACTGAGTCTGGCAGTTGATCCATGGACCAGCGCGGTTTGTTACTTTGTAATAAAGTCTATTTGAGATAACCTTGGATTAGCTAACACAACGTGCCATTGGAACACAAGAGTGTTGCTGATAAAAATCAGCCGTTCCAGCTACAATTGTCACGGATCCCCCCGGTACTGATGCTCATTCTGTTCACCAGTTTTACGTCACCGGCTTTCTAGGCTTCACTAAACGGGATTTATTATTATCAACCCCGGACTGTCTTGTCTGATTACACACACCTGGTTCCCATTTCCCCTGATTAGTATGTTATATATGTGCCCTCTGTTCCCTCTGTCTTTGTCGGTTATTGTTCTCATGAGTACCTATGCATTGGTGCAGCTGTTATGCTGCGTGCTTTATATATTGTGTATTACGGGTATCGTCCCGTATCGTTCAACGAGATTTACCCTCGCTCTTTTGTTTAGGTACAGCCCAGTGTTTTTGTATACAGGGGTCACGGTCAGTCTCACCTGAGGGTATCGGCCTCAAGCAAATGGGCAGGTAGAGAGGGTCAACCAGGAGGTGGGCAGGTTGCTGCGGTGTTACTGTCAGGATCGGCTGGGGGAGGGGACGGATTTTCTACCTTACCTTGGGTTGAGTAAAGGCAGAATTCCCTCCGCCACTCCTCCACTGACCTCACTTCTTTCCAGTGTGTGTTGGGGTATCAGCTGGCCCTGGCACCTTGGCATCCGAACCAGACCAAGGCTTCTGCGGTGGACAAATGGTTTTGGCGTGCTGAGGAGATCTGGAACGCTGCGCACACTTGTCTCCAGCGCGCCGGGCATTGGCACAAGGAACAGGCCGACTGCCACCGCAGTGAGGCGCCTGTTTTCTCCCCAGGCGACAGGGTCTGGCTCTCCACCCGGAACCTGTCCCTCCGCCTGCCCTGCCGGAAGCTGAGCCTGCGGTTTGTCGGGCCGTTTAAAGTCCTGAGGAGGGTTAATGAGGTAACATACTGTCTACAACTCCCTGTTGATTACCGCATTAACCCGACCTTTCATGTGTCTCTCCTCAGGCCAGTGGTGCCTGGTCCCCTCACTGAGGCTGGACCAAGTGACGCCCTGCCTCCTCTGGACATCAAGGGAGGAACGGCATACTCGGTCCGGGAGTTTCTGGATTCGAGGCGTCGGGGGGGTGTCTCCAGTACCAGAAAAGGGGCCACAGATCGGGAATCCTTCTGAAAATCCGGAGGCGAGCGAGTAAACTCGCACTGCCTTCCATTCTTCTTGCTAACGTGCAATCATTGGATAATAAAATGTATGATCTACGATTTTCCCACCAACGGGACATTAAAAACTGTAACATCTTATGTTTCACCGAGATGTGGCTGAACGAAGATACGGACAACATAGAGCTAGTGGGATTTTCCATGCACCGGCTGAACAGAGACGCTACATCTGGTAAGACGAGGGGTGGGGATGTGTGTCTTCTATTCAATAAGAGCTGGTGCGCAATGTCTAATATTAAAGAAGTCTTGATGTATTGCTCGCCTGAGGTAGAGTACCTTGTAATAAGATGTTGACCGCAGTATCTACCAATAGAGTTTTCATCTGTATTATTCTGTATTATAGTAGCCGTCTATTTAGCACCACAAAACAAACCTGGCGCTTAGACCGCTCTCAACCAACTCGATAAGGACATAAGCAAAGAAGAAAATGCTCACCCAGAAGCGCTGCTCCTAATGGCCAGGGACTTTACTGCAGGCAAACTTAAATCAGTTTTACCAGATTTTTACCAGCATGTCACATATGCAACCAGGGGGGAAAAAATCCGAGACCACTTTTACTCCACACACAGATATGCATACAAATCTCTCCTCGCCCTCCATTTGGCAAATCTGACCATAATTCTATCCTCTTGATTCTTCCTTAGAAGCAAAAACTAAAACAGGAAGTACCAGTGACTCACTCAATACGGAAGTGGTCAGATGACGCGAATGCTACACTACAGGACTGTAGTGTAGCATTTCAAGGAGCGGGAGACTAATCCGGATGCCTATATGAAATCCCACTATGCCCTCAGACAAACCATCAAACAAGCAAAGCATCAATACAGGATTAAGATTGAATCCTACTACACCGGCTTTGACGCTCATCGGATGTGGCAGGGCTCGAAAACTATTACGGACTACAAAGGGAAGGAGCGGGAGCTGCCCAGTGATGCGAGCCTACCAGATGAGCTAAATGCCTTTTAATGTTCGCTTCGAGGCCAGCATCACTGAAGCATGCATGAGACCACCAGCTGTTCTGGATGACTGTGTGATAATGCTTTCAGTAGCCGATGTGAACAAAACCTTTAAACAGGTCATCATTCACAAAGCCGCTGGGCCAGACGGATTACCAGGACGTGTACTCAAAGCATGAGCGGACCAACTGTCAAGTGTCTTCACTGACATTTTCAACCTCTCCCTGACCGAGTCTGTAATACCTATATATTTCAAGCAGACAACCATAATCCCTGTGCCCAAGGAAGCGAAGGTAACCTGCCTAAATGATTACCGCCCCGTGGCACTCACGTCGGTAGCCATGAAGTGCTTTGAAAGGCTGGTCATGGCTCACATCAACAGCATCCTCCCGGAAACCCTAGACCCACTCCAATTCGCATACCACCCCAACAGACCCACAGATGACGCAATCTCAATCACACTCCACACTGCCCTTTCTCGCCTGGACAAAAGGAACACCCTATGTGGGAATGCTGTTCATTGACTACAGCTCAGCGTTCAACACCATAGTGCCCACGATGCTCATCACTAAGCTAAGGACTTTGGGACTAAACACCTCCCTCTGAAACTGGATCCTGGACTTCCTGACGGGCCGCCCCCAGGTGGTAAGAGTAGGCAACAACACGTCTGCCACGCTGATCCTTAACACTGGGGCCCCTCAGGGGGGTGTGCTTAGACCCCTTCTGTATTCCCTGTTCACCCACGACAGCGTGGCCAAACACGACTCATCATTAAGTTTGCTGACGACACAACAGTGGTAGGCCTGATCACCGACAATGATGAGACGGCCTATAAGGAGGTCAGAGAACTGGCAGTGTTGTGCCAGGACAACAACCTCTCCCTCAATGTGAGCAAGACTAAGGAGCTGATCGTGGACTACAGGAAAAGGCGGGCTGAACAGGCTCCCATTAACATCAACGGGGCTGTAGTGGAGCGGGTCGAGAGTTTCAGGTTCCTTGGTGTACACATCACCAACAAATGATCATGGTCCAAACATACCAAGACAGTCGTGAAAAGGGCACGACAAAACCTTTCCCCCCTCAGGAGACTGAAAAGATTTGGCATGGGTCCCCAGATCCTCAAAAAGTTCTACAACTGCACCATCAAGAGCATCCTGACCGGATGCATCACCGCCTGGTATGGCAACTGCTCAGCATCTGACCGTAAGATGACACAGAGGGTAGTGCGAATGGCCCAATACATCACTGAGGCCAAGCTTCCTGCCATCCAGGACCTATATAATAGGCGGTGTTTGAAGAAGCCCATAAAATTGTCAGAGACTCCAGTCACCCAAGTCATAGGCTGTTTCTCTGCTACTGCACAGCAAGCGTTACCGTAGCGCCAAGTCTAGGACCAAAAGGCTCCTCAACAGCTTCTACCCCCAAGCCATAAAACTGCTGAACAATTCATAAAATCGCCACCAGACAATTTACATTGACCCCCCCTCCTACCTTTTGTACATTCGCTGTTTGTTTGCTACCTATGCATAGTCACTTCGCCCCCAATGATCCATGTCTGTGTGGGGTATTGTTTATAGTCGAGGTTGACACGCTTCCGGTTGGTTATTCGCCAGGTTTTATGTATACCTGTGTTTTTGTGACAGCCGGTACTTTGTACTTTGTTTATGGTACTTTGTGCTGCCTTACTTGTTTTGGGCATTTTGTTTTGTGACGCGGTTGCGTTCTGTGCAAATGATTGCCTTAGTAAAGTGCTTTGTCCACTCATCTCTGCTCTCCTGCGCCTGACTTCCATGCACCAGCTACACTCACCCGTTGACAAAGACAGAACTGCCAAAGGGGGTGGTGTTGCAATCTACTGCAGAGATAACCTGCAGAGTTCTGTCTTACTATCCAGGTCTGTACCCAAACAATTCGTGCATCTACTTTTAAAAATCCACCTTTCCAGAAACAAGTCTCTCACCGTTGCCACTTGCTATAGACCACCCTCTGCCCCCAGCTGTGCACTGGACACCATAAGCTCTTGGTTCTCTCTAGACCTGACTGCCCTTGACCAGCACAAAAACATCCTGTGGCGTTCTGCATTAGCATCGAATAGCCCCCGTGATATGCAACTCTTCAGGGAAGTTAGGAACCAATATACACAGGCAGTTAGGAAAGCTGAAGCTAGCTTTTTCAAGTAGAAATTTGCATCCTGTAGCACAAACTCTAAAAGTTCTGGGACAATGTAAAGTCCATGGAGAATTAGAGCACCTCCTCCCAGCTGCCCACTGCACTGAGGCTAGGAAACACTGTCACCACCGATAAATCCACTATAATTGAGAATTTCAATAAGCATTTTTCTACGGCTGGCCATGCTTTCCACCTGGCTACCCCTACCCCGGTCAACAGCCCTGCGCTCCCCACAGCAACTCGCCCAAACCTCCCCCACTTCTCCTTCACCCAAATCCAGATCATAGGCGGAAATCCCAGGGGGGACGGGGGGGACACGACCCCCCCATCTTGGGAAAAATATGATTTGTCCCCCCCAATATATCACTGTAAACATAACTATGTAATTTCAATAATATTAATAATACGCAATGAAAGCACTTGTGCTGATTATAGACACTTAATAGCGCGTTTAAGTTTCAAAAGATTGCGACCCCCCCCGCCCTTTGCCTCACAATGGTTTGATCCACTGCCAGTTCTTTAGCTGGCAAGGTAATAGAGGGTTCGTAACTACTGTCCGAAAGGGACATGTACGTAACTGACGTGAGGTTAATCCAGTCAATCCATAGCAGGTCCATAGCAATGTTATTTATTTATTTTTATGTTGGCAGGGTTCACACACTAGCTGAATTTGCAGAGCTAGCGCGCAAACTAAAGCAAACATTAACTATCAAGCTAGCTAGTACCTATTCCATTTATGTGGCGTCGTCAAAGATGGAATCTTTGCTATCATCAGTTTATTCCAAGATCAGCATGCAGCTGTAGTGCTTCGACGTCCCTGTGATAAGGTTAGCGATAAACTGAAGTCCAAACTGAACAGAACAGAACTACACTCTCTTCTACCATTGTCTTAAATATATATAATGGTCTCGTTGCAAAAGATAAATTGTTGCTAGTGAACTTTTTTTATTTTATTTTATTTAACCTTTATTTAACCAGGTAGCAAAGATTATAGCAAACACACAGAAACGGAATTGGTGCTCGCTAGCTTTACAAATTCAGCTATTGTTGGAAGCCAGCCAATATGAAACAAACTATTTAAATTACAAAAGGTTGCAGCATGTGTTGTGTAAATGTGTGTGTGTGCAGCTAGGCCAGCCAGCCTGCCAGGTAGAAAAATGGCGAACATTTAGAAGAAGACGGACATCAAGAGTATTTGTCAGTACACCAAAACGCATAGTAAGAACTCTAGTATCCTAATATCTCAAAGACTAGTTGATAAGATGTTCATTAGAAAGAAGTGAAATGCTAATGGAAATGTTTCACAATGATGTCATTAGGCAGAGCAGGCAACAGATGGCACACAGACAGCAGAGCTGGGGACAGATATGCAGGGACAGACTGGCAGAGACAGGGAGTCTCAGGTAAGTTTGTTGAGTCTTTGTTTGGCAACATTATGAAAGGTTCTCAATTTTTTTGACTTGTAAATAGGGACATAATTGGAAAATGCCATGGATACCCCCACTCTCAACTTAAACTGGTGACTAAACTAAGATTTGTTTACGGCAATGGTATTGCTGTTGTGATTAATTGTGTAGTTTTGGGTACCGGTAGTTAGGAGTACGGCAAACACCTTATTTCTTTTCTAGGAGACAGACTGTGAGTCAGTGAGGGTGGTGAAAGGGAAAGAGCCAAGGAGAGAGACTTCAGAGGACAGTGTCACAGCCACGGCAGGACCAGGTGTCCCTTGTTGCCAGCAGCACCAGTATAGGGGACAGTGGCACAGCATTGTCCAGTTACCACAGTGATGGCACAAAACCATATCAGCCACACCCACAATTTATAGAACTGCAAACTATTGCCAACAGAGTGTTGACGTTTCAAGAGAGATGGTTTCGCGATTTCCCCTGGCTACATTATAATCCATCAATAAAAGGAGTGTTGTGTTTTCACTGTAGCCAAGGGTTTTCAAGCCAGCCATCTTTTGGCCAAAGAGCAGATGCTGCCTTCATTAGTGCAGGATTTAGGAACTGGAGAAAAGCCATTGACAAATTCACAGCACATCAAAACTGCCAAACCCACCGCCACTTTGTAACTGTAACAGCACACCAACTAAATCCAATCAGTGTCCAGTTATCCAGCGCGTGGGGTAAACAGCAGGAGGATGCAAGCTACCTTGCACTGTATGAGAAAGCAACAACATTGATTGAATCCATTGAGTCACACTCAAGACGATTTGCTGGCAAAGCAGTGGATCACTATAGGGCAGAATTTTTTTAAGTGTTGGATGGTGTGGAGGTTCAGTTTGGCGACCGTTTTGACCAGGACAGTCTAAACGTCCTGCACAAGTTGGAAAGAGCGCTTCTTATGGGGGTGTTGGATGAGTCTCTAGATCAGTACCCTGAGCTAAACATAGATTCTCTTTCAGTGCAGATCCCTCTCTTTCACAACAAATACCCCTGTAGCAGCAGTGGAGAGGCAGCAGAGGTCCTCAGGAGGCTTCCAGTGGAGGTGCGGGGGTTGGTTGACCAAGTTGAGGTGCAGATCAGAATTTTGTCTGTAATGTACATAAAGACAGGCTGGACAGTCTTGAGGGAAAATATCTGCCAGCAATTTGTTAGATCCATTGAAACCCTCAAACATATGTTTTGTTATTTTGTTCAGTAGTGTGTATAGCAGTGGTTCTCAACCTTTTTTGAGTACTGGAACCCCTGCATATTTTGAGGAAAGGCAGGCAGGGTTTTGAGTGGTCCTCAGGGACCTCCACCCCCTCTATATTATATGTAAAGTCACTGGAATCCTTGTGCTGAATACGTTCATACACACCTTGACATTACACCAGGGACCCCTAGGGGTCCACCTACCCTGTTTGAGAACCCCTGGTGTATAGTATGATATTTGTTATTTTGTTTAGTAGTTTTTAGTACATGACAGTACACTTACTAATTATTTATTTTATTTAAAATTGCATACGTTGTGTGACATACTTGTCCATAGCTGTTGTTTGAAGAGTTGAGACACTGACTGAACAATAACTAAGTATTTCTGAAGGATATTTTGGTTGATTTGTTTGGGTTTTTCATTGAAGTAGTTATTTTGCTTAGAACTGTACTTATTCTGAGCGTTTTGTTCTTGTAAAGATGTTGTAATAGACTCAAACCACATATTTAATGACTATATAAATTAATCAGAAAAGGTTAAATAAAAAGGTCAGTTCAGTGCGGAGACCAACTTTGTTCTCAATGGAGATTATTTTAGACGAGATCACACCATGTTCATTGTATTTATGAAAACTGCACCCATACAGTGTACAGTACCATTACCACCTACTGACCTTGCTTGGTATTGTTGGTTGTAAATACAAATACCTGCATACATACTGGACTGATAAGGAACACTGCTATAACTATTATTAGAAGTAGTATTATAATGATTTAAACATTTTAACAAGTTGTGACAACCCTTCAGTTAACTACTGTACCTATCAATTATCCAGGAGTAGTAATTATGGTTCCTCAATATACATTTAACATATTACAACGTAGGCTATGTGTTACAGCACTACTTTTGGTGTCCCCCTCAGGAATTGCTCTTGAGAAAATTTAATGTAATTGTCCCCTCCAAAGTTGATATCAGATTTTCGCCCCTGACTAGTATATACGTTAAGCTGACTTAAAAAATAAAATAAAATAAAAAAACATATTTATGTGTTAGTTAATTAAGAAGCTGAATATAAAAAATAATATAAAGATGCTGCTTCTTACATAGAAATGGGTCAGGCCTCTTGCTCAATAGCACAAAGCAGATCATTCAATCAATGGTCTTACTGGTTCTAGACTATGTTGAAGTAATCTAAATTAAATGCAGCGGCCACTTCATTAAAAACTTTAGATGCATTTGACCGTAGATCACTATGTTTTATAAGGGGTACATGTTCAGTACACATCCCTGCATTCTCTATTATAAAGTAGGCTGTCCTTTGAGGTCACGTAGGTCAATTTGTTGCTCTCTTTTCCTTTATACATCTAAGTGACCTACTGTAAACTCCCTCAGGTGTAAACATCTGCAATAATCCTTTGACATACGAGTCAGAGTTATCATACCCAGTGTCAGGGTTTGCTAACTCTGGAAATTCCTTTGGTATGTACAGGGTTAGGTAAATCATCTCTTTGCCCCCCTTACATGGGGAATAATCTCCAAGCTGCTCTAAACGTTGATGTTTTTGGTGTCTCTAGGTTAATCTCTAGACTGTTGAATGAGGCCTGTTACAACTTTCTTACAAAACCTTTAAAGGGAGTTTGTGAAACCACTCAGTCATGGCTGTATGTAGAACATATTTAACACGTATTGCAGTTTACAGAAGACTCCTGTTGTACTTTGAATTGCCACTCATCCCTGTTACATCATGATGTGATGGCTCTCTAACATGTTTATAATCCACATAGTGTGAATATTGTTTTCCCTAAAGTTATTAACCCCCTAAACCGAAATATGAAATTACCTTTATGATCTTTCTTACCCCCTATTACTTTTGAGTTCTAATCTCCCGCGTAAGGCTTACTAGTTATGTCGAATGTTAGGAAGCCCTGTTTTTTGTAACAAAAACCAAACATAAAAAAATACATTTGACCCCCAGCTTTTCACATACTGTGTCATTTTAATTTAGCCTGTTGTGTGTCTCCAGCCACTTGGAGGCTCGGTGCATCTACATAGAAAAAGTACCAAATTCAACCATTGGTGGGTGGTAACTAAAAAATAATGTCAGGGCATGTAGTCATGTTAAGATTTTCATTGTTTTCTTGTCAGAGTTTTATGGTTTTGCATATGTCTGTGCATTATAGGATGTCGTGATAGGTTTGAGGATCAGATCACGCCTATTGGTATTCTTGATCATTTATTGTTCAAAAAAAAAAAGACCCACAACTGTTCTGGGTTAATTCCCTAGCTGTTTGCATGGCTTGGTAGTGTATTAGCCTGGTATGAGGCAAGATAAATAATACAATTTAAGTAAAGTATAAAATAAACCGTATTATCCTAAATTGAGAAATGAATTTTTAAAAATCACATCAACATCATAATCTTTCAAAATGTACCTGTTTTCCATATAGAATGCCATGTATACTGATTGTATTACAACTTTTTGTGTTTTGTCTTAGTGATTGTTCTTTAGTAAATAGGAAACTCTACAGTGTGTTAGTCTGAGAAATATTATTTGTGATATTGTAACAACAGTTTTTAACGTTGGTAATTGTATCATATATATATCTTTGCATGTTTGAATTAAAGCTCCTTTAAAATGTTTTCATCACGGCCTGGTAAACACATTCTTGTAAGTTGTCTACGCTGACATTTCTGGGTATGTCTCGCATGTAACATAATAATACTAAAGATTCTAATCATTTTTATATTACTTTTTATAATAATACAAATCTGTCAACCAAATATATTTCTGAAAACCCCTTTTTGCATCTTCAATAGTTGTCACATTGTGTTTTACAGATACCCTGTCTATAAAAATCTAAGACCTATCAACACTCAGGAGTCAATGTCCTATCTCTTGTCTTTTTCATAGCCTGACAGAGAGAGAGAGAGAGAGAGAGTAATATTACACACTTAAATAATAGCTCATCGTTCACACACATACAGCCCTGTCTTCATAGTTGTTCATAGTTTATTATCATAGTTTGATCATAGTTTTGTCATAGCTTCTAATTATCGTTTCTAATCACAGATTGAATATAGTTGGCCATGGTTTCTAATCATACTTTCTAATCATACTTTCTGGTCTGAGAGGTCTGATTTAATAAGCGGTTCAAGTAGACCCTAAGGGGGCAGAAGCTATTGTTTACAAACAGTATGAATAAAAACAATGTTTCATTGTATAAATAGCCTTCATTTTTAAAAACATACATGTAAATGCCTAGAATTAATACCAATCATTCTTAGATAATATATATATATGTGAGCACTTCCGGGTTGGAGCGAGCGGTCGCATTTCGTACTTCGCTCCGCAGGTAGTATAACTTTTCATTACATTTCATTATAGTACAACGGTTTGATTTGTCTGATCTTAGCAATTTCTTCTTAACTAGCTACATAGCCGTCTTTGTATCAAAGATAATTGCGTAATTATCGTAATTCGTCGCCCTAACGTAGTCAACACTGCTATCTGGCCAGCGGCTAGCCAGCTAGCCAGCTAGCAAACGTCCACCGTCTACCGAATAGCAGCACTGTAGAAACTATTACATTCAACGGAACGACTTGATTAGTGTAGTGTTAGCTAGCTACATAGTTGTCTTTGCTGTCTTCGTATCCACAATTGTGTAGTTCAGAGTGTGTAGTTTTAGAGTGATTATCTTAATTTACCGAGGCTAGCTAGCCAGCTATTTGTCGTCCTTAACGTAGGAAACACTGCTAGCTAGCCAGCCAACAGCCAACAGCTAGCCAGCCAACAGCTAGCCAACGTCTACCGAATAGAACTTCCGCATTCAACAACCCGGTCGCAACCCGGCCGCTTCGCTCCACAGGTAGTATCACATTTAATTTCATTACAGTACAACGGTTTGATTTGTTTGATCGTAGCTAGCTACATAGCCGTCTTTGTATCAAAGATAATTGTGTAGTCTAGAGCGATTTTCTAGGTTAGCTAGCCAGCTTTTTTCGCCCTTTTAACGTAACTTAACGTAATCAACACTGCTAGCTAGCCAGCTAGCCACCGAATAGCAGCACTGTAGAAACTATTACACTCAACGGAACGACTTGATTAGTGTAGTGTTAGCTAGCTACATAGTTGTCTTTGCTGTCTTGTATCTAAGATAACTGTGGAGTCTAGAGTAATTTCGGTTTTCTAGGTTAGCTTTTTCTAAGTTAGCTTCTTCTAGGTTAGCGATTTTCTAGGTTAGCTAGCCAGCTATTTTCGCCCTTTTAACGTAACTTAACGTAATCAACACTGCTAGCTAGCCAGCTAGCCACCGAATAGCAGCACTGTAGAAACTATTACATTCAACGGAACAACGGAACGACTTGATTAGTGTAGTGTTAGCTAGCTACATAGTTGTCTTTGCTGTCTTTGTATCTAAGACAACTGTGGAGTCTAGAGTAATTTCGGTTAGCTAGCCAGCTTTCAAACAAAGTCAACAACGCAGCCACTGCTAGCTAGCCTACTTCAGCAGTACTGTATCATTTAATCATCTTAGTCAATAAGATTTTTTGCAACGTAGGCTTAACTTTCTGAACATTCGAGAGGTGTAGTCCACTTGTCATTCCAATATCCTTTGCATTAGCGTAGCCTCTTCTGTAGCCTGTCAACTATGTGTTTGTCTATCCCTGTTCTCTCCTCTCTGCACAGACCATACAACCGCTTCACACCGCGTGGCCGCGGCCACCCCAACCTGGTGGTCCCAGCGCGCACGACCCACGTGGAGTTCCAGGTCTCCGGTAGCCTCTGGAACTGCCGATCTGTGGCCAACAAGGCAGAGTTCATCTCAGCCTACGCTTCCCTCCAGTCCCTCGACTTCTTGGCACTGACGGAAACATGGATCACCACAGATAACACTGCTACTCCTACTGCTCTCTCTTCGTCCGCCCACGTGTTCTCCCACACCCCGAGAGCTTCTGGTCAGCGTGGTGGTGGCACCGGGATCCTCATCTCTCCCAAGTGGTCATTCTCTCTTTCTCCCCTTACCCATCTGTCTATCGCCTCCTTTGAATTCCATGCTGTCACAGTTACCAGCCCTTTCAAGCTTAACATCCTTATCATTTATCGCCCTCCAGGTTCCCTCGGAGAGTTCATCAATGAGCTTGATGCCTTGATAAGCTCCTTTCCTGAGGACGGCTCACCTCTCACAGTTCTGGGCGACTTTAACCTCCCCACGTCTACCTTTGACTCATTCCTCTCTGCCTCCTTCTTTCCACTCCTCTCTTCTTTTGACCTCACCCTCTCACCTTCCCCCCCTACTCACAAGGCAGGCAATACGCTTGACCTCATCTTTACTAGATGCTGTTCTTCCACTAACCTCATTGCAACTCCCCTCCAAGTCTCCGACCACTACCTTGTATCCTTTTCCCTCTCGCTCTCATCCAACACTTCCCACACTGCCCCTACTCGGATGGTATCGCGCCGTCCCAACCTTCGCTCTCTCTCCCCCGCTACTCTCTCCTCTTCCATCCTATCATCTCTTCCCTCTGCTCAAACCTTCTCCAACCTATCTCCTGACTCTGCCTCCTCAACCCTCCTCTCCTCCCTTTCTGCATCCTTTGACTCTCTATGTCCCCTATCCTCCAGGCCGGCTCGGTCCTCCCCTCCCGCTCCGTGGCTCGACGACTCATTGCGAGCTCACAGAACAGGGCTCCGGGCAGCCGAGCGGAAATGGAGGAAAACTCGCCTCCCTGCGGACCTGGCATCCTTTCACTCCCTCCTCTCTACATTTTCCTCCTCTGTCTCTGCTGCCAAAGCCACTTTCTACCACTCTAAATTCCAAGCATCTGCCTCTAACCCTAGGAAGCTCTTTGCCACCTTCTCCTCCCTCCTGAATCCTCCTCCCCCTCCCCCCCCTCTCCCTCTCTGCAGATGACTTCGTCAACCATTTTGAAAAGAAGGTCGACGACATCCGATCCTCGTTTGCTAAGTCAAACGACACCGCTGGTTCTGCTCACACTGCCCTACCCTGTGCTCTGACCTCTTTCTCCCCTCTCTCTCCAGATGAAATCTCGCGTCTTGTGACGGCCGGCCGCCCAACAACCTGCCCGCTTGACCCTATCCCCTCCTCTCTTCTCCAGACCATTTCCGGAGACCTTCTCCCTTAACTCACCTCGCTCATCAACTCATCCCTGACCGCTGGCTACGTCCCTTCCGTCTTCAAGAGAGCGAGAGTTGCACCCCTTCTGAAGAAACCTACACTCGATCCCTCCGATGTCAACAACTACAGACCAGTATCCCTTCTTTCTTTTCTCTCCAAAACTCTTGAACGTGCCGTCCTTGGCCAGCTCTCCTGCTATCTCTCTCAGAATGACCTTCTTGATCCAAATCAGTCAGGTTTCAAGACTAGTCATTCAACTGAGACTGCTCTTCTCTGTATCACGGAGGCGCTCCGCACTGCTAAAGCTAACTCTCTCTCCTCTGCTCTCATCCTTCTAGACCTATCGGCTGCCTTCGATACTGTGAACCATCAGATCCTCCTCTCCACCCTCTCCGAGTTGGGCATCTCCGGCGCGGCCCACGCTTGGATTGCGTCCTACCTGACAGGTCGCTCCTACCAGGTGGCGTGGCGAGAATCTGTCTCCTCACCACGCGTTCTCACCACTGGTGTCCCCCAGGGCTCTGTTCTGGGCCCTCTCCTGTTCTCGCTATACACCAAGTCACTTGGCTCTGTCATAACCTCACATGGTCTCTCCTATCATTGCTATGCAGACGACACACAATTAATCTTCTCCTTTCCCCCTTCTGATGACCAGGTGGCGAATCGCATCTCTGCATGTCTGGCAGACATATCAGTGTGGATGACGGATCACCACCTCAAGCTGAACCTCGGCAAGACGGAGCTGCTCTTCCTCCCGGGGAAGGACTGCCCGTTCCATGATCTCGCCATCACGGTTGACAACTCCATTGTGTCCTCCTCCCAGAGCGCTAAGAACCTTGGCGTGATCCTGGACAACACCCTGTCGTTCTCAACTAACATCAAGGCGGTGGCCCGTTCCTGTAGGTTCATGCTCTACAACATCCGCAGAGTACGACCCTGCCTCACACAGGAAGCGGCGCAGGTCCTAATCCAGGCACTTGTCATCTCCCGTCTGGATTACTGCAACTCGCTGTTGGCTGGGCTCCCTGCCTGTGCCATTAAACCCCTACAACTCATCCAGAACGCCGCAGCCCGTCTGGTGTTCAACCTTCCCAAGTTCTCTCACGTCACCCCGCTCCCCCGCTCCCTCCACTGGCTTCCAGTTGAAGCTCGCATCCGCTACAAGACCATGGTGCTTGCCTACGGAGCTGTGAGGGGAACGGCACCTCAGTACCTTCAGGCTCTGATCAGGCCCTACACCCAAACAAGGGCACTGCGTTCATCCACCTCTGGCCTGCTCGCCTCCCTACCACTGAGGAAGTACAGTTCCCGCGCAGCCCAGTCAAAACTGTTCGCTGCTCTGGCCCCCCAATGGTGGAACAAACTCCCTCACGACGCCAGGACAGCGGAGTCAATCACCACCTTCCGGAGACACCTGAAACCCCACCTCTTTAAGGAATACCTAGGATAGGATAAAGTAATCCTTCTGACCCCCCCCCCCCCCCCCCCCCCCCCCCCCCCCCCCCCTTAAAAGATTTAGATGCACTATTGTAAAGTGGCTGTTCCACTGGATGTCATAAGGTGAATGCACCAATTTGTAAGTCGCTCTGGATAAGAGCGTCTGCTAAATGACTTAAATGTAAATGTAATATATACAAACATCACCTCTAATATTCAACTCCCCTTCAAAAAAGTTCCATGAGGAAGGAAAGATTCACAGATTATCGTTTTATCTGTCCTGGTCTGCTGGCTTGTGTTTGGAGTTAGGTTAAGGCCTTCAGTACAAGCCCGCAGAATTGTCTCTGTTTCATCTGCTCTTCCGTAGTCGGGGGGGGGGGGGGGGGGGGGGGGGAGGGGGGGGGGGGGAGGGGGGGGGGGACTTACGCCGAAAATAGTGTATTAGTGAATGGGCCACGTAAAGGACCGGGCGCAGTTTGCTTCTGAGAATCCCCGTCTAACTCTGTCGGTTCCCAATCCATTATGCCCTGTAGCCTCTGGGTATCATACAGACGTTAGATAATGTTAACCTGTATTTATACGAAATAGATACATTTTAACTTATAAGAATACGTCCATTTAACATATTGCCTAAAAAATATATTTAAAAAACAAATTATCTCGTAAAATTCTGTGTCCATCCGGTGCTCTTCGGAATTCCATTCTAATGAAGGCGGTTCCATATCATTTATCCCCGGGATGCAGTTGGTTTAATGTTGCATATCCTGCCAACGTTAGATAATATTAACATGTTATATACATTTTTAAATTACATGAATATGTGCATTTGACTTAAATAAAATAATAATTGTTGTCATCGGTTAAAACCCTTATAACTCCTGTTTAATATTACTATAACATCCACAATGTTCAAACAAGTCCCCGCATCCCAAATCTAATATATACGTTTTCACGAACTCACCTTCAGAAAGCGGAAGGATTTACAGATGATCTTGTCCGATAACTATTCTGGGGCTGCTGTCCTGCCTGTGTGTAACTGCGCTAAAACGATGCGAACAGAGTGGGAAACTATCTGTTTCACTAGACTCGTTGAGAAGTTTGCGGCCTTGGCTCAAAAGTAGTGATAGTACGGAATGAGTTTACAGAGCCCGGGGTGACGGGTTTTTTTTTGGGGGGGGGGGGGGGGGGGGGGGGGGGGCGCTATCCGGTATATTTGATTACTAAATTAGTGGGTTCAAACATTAGGATTGGGGTGTCGAGACAGTATTACCCTTTTGATATTCTACAACCTCCGGGGGGCACCCTGATGCTGGGGGGTCGGTCTAGACATCGCTGTTATTTCTGGGCTGTTTGACTTTTTAGCCCCCACATCCTCTGGGGGGTGAGCTAAATTAGGTTTTGAAAGGCTGTTAATGAAGCGTAAGTGTCCGTAAGACCCAGACACCCTTTTTTGTTTGGGGGGGGGTGGGCCTCTGTTTTGCAGGATATTGTAAAGAGAGAGAGAGCCTTGAGCGCAACCGCATAGCCATTTATGAACACACACCCCGCCCCGTTTTCTTTGTTTTGAAACACACACACATCCACTACCGCACACGCACGCACACACACGCGCGCACATGGCTTTTTCCGCATGTTTTTTTCTCCGGGGGCATGCTTGGTGATAGATGGAAAGGACTTATTCCTATCGTTAAAAGGTGAGATACAATTTTAAAAACATTTATTTAATTCAAAATATTTAGTACATACAGTTTATACCTTGAGCGTGGTTGAGGTGCACCCATGACCAGCTCTGAAAACAGATTGCATAGCGGAGAAGGTACGGTGGGATTCGAAATGGTCTGTGATCTGTTTGTTAACTTGGCTTTCCAAGACCTTAGAAAGGCAGGGTAGAATAGATATAGGTCTGTAGCAGTTTGGGTCTAGAGTGTCTCCCCCTTTGAAGAGGGGGGTGACCGTGGCAGCTTTCCAATCTTTGGGAATCTCAGACGATACGAGAGAGAGGTTGAACAGGCTAGTGATAGGGGTTGCAACAATTTTAGAAAGAGAGGGTCCAGATTGTCTAGCCCGGCTGATTTGTAGAGGTCCAGATTTTGCAGCTCTTTCAGAACATCAGCTATCTGGATCAGGGGCGAAAATCTGAGATCAACCTTGGAGGGGACAATTACATTAAATTTTCTCAAGAGCAATTCCTGAGGGGGACACCAAAAGTAGTGCTGTAACACATAGCATACGTTGTTAAATGTATATTGAGGAACCATAATTCCTACAACTGGATAATTGATAGGTACAGTAGTTAACTGAAGGGTTTTCCCAACTTGTTCAAATGTTTAAATCATTATAATTCTACTACTAATAATAGTTATAGCAGTGCTCCTTACCAGTCCAGTATGTATGCAGGTATTCGTACTTACAACCAGCAATATCAAGAAAGGTCAGTAGGTGACAATGGTACTGTACACTGTATGGGTGTAGTTTTCATAAATACAATGAACATGGTGTGATCACATCTAAAATAATCTCCATTGAGAACCATCACAAAGTTGGTCTCCGTATTGAATTGACCTTTTAATTTGACTTTTTCTGATACATTTATATAGTCATTAAATATGTGCACCTGGCCTGAGTTTACAATATCTTTGCAAGAACAAAAAGCTTAAAATAAGTACAGTTCTAAAAGCAAAATAACTACTTCAATGAAAAACCCAAATAAATCAAACAAAATATCCTTCAGTCAGTGTCTCAACTCTTCAAACAGCAGCTATGGACAAGTATGTCGCACAAAGTATGCAATTTTAAATAAAATAACATGAAATAAATCATTTGTAAGTGTACTGAAAACTACTAAACAAAAGAACAACTATCAATTACACCATGGGTTCTCAAACAGGGGTCCATGGACTAATTGCAAGGGGTCCGTGAAATAAAAAAGTGTAATGAATGTAGTCAGTACCACAAGGTTTCCAGTAAGTTTACATATAATATAGAGGGGGTGGAGGTCCCTGAGGACCGCTCAAAACCTTGCCTGCCTTGCCTCAAAATATGCAGGGGTTCCAGTACCCCAAAAAGGTTGAGAACCACTGCTATACACACTACTGAACAAAAGAACCGAGCATATGTTTGCGGGTTTCCTCAACAACACATCAGTTGGCACTTTCGCAATGCCCTCGCCTGTTGTCTCCGACACCCTGTATAGCCCAATAAACTCCTTGTGAGGGACATGGTCATGGTCAACATAACGCAGACAGACATTCTCCTGTTCAGCACCAGAGACATCTTGAGTACCATCAACAATTAATGAAAATTGTACAATCGGAAGAGACCTAATCTCAGCTGCAATGCCTCGAATGACTATTGGCCATGATGTTCAGAATTTCATTCTGTGCTTTGGGGCCTGTGTACATTGTGGTACGCTCTGTTAACCACTTCAGTAAAATGGGATCATCCTCTTCTGCCCTAAGTTTCAAAATCTGGTATAAATTCCCACTGTCATCCGTGTGGCCTCTAAAGGCTTGTCCCTGTCTTACTACATGCCGCACCGAACTAACAATTTTCATCAAGCAATGCCTTGCGTCATCCTGCTGTTTACCCCACGCGCTGGACATAACTGGACACTGATTGGATTTAGCTGGTGTGCTGTTACAATTACAAAGTGGCGGTGGGTTTGGCAGTTTTGATGTGCTGTGAATTTTTCAATGGCTTTTCTCCAGTTCCTAAATCCTGCACTAATGAAGGCAGCATCAGCTCTTTGGCCAAAAGATGGCTGGCTTGAAAACCCTTGGCTACAGTGAAAACACAACACTCCTTTTATTGATGGATTATAATGTAGCCAGGGGAAATCGCGAAACCATCTCTCTTGAAACGTCAACACTCTGTTGGCAAGAGTTTGCGGTTCTATAAATTGTGGGTGTGGCTGATATGGTTTTGTGCCATCACTGTGGTAACTGGACAATGCTGTGCCACTGTCCCCTATACTGGTGCTGCTGGCAACAAGGGTGACACTTGGTCCTGCCGTGGCTGTGACACTGTCCTCTGAAGTCTCTCTCCCTGGCTCTTTCCCTTTCACTACCCTAACTGACTCAGTCTGTCTCCTAGAAAATAAATAAGGTGTTTGCCGTACTCCTAACTACCGGTACCCAAAACTACACAATTAATCACAACAGCAATACCATTGCCGTAAACAAATCTTAGTTTAGTCACCAGTTTAAGTTGAGAGTGGGGGTATCCATGGCATTTTCCAATTATGACCCTATTTTACAAGTCAAAAAAATTGAGAACCTTTCATAATGTTGCCAAACAAAGACTCAACAAACTTACCTGAGACTCCCTGTCTCTGCCAGTCTGTCCCTGCATATCTGTCCCCAGCTCTGCTGTCTGTGTGCCATCTGTTGCCTGCTCTGCCTAATGACATCATTGTGAAACATTTCCATTAGCATTTCACTTCTTTCTAATGAACATCTTATCAACTAGTCTTTGAGATATTAGGCTACTAGAGTTCTTACTTTGCGTTTTGGTGTACTGAAAAATACTCTGATGTCTGTATTTTAACTTTTTTCTGACATTTTTCTATCTGGCAGGCTGGCTAGCTGCACAAACACACACACAGTGTGTAGGTTATTTACAGTAGGAGATGGGCTTCTATCATCTTATCTTCTATATGTGCTTCGATCTAAAAGGTAACTAGCAAATGTGAAACGGATTGCAGTGACAAGAGTTGACAGCTGTATGAGTTCACCATTTACACAACATATGCTGCAACCTTTGGTGATTTTAATATAGTTTGTTTCATATTGGCTGGCTTCCAACAATAGCTGAATTTGCAAAGCTAGCGAGCACCAATTCCGTTTCTGTGGTGTTTGCTATAATTTTTGCTATCGTCAGTTTACTCCAAGATCGGCACACATGTACTTCAAAGTCCCATAGCGACAATTTAACTTTTGCAACGAGACCATTAAATATATTTAAGACAATGGTATAAGAAGAGAGTGTAGTTCTGTTCTGTTCAGTTTGGACTTCAGTTTATCGCTAACCTTATCACGGGGACTTCGAAGCACTACAGCTGCATGCTGATCTTGGAATAAACTGACCATAGCAAAGATTCCATCTTTGACGACGCCACATAAATGGAATAGGTACTAGCTAGCTTAATAGTTTATGTTTGCCCACTAGCTCTGCAAATTCAGCTAGTGTGTGTGTAAACCCTGCCAACATCTAAAAAAAAATACATTGCTATGGCGCGATTGACTGGACTAACCTCACGTCAGTTACGTGCATTGAGTTCTTTCAGACAGTAGATACGAACCCTGTTACCTGCCAGATAAGGAACTGGCAGTGGATCAAACCATTGTGAGGCAAAGGGAGGGGGGTCTCAATCTTTTGAAACTTAGAAACGCGCTATTAAGTGTCTATAATCAGCACAAGTGCTTTCATTGCGTATTATTAATATTATTGAAATTACATAGTTATGTTTACAGTGATATATTGGGGGGGACAAATCATATTTTTCCCAGGATGGGGGGGTCGTGTCCCCCCCGTCCCCCCCGGGATTTCCGCCTATGATACTAGTACAACATATTAGGTACATACACTACACTGAAATCAAGTGTCTGCTGTACGCAGATGACCTGGTGCTGCTGTCTCCCACTAAAGAGGGGTTACAGCAACACCTAGATCGTCTTCACAGGTTCTGTCAGACCTGGGCTCTGACCGTTAACCTAAAAAAAAATAATATTATGATATTCCAAAAAAGGTCCGGAAATAAGGATGACAAATATAAATTCTATTTGGACACAGTTCTATTAAAACACACCAAAAACTACACATATCTAGGACTAAATATCAGCAACACAGGTAGCTTTCACATGGCTGTGAATGAGCTGAGAGACAAAGCAAGAAGAGCATTCTATGCCATTAAAAGGAACATCAAAATTGAAATTCCAATTAGAATCTGGCTCAAAATGTTTCAATCAGTTATAGAACCAATTGCTCTATATGGCAGTGAAGTATGGGGTCCACTCTCTAATAATGAAATTACTAAATGGGACAAACATCCAATTGAAATATTGCATGCAGAGTTTTGCAAGACTGTATTGCAAGTACAAAGAAAAACTCCAAATAACGCATGTAGGGCAGAATTGGGCCAATACCCCCTCCTCATTCGAAAAGAAAAAAGAGCCATCAAATTTTACAACCATCTAAAAACAAGTGACCCTAAAACATTCCATCACACAGCTCTACAATGTCAAGAGATGAAACCAGAGAAGAGTCCCCTCAGCCAGCTGGTTCTGAGGCTCAGTTCACCAACCCAAACCAACCCCATAGAGCCTCGGGACAGCCCTCAGAAAATCTGGCCCAACCAAATCATCACAAAACAAAAAGAAAAATATATAACCTATTGGAAAGACACCACAAAAAATCTAAGTAAACTTCAATGCTATTTGGCTCTAAACAGACAGTACATGGTGGCAGACTATCTGACCACTTTCACTGATAGAAAACTGAGGAAAACATTGACTAGGTACAGACTCAGTGAGCACAGTCTGGCTATAGAGACCGGTCGTCACAGACAAACCTGGCTGCCCAGAGAGGACAGGCTGTGCTCACTCTGCTCCAGGGGAGAGGTAGAGACAGAGGTGCATTTCCTACTACACTGTGACAAATACTCAGACCTAAGAGCATATTTCTTTCCCAAAATTATAACTCAATACAAAGAATTTGAAACTATAAAAGGGTCAGTCATGGGGTCAGTCATTAGGTGAAAAGCCAAAATGTGCAGTTTTGGCAGCCAAATATGTGTCCTCCTGCCACAGCCTGAGGGACAGCCAGTGAAAAATGCAAAGTAATGTTAATAATATTTCCCATTTAGCTTAGTTTTGTTTTGTCTTTCGTACCAGGTCATGTGCCTTCTCAAGTCATATTGACACTGGTCTACTACCATTGCTTTAATATATTGTTGTTCTGATTAATATTGTTGTTGTAGCTGTTATTAATGGTAATCCCATGTCCACTACTACTATTATTATTACTGTTGGTCCCACCATTTATTTATATATAAATATATATATATTTTGTATATATATACATATATGTTTTATTTTTATTTTTCGATATGTATACTTTGACAATGTAAGTAATAAGGAACTTGCCATGTCAATAAAGTCAATTGAATTGAATTGAATTGAATTAATATTAACATATTATATACATTTTTAAATTACATGAATATGTGCATTTGACTTAAATAAAATAATAATTGTTGTCATCGGTTAAAACCCTTATAACTCCTGTTTAATATTACTATAACATCCACAATGTTCAAACAAGTCCCCGCATCCCAAATCTAATTTATACGTTTTCACGAACTCACCTTCAGAAAGCGGAAGGATTTACAGATGATCTTGTCCGATAACTATTCTGGGGCTGCTGTCCTGCCTGTGTGTAACTGCGCTAAAACGATGCGAACAGAGTGGGAAACTATCTGTTTCACTAGACTCGTTGAGAAGTTTGCGGCCTTGGCTCAAAAGTAGTGATAGTACGGAATGAGTTTACAGAGCCCGGGGTGACGTTTTTTTTTTTTGGGGGGGGGGGGGGGGGGCGCTATCCGGTATATTTGATTACTAAGTTAGTGGGTTCAAACATTAGGATTGGGGTGTCGAGACAGTATTACCCTTTTGATATTCTACAACCTCCGGGGGGCACCTCGATGCTGGGGGGTCGGTCTAGACATCGCTATTATTTCTGGGCTGTTTACATTTACATTTAAGTCATTTAGCAGACGCTCTTATCCAGAGCGACTTACAAATTGGTGCATTCACCTTATGACATCCAGTGGAACGGCCACTTTACAATAGTGCATCTAAATCTTTTAAGGGGGGGGGGGGTGAGAAGGATTACTTTATCCTATCCTAGGTATTCCTTAAAGAATACCTACTTTTTAGCCCCCACATCCTCTGGGGGGTGAGCTAAATTAGGTTTTGAAAGGCTGTTAATGAAGCGTAAGTGTCCGTAAGACCCAGACACCCTTTTTTGTTTGGGGGGGGTAGGCCTCTGTTTTGCAGGATATTGTAAAGAGAGAGAGAGCCTTGAGCGCAACCGCATAGCCATTTATGAACACACACCCCGCCCCGTTTTCTTTGTTTTGAAACACACACACATCCACTACCGCACACGCACGCACACACACGCGCGCACATGGCTTTTTCCGCATGTTTTTTTCTCCGGGGGCATGCTTGGTGATAGATGGAAAGGACTTATTCCTATCGTTAAAAGGTGAGATACAATTTTAAAACCATTTATTTAATTCATTTACATTAATATTTAGTACATACAGTTTATAGGCGTTCATAATTAATGTCTTTTACTATGCCTTTCTTACAGATATAGGTCCTGGTTAGCCCTGACCATTATCCGATCGCTAAGACGCTTGCACACTCCCTCAAAGCTCCGTAAATTTTCCCTCCATGGGTAGATAATCCGTCCGGCATGTAAATCCTGGGTATACCCACAGCATTAATGAATAAGAGGGGTAGAAAATGAATCTCTTTAAGTCATAAGTAAAGGCCTTTCATAAAGAGGCTGTCATGATTGACTGTGGCACATATTTAACACGTATTGCTTGTTACCTAAGACTATTGTTGTACATTGAATATCCACTAGCAGATTTGTGTAGCATGCATCTCCACTATATCTGTCGTGTTACTGTGGTCTTTTTAAAAGTCAATAAACATGTGTGTAAAATGTACACTTTTGTTTCACTGTAGATTTGTTTAAGCCCACCTAGAAACACCTGATTTATCCCACAGCATTAATGAATAAGATGTGTAGAAAATGAATCTGTTTAAGGCATAAGTAAAGGCCTTTCCTAAAGAGGCTGTCATGATTGACTGTAGCCCATATTTAACACGTATTGCTTGCTACAGAAGACCACTGTTGTACATTGAATAGCCATTCATCCCTGTTGCACCTTTATGTGTTGGCTCTCTATGTCTGTACATAGTGTGAAATGCGGTTTCACTAAAGTTATTACACCCTAAACCTGAATCTGAAATGACCTTTAGGATCTTTCTTTGGGGTTCTAATCTCCCCGGTGTACATGCACCGAACAACCATAGGCTGGAGCCACCTGGAAGCTCGGTGCATGTACATATAAAGACAACTAAATAGGAAACTCAACAGTGTGTTAGGCCTAGAAACATTATTTAGATGGCTGTTTTATTGTTGTTGAAAGCTTGAAATGTACACAATGCGAAGGGACCTTGTTTCTAACACACACGCACGCACACACACGAGCGCACATGGCTTTTTCCTCAAGTTTTTTTCTCAGGGACAGACTGTGTTATAGCCATCCACCATTATCCGTGTCTAATTCCCCTTCAAACTGCCTGGCTCTCTTGCACGGTCCATAAAAACTCCGTAAGTTTTCAATCCAGGGGTATATAATCCTTCGGGCCTTTAGGTCCTGGGTATGTCTCAAGGATAGCCGCGGCCAGCGCTTTAACTGTTCACGATTTTGGAAAAGACTGTCCAGCTTATTCATAAGTGTTATGAAAATTGGATAATCCACCCATTTAAAACTAAACACAGGAATAAAAAAGTTTACATCTTTGCATGCTGGGGAAGATACAGGAGAATTGACAGACTTTGTAGCATTAGCACCATCATAAAGTTCACAGGCTAAAATTGTCACTTTGGTGTCAGGGCTATAGGCCATTGAAGCGATTCTTAGGGCCTTCAGATCACTGCGGCCACAGACCTGTTCTTCCAACGCATATCCTGGCACATTTGTACCACTCAGGGCCTGTTCAATTTTACAGAGCGCCAGCCTAATCTTTAGCCATTCTCTCATCCGCAGAGCAGGAGAAAAACTCCCAGGTTTTGCCTGATAAAGGGGTTTGGGGCCACTGTCGTTAAATATCTTTACCGTAGAATCCTCCGGCTGGAATATGTAAGACATATGTCCCTCACTCGTACCCAAAACTCCTTTAAAACATTCTGGAGCTTCACACAGAACTTCCTCAATGTTTTGGTCACTGGGTTCATGACAAGACGCGCATAACATACCGAAATTTGGCATAGGTGTCATTTTTGTTTAATATTCCGGGAGTTATCATGTACAGTCTTACGCATGTATTGTTCTGGGGCTTTATAAGGCGTCTGCAAAGCCCAATACCCCAGGACATTCGTGTTTCATAGACAACAACCCGGAGGGCAATAAAATAGGAGGGGGCCTTACTCTTTGAAATGCTTACTCTTTGAAATGTTCATTCCCCCCACCCCGTTCCAAACAGGACACTAGACATCAAACATCATGACAACTTCAAAGACACTATAAAAACTATTTTCACACTATAAACCGTGAGAAACAGGAACAGGATGCCCAAACACATGGTCACTTCCTCC
Organism: Salvelinus namaycush; assembly: GCF_016432855.1. Lineage (NCBI taxonomy): Eukaryota > Metazoa > Chordata > Actinopteri > Salmoniformes > Salmonidae > Salvelinus > Salvelinus namaycush. The sequence continues at coordinate 6,716,583 of NC_052320.1, read as the reverse complement.
CCCCGCCACCCACCCCACCAGGGTGTCCTGACCGGAAGCCCAAATATGGGCATGCACACGTCGTCATGACATAGGGTCATAAATCAACATTTTGACGTGTGACATCTACTTTATTCTCTCTGTCAGGCTACCTTTGGGGAGCACATGGAGGGCTGTGCGGCCCCACAAAGAAATGCCACCCCACACCATGACTGACCCACCGCCAAACCGGTCATGCTGGAGGATGTTGCAGGCAGCAGAACGTTCTCCACGGCGTCTCCAGACTCTGCCACGTCTGTCACATGTGCTCATGTGCTCAGTGTGAACCTGCTTTCATCTGTGAAGAGCACAGGGCGCCAGTGGCGAATTTGCCAATCTTGGTGTTCTTTGGCAAATGCCAAACGTCCTACACGGTGTTGGGCTGTAAGCACAACCCCCACCTGTGGACGTCGGGCCCTCATACCACCCTCATGGAGTCTGTTTCTGACCGTTTGAGCAGACACATGCACATTTGTGGCCTGCTGGAGGTCATTTTGCAGGGCTCTGGCAGTGCTCCACCTGCTCCTCCTTGCACAAAGGCAGAGGTAGCGGTCCAGCTGCTGGGTTGTTGCCCTCCTACGGCCTCCTCCACGTCTCCTGATGTACTGGCCTGTCTCCTGGTAGCGCCTCCATGCTCTGGACACTATGCTGACAGACACAGCAAACCTTCTTGCCACAGCTGGCATTGATGTGCCATCCTGGATGAGCTGCACTACCTGAGCCACTTGTGTGGGTTGTAGACTCCGTCTCATGCTACCACTCGTGTGAAAGCACCGCCAGCATTCAAAAGTGACCAAAACATCAGCCAGGAAGCATAGGAACTGAGAAGTGGTCTGTGGTCACCACCTGCAGAACCACTCCTTTATTGGGGGTGTCTTGCTAATTGCCTATAATTTCCACCTTTTGTCTATTCCATTTGCCCAACAGCATGTGAAATTTATTGTCAATCAGTGTTGCTTCCTAAGTGGACAGTTTGATTTCACAGAAGTGTGATTGACTTGGAGTTACATTGTGTTGTTTAAGTGTTCCCTTTATTTTTTTGAGCAGTGTATATTGTGTATTACGGGTAACGTCCCGTGTCGTTCAACAAGGTTTACACTCGCTCTTTTTTTTGGGTACAGCCCAGTGTTTTTGTTTACGTGTTTGTTTTGGGTGTATTAATCCACTATTGTGTATTCCTGCGCCTGTCTTCAAATCCTTTATACCAGCGTGACAACAATAGTCATTTACAACGTTAACAATGTCTACACTGTATTTCTGATCAATGTTATTTTAATGGACAAAAAAATGCATTTCTTTCAAAATCAAAGACATTTCTAAGTAACCCCAAACTTTTGAACAGTAGTGTATATTCACAAATTGAATGTGAGGTTGGGGTGAATAATAATGTATTTAAGTGATTGACAGTTTGTATTCAGCAGTCATAAAAGTATGTCTTGTTTACTTTGAAGAACTACTAAAATAATGATTTCGTCAGACAGCATAGGCAGCAGATGACTTGGAATGAAATAAAGTCACAGAAAAAGACACAGAAAACTGAAACAAGGGATATTGTTTTAATACAGTCTTCCTCATTGGAAATGATAAACAAAGCAAGTGAACATTAATACTGTATTTAATCACGTCTTGTACAGTTCAGTTGAATGATGTTCTAAAACCTCATATAGAATCAGAAAGTATTTCCCCTTAACCTCGTAGAGAAACCAAAAGTGTTTACGCAATTCCTGGAAAAATTATGCTCCAATTTCCCAAAACCCTCATACAGAAACCGAAAGTCTATGGGTAGTACACTCAGAGAAAAATGTGGTTTAGAGATCAATGCCCTGTGGGCGAGGTTTCAGATGTCATTAGGCTATACATTATAGCTAGACCTAGCAACACTGCTCATTTTAAAGCAAGAGACTGATCGAATTTCTATAAGCTCCTACTCACTTCTTTTCTACGGACACCTGCTCTGCAATTATGCTGGACAATGAGTTAGTTTGTGAAGCGCTATCTGCACTCTTAGGGAAGTGTATAAAGCATGGAATCAATCCAAATATGTCTCTTCTCGACTTTCACCACAGATTCTTCTTAGCACATCATTATTCTGACGTCGAAGAAGAGTTCTTCATAGATGTAGCAGAGTTCTTTGATCATCGGTTTGACTACGACTACACCAATATGACTACATCGCCCGGGTGCATGAGGGGAGATGAGCCATACCAACGTCCATTTGGGTGGTATCGAATGGCTGTGAAGGTTCTGGATAAATACCCGGATAGGAATTGGCTGGGCCCAAATGGATGGAGAAGTGAGTCTGCACCGGGTGAGTGGCCTGTCTCCTTCCATGGAACCAGTAAAGATGGAGCCAAAGGCATCATCAGCTATCACTACGAAGCGGGGGAAAGGAAGCTGTACGGGAGAGGAATCTACTCAACCCCAGATTTAAGTATTGCCAGTAGATTTTCCACTACTTTTACATCAAAGAAGAATGAGAAGAGCTACAGAGTGGTAATGCAGAACAGGATCAATTCAAAGGAGAGAGAGAAATGTGAAATGAATGAATACTGGCTAGTTCGTGTTCCAAAAAATACATCGAAGGAGGAAGAGAAGAGGATAGTGGAGCGCTCCATTCGCCCATACGGCATCCTGATTAAAGAGATGAAATAGGATTCTGAGGAAGACAAACGCTCCCTCTTGAGTTAAATGTCTCAGCATAATCCAGATTATTTTAAATTATACGATTTCAATAATCAAATATTTACTCAAATCATCATGTGTTCATTTGTTGTATTATTTACTTTACATATGAAGAGATTTATAACAGTATGAAATAAAGTTTCACCAAATTCTTAACTTGTGCCACACCTTAAATGTACTATGTTCGCTCCATTCTCCCCTACCGCTTTCTGATTCAAGAGGGGAAATAGAATTCTGAGGAAGATTAATGGTGCAATATCTGTTATGATGAACATTACAAGGCAACCCCTGCGCTCACTTTGAGTTAAATGTCTCAGCATAATTATTATTATTTTTTAAACATTTATTTAACTAGGAAAGTCAGTTAAGAACAAATTCTTATTTACAACGACGAACAACATATGTTTACCTTGTCAGCTAGGGGATACCTGCCACCCACTGATAATCCTGATTTTATTTTAAGTAATATGATTTGAATAATCTAATGTTTACTCAAATCATGAAGTTTTTTATTAATATTTTCAGTACCTATGAATAGACTTAAAACACTGTGAAATAAAGTTTCACCAAATTCTCAATTTGTGACACGCCTTAAATTCCATCCCAACCTCATATTAAATTCATCCATATATGTACATAATGTGTTTCAGCAGATTTCGTGCGTTTTGTGCATTTTTGTATGGTTTAATTAGTGAGATATTTAATTTAAAGACCCTTGCTTCCTTCTGTCTCAACCTAGACTTTGATCTGATTCTTGTGATTCTTGTGATTTTGCTATTGTAAAAGTTTGTAGGCCGATGTAGCCAAATTGTATCTATGATCGTATGCTATCCATTTATGTTTTTTTGTATGCTATTTTAGTTAACTAATGATATCAGGCCACACCCGGCCATGATTACAGACACCTGTGTGTGTCCTTTAAAGGTGAAATAAAAAAATGTAATAAAAAAAATTCCACAAAATCTGTTCTGAATTAACCCAATGCGTTTCTATGGGCATAATATGCAGACCTGAGCTTGTCACCTGCATTTCCGCCTTTGGGACGACTCGCATTGTTAGGGCGGAGACATGACCATCACATTATTATATACATAATTCTGGTTTCAGCAATTTGCGAATTAGAAATGACAGTTGGCACGTGGAAGAGTGCACTGTTCGAATGCTGGCTTCCCCTAAAGTAAATTGTTGTTTAGCCAAAATTATATAATCACCCCTATCTAACAAAAATAATTCAAAATACAAAATACTTCTCTTTCTTCATAAGAATTTGATGGAGCGTGTGCACCTGATCACGTCAACCTCCTATATTGGTATAATATTGCACTTCACCAGACATAGCTAGTTCAAGTCAAGACAGATAGAAAGGGAGGCAGACCAGCTGAGTAGAGATTAATGCGATTGAATGAACCTGACTTTTCATTAGGATATTTTCTACAGTTTTTATTTGTTGGCCTTAGGCCTTTGTATTTTACATAGTAAAACATGTAAGTTATAGGCCTATTGCTGCATTGACCTATAGGTTATCTCTGAGTTCCATGCACTAATTCCTTTAGCCACCAATGGATCACAGTGTTTTTATTTATTTATTCATTTTTTATTTCACCTTTATTTAACCAGGTAGGCAAGTTGAGAACAAGTTCTCATTTACAACTGCGACCTGGCCAAGATAAAGCAAAGCAGTTCGACACATACAACACAGAGTTACACACGGAGGTGAAGGCAAAAAAAGGCCATGGTGGCGAAGTAAATACAATATAGCAAGTAAAACACAGGAATGGTTGATTTGCAGTGGAAGAATGTGCAAAGTAGAGATAGAAATAATGGGGTGCAAAGGAGCAAAATAAATAAATACAGTAGGGAAAGAGGTAGTTGTTTGGGCTAAATTATAGATGGACAATGTACAGGTGCAGTAATCTGTGAGCTGCTCTGACAGCTGGTGCTAGTGAGGGAGATAAGTGTTTCCAGTTTCAGAGATTTTTGTAGTTCGTTCCAGTTATTGGCAGCAGAGAACTGGAAGGAGAGGCGGCCAAAGGAAGAATTGGTTTTGGGGGTGACCAGAGAGATATACCTGCTGGAGCGCGTGCTACATGGTGCTATGGTGACCAGCGAGCTGAGATAAGGGGGGACTTTACCTAGCAGGGTCTTGTAGATGACCTGTAGCCAGTGGGTTTGGCGACGAGTATGAAGCGAGCGCCAGCCAACGAGAGCGTACAAGTCGCAGTGGTGGGTAGGATATGGGGCTTTGGTGACAAAATGGATGGCACTGTGATAGACTGCATCCAATTTGTTGAGTAGAGTTTTGGAGGCTATTGTGTAAATGACATCACCGAAGTCGAGGATCGGTAGGATGGTCAGTTTTATGAGGGTATGTTTGGCAGCATGAGTGAAGGATGCTTTGTTGCGAAATAGGAAGCCGATTCTAGATTTAATTTTGGATTGGAGATGTTTAATGTGAGTCTGGAAGGAGAGTTTACAGTCTAACCAGACACCTAGGTATTTGTAGTTGTCCACATATTCTAGGTCAGAACCGTCCAGAGTAGTGATGCTGGACGGGCGTGCAGATCCGGGAAGCGATCGGTTGAAGAGCATGCATTTACTTTTACTTGCATTTAAGAGCAGTTGGAGGCCACGGAAGGAGTGTTGTATGGCATTGAAGCTCATCTGGAGGTTAGTTAACAAGTGCCAGAAGTATACAGAATGGTGTCGTCTGCGTAGAGGTGGATCAAGGAAATTTCAGGGTTCAGGGTTTTCCAAAGCCAGGATTCAGACACGGCTAAGACATCCGGGTTGTCAGAATGCAGTGAAGCAGTGAAAGCAGACTTAGGGAGTAGGCTTCTAATGTTAACATGCATGAAACCAAGGCTTTTACGGTTACAGAAGTCAACAAATGAGAGCACCTGGGGAGTAGGAGTGGAGCTAGGCACTGCAGGTCCTGGATTAACCTCTACCTCACCAGAGGAACAGATGAGAAGTAGGATAAGGGTACGGCTAAAGGCTATAAGAACTTGCCGTCTAGCACGTTCGGAACAGAGAGTAAAGGGAGAAGGTTTCTGGGCACGATAGCATAGATTCAAGGCATAATGTACAGACAAGGGTATGGTAGGAAGAGAGTACATTGGAGGTAAACCTAGGCATTGAGTAATGAAGAGAGAGATATAGTCTCTAGAGACGTTTAAACCAGGTGATGTCATCGCATAAGTGGGAGGTCGAACAACATGGTTGGTTAAGGCATATTGAGCAGGGCTAGAGGCTCTACAGTGAAATAAGACAGTAATCACTAACCAGGACAGTAATGGACAGGGCATATTGATATTAGGGAGAGGCATACGTAGCCAAGTGATCGTATGGGTCCAGTGAGTGGTTGGGCTGGCTGGGGACACGGCGATTCAGACAGTTAGCAGGCCGGGGCTAGCAAGCTAGCATAAGGGCCTTAGAGGGACATCGCGATAGGGGAAAAGTCTGTTTTTGCCTCCTCGTGCGGTGACGTCGATAGACCAGTCGTGGAATTAGTAGGGTTCCAAGTAGCAGAGGGGTCCAAGTCCAATTGGATAAATGGGTATAGTGGTCCAAGAAACTGGCCGGAGGATCAGCTAACAGTCCAATATGCTATAGATAGCTAGCAGGCCGTGGTTAGCAGAATTGGCCTTCAGGGGACGTCGCGCCTGAGGGGCCTGTTGGGATCCTTGGGCAGATTATGTCGGTATTCCAGTCCTGAAGGATTGGCGGGGTTCCGTGCCCCATACTGTCAGTAGAAGGGGTCCGGATATTGTAGCCGAGGAGTGGGGTTCAGGAGTAGCCTAGGAGCCCTAGCCGGGAGATGGGTCTAGCATGGGCTAGCCCCAGGCTAGTTGATGCTTGTGTAACAGGGTTGGTTATGTTTCCCCTTGCCTCTAACGAAAGGTGTATTTAATGTTCAAGCATATTATTGGTTGGTTCAACTCTGATGACAATAAGGCGTGTTGTGATTGGCCCCGCTTGCAGATAGGGGGAAATCACGAACGTCAGGTCTTCCCAGTATGAAAATGTGATGCAAGGGGTAGGTCACGTTCTGAATACTGTTTTCTGTTTTCTATTTTACAATGTGTACAAGTTTGCTGTACATTACTGATTTATACATGTGTGGGTATATGGTACCTGTTAGGGATTGAGGGGCTTTTTTGGATGTGCTTTGGCATATGATTGCTGTAAATAAGTGTGTTAGCTAGCATACACCGATGTAATGATCACATAAGCCCACTGCTAACACAGTTGTCTTCATGCAACAGATTTTGCCATCAACAGCCATCAATATCGTTAAGCCCTGCACAACTAACGTGCTGTTTCCTATTTAACAACAGCAACAGAAATAAATGATGCTAATCTGGGACCACTGGCAGCTGTGATTTAGGAATCCAAGGATATGGAGAGAAAAATAGGTCCGGTATGCTCTGGTTTGAAACGCGTTGTACGAACTGGCGAGAGCTTTCCGAGCTAAAGGTTAGCTGATGACCGCTAGCAGTGATTAACTGGCTGGTAGCTAGTTAGCTGGTAGCTAGTTAGCTAGCTAGCTTCAGTTGAGGTATTCCAGTTCGGAGGTAAATAGAAATACTTCAGAAAAAAAACAGATCCACACCACATTGGGTGAGGCGGGTTGCAGGAGAGTATTTTGAAGTTAAGGTTTAGGAAAAATATTAAAAAGAATGAAAAAGATATAAAAAGATATATACATGGGACGAGACAAGACAAAGACGTCTGACTGCTACGCCATCTTGGAATATACCTTCTCACATGGTGTGAGAAGGTGCTGTATCGCCCTCTTGAAGTAGCGCAAGGCTCTAGCTATGGGTAAATAAAATAAAGATGAGAAATTAATCAAATACATTTATTTAGAAAGCCTAATAAAATCGAATAAATATATTTTTTAAAGCCTTTCTTACATCATCGGTCCAGAACAAAGAGAGGACAGCATACAGAAAGGCATTTTATAGCTGTTTGGAGCAGATTTAATATAGTGCATTCTGGAGAATTCGTGGCTAATCAGACCACCCCAGCAGCCCCCAAATGGGGGTGGGGGGGTGGTGGAGGGGTTGGTTTGGGGGCCTTGGGGGCCCCAAACAGAACAATATATAGACACGGTATACTGTATGGGACCCCATATATAATATGATCACGTCATTAGCCATGATATTTAATAAAACATTTTACAGGAAATTAGCATTAAAACTGCTAAATGTTGTCTCAGCCTCATGGCAGAATGTGTAGATAAGCTACAAAACAGAAATGTTTTCTCTCTGCCCCATGGCAAACAAATCTAAATAAAATTAAACCTTGTGGGGTGCCAACTTAGTGTGGCTTCAGTTTAGCTTCTGTTCACGTTTTGAATGTTGAGCTTTAACCAAGCCTGTACTTTGAAGGATTTGGGGAGGTTTTTGATGTAGACAAGCATGTCATCCGCAAAACTGTGGAAGATAACCCTAAGTCACCTGATTAACCTAGCAGAGTGGAATTCTGGAGAGGATGAACAGGATGGGGGACACCACAGGTGATTGAGTGGACCTGCACTCTTCTACAATACTTATTCTGACGTATATGTGAGATAGAAGTGGAAGCAGTTCAGAATAGTTCCTGAAATATTGTCTTTTCACCCTTCTGTGATCCATACAGTCCATAGGGAGGTTATATCTTCTTGTTTGTGTCCTTGTCTGCTTCTATGAGTGTGATGTTGATGTTCTTGTAGTGTAAAGTTATCCATTTGAATTTTCCTTCCCATCCCTTTGACAATGCTTCTCATTTCTGGGGCACCTTCTCCAAGCGAACAGCGCATCCTGCACCAGTATCCAGTAATCTGTGTCTCAAGATATTATCAAGTCCCCTTTAGAGTTCCATAGTCTGGGTTGACATAGACATTGTGGTCCTGAAGTTATACTGTGTTTAATTGCTATATTGTAATTATTTCACCACTATGGCCTATTTATTGCCATACCTCCCTTATCCTACCTCATTTGCACACACTGTACATTTTCTATTGTATTATTGACTGCATGTTTGTTTATTCCATGTGTAACTCTGTGTTGTTGTTTGTGTCGCACTGCTTTGCTTTATCTTGGCCAGGTCGCAGATGTAAATGAGAACTTGTTCTCAACTAGCCTACCTGGTTAAATAAAGGTGAAATAAAATACACTTAAAAAAAATACACACATTTGACTTTCCCCTGGGCAGAACAGAGGGTTCTCACCTACTGATGCTGGATCCTAACACTCATCACATGGTCCTTTTCATTTTAGAACAGGCTGTAGGCAGAAGCTGATGCACATGCTCCAGTGTGGGTGGAAGCTGGTGTATATGATTAATACACTAAGTCACATACTACTCATTGTCAAGGCACAGCGATCCTCTACCCAGAAGTCATATTCTTCTAACTGGAGGTTGGGTTTCAAAATGTGTTTCATTTCTTTACTCTACAATAGAATGTGGTGTAGAATCCTGTTTTCATATCGACCAGATTCTACAATTTCACAGTTAACATGTGGTGTTAAGATACATGAGAGATATATGGACCAGCCAGCCAGTGGACCACAGAATGTTGAGTTGCTGACTGTGATGGAAGCTTGAATCTGGGGAAAGAAGTAATTTGTAATTGATCAGTAAAGAATTATCATTCTGGACAATGTTTTGTAGTACAATAGCTTGTCCTATATTCTTGTATCATATCATTGGTCTTAGCAGTGATGACTTGATTAAGTAATGTACCATATACATTTCATAATAATATGTTTGAAATTATTTTAACTCATAAAAACTATTCTGTACATATTTTGAAAACCTTAAAGGTGTGCCTCACCTTTTCCAGCTCCCACAGACAGCATCAAGATACCCTGATCTGGGGATGCCTATCAGACAGAATCAGTAGTTAGTCAAACACATTAGGCCGGTTTCCCGGACAGAGATTAAGCCCAGTCCTGGACTAACATGCTAATCACACCGGCCGCAATGTGTGCGCGAGTGTTTCAAAATAAATGTACACGTTATTCAATAATTTCATCCAAACTGCTCTCAAGCGTCTGCGTAGCCAGGCGGTAAAATAGAACTTGATTGTATTGGTTGTGGCCTGAGGATCTGTCTCCCCCCCACCACCTTTCATCTTCACTGATGAGTCAATACCTGACAGTTGATATCAATATTGTTGATGAAATCATCATTAGGTTGATTTTTGTGTTTGATTTTCATGTATTGTGTAACTGATGTGTATATATGTAAATAGATATAAATACACACACACGCATCTACACTACCGTTCAAAAGCTTGGGGTCACTTAGAAATGTCCTTGTTTAAAAAAAAAAAAGTGTCCATTTTGTAACGGCATTCTACTTCGAGATGGATCGGATGACCAATGTGCAGCGAGGTATGTAGACATAAATGATTTATTTAATGAAAACGAACACGAAGAACACTTGCATAAACTACAAAACAACAAACGACGTTAAACAGACCTGAACTTGTGAACATAAAAAACAATGAACGCACGAACAGGAAAGAACGAACGAAATGAATGAATGAATGAATGAATGAATGAATGAATGAATGAATGAATGAATGAGACAGTACCGTGTGGTGCAATAAACACAGACACAGCGACAATCACCCACAAACAAACAGTGTGAACAGCCAACCTATATATGGTTCTCAATCAGAGGAAAACGTCAAACACCTGTCTCTGATTGAGAACCATATAAGGCTAATTACAAGTGACCTAAACATAGAAACACAAAACATAGAATGCCCACCCCAACTCACGCCCTGACCAACTAAACACATACAAAAATAACATAAAACAGGCCAGGAACGTGACACATTTAAAATAACATCAAATTGATCAGAAATACAGTGTAGACATTGTTAATGTTGTAAATGACGATTGGAGCTGGAAATGTCAGATTTTTTAATGTAATATCTACATAGGCATACAGAGGCCCATTGTCAGCAACCATCACTCCTGTGTTCCAATGGCACATGGCAATTGTGTTCGTTGTCCATATCTTATTTCTGCCCAAACCATAACCCCACCGACAGTATGGGGCACTCTGTTCACAATGCTGACATCAGCAAACTGCTCACCCACACTACGCCATATACGCTGTCTGCCATCTGCCGGGTACAGTTGAAACTGGGATTCATCCGTGAAGAGCACACTTCTCCAGCGTGCTAGCATCGAAGGCGAGCATTTGCCCACTGAAGTTGGTTACGACACCGAACTGCAATCAGGTCAAGACCCTGGTGACGATGACGAGCATGCAGATGAGCTTCCCTAATACGGTTTCTGATAGTGTGTACAGAAATTCTTAGGTTGTGCAAACCCACAGTTTCATCAGCTGTCTGGGTAGCTGGTCTCAGACGATCCCGCTGGTGAAGAAGCCGGATGTGGAGGTCCTGGGCTGGTGTGGTTACATGTGGTCCGCGGTGGTAAGGCCGGTTGGATGCAATTTTTAATAATTTAATTGCTGATCCTCCACTTACAGTTGAAGTCGGAAGTTTACATACACTTAGATTGGAGTCATTAAAACTCGTTTTTTAACCACTTCACAAATTTTTTGTTAAGAAACGAAACTGTAGTTTTTGCAAGTTGGTTAGGACATCTACTAGGTGCATGACACAAGTAATTTTTCCAACAATTGTTTACAGACAGATTATTTCACTTACAATTCCCTGTATCACAATTTTGGGGGGTCAGAAGTTTACATACACTAAGTTGACTGTGCCTTTAAACAGCTCGGAAAATTCCAGAAAATGATGTCATGGCTTTAGAAGATTTTGATAGGCTAATTGACATAATTTGAGTCAATTGGAGGTGTACCTGTGGATGTATTTCAAGGCCTACCTTCAAACCCAGCCTCTTTGCTTGACATCATGGGAAAATCAAAAGAAATCAGCCAAGACCTCAGAAAACAAATTGTAGACCTCCACAAGTCTGGTTCATCCTTGGGAGCAATTTCCAAACGCCTGAAGGTACCACGTTCATCTGTACAAACAATAGTACGCAAGTATAAACACCATGGGACCATGCAGCCGTCATACTGCTCAGGAAGGAGATGCGTTCTGTCTCCTAGAGATGAACATACTTTGGTGCGAAAAGTGCAAATCAATCCCAGAACAACAGCAAAGGACCTTGTGAAGATGCTGGAGGAAACAGGTACAATGGTATCTATATCCACAGTAAAACGAGTCCTATATATCGACATAACCTGAAAGGCCGCTCAGCAAGGAAGAAGCCACAGCTCCAAAACCGGCATAAAAAAGCCAGACTAAAAAAGAAGCGGTTTGCAACCGCACATGGGGACAAAGATCGGACTTTTTGGAGAAATGTCCTCTGGTCTGATGAAACAAAAATGGCCATAAAGACCATCGTTATGTTTGGAGGAAAAAGGGGGAGGCTTGCAAGCCGAAGAACACCATCCCAACCGTGAAGCATGGAGGTGGCAGCATCATGTTGTGGGGGGTGCTTTGCTGTAGGAGGGACTGGTGCACTTCACAAAATAGATGGCATCATGAGAAGGAAAATTATGTGGATATATTGAAGCAACATCTCAAGACATCAGTCAGGAAGTTAAAGCTTGGTCGCAAATTGGTCTTCCAAATGGACAATGACCCCAAGCATACTTCTAAAGTTGTGCAAAAGGGCTTAAGGACAACAAAGTCAAGGTATTGGAGTGGCCATCACAAAGCCCTGACCTCAATCCTATAGAAAATGTGTGGGCAGAACTGAAAAAGCGTGTGTGAGCATGGAGGCCTACAAACCTGACTCAGTTCACCAGCTCTGTCAGGAGGAATGGGCCAAAATTCACCCAACTTATTGTGGGAAGCTTGTGGAAGGCTACCTGAAATGTTTGACCCAAGTTAATCAAGTTAAAGGCAATGCTACCAAATACCAATTGAGTGTACGTAAACGTCTGACCCACTGGGAATGTGATGAAATAAATAAAAGTTGAAATAAATCATTCTCTCTACTATTATTCTGACATTTGACATTCTTAAAATAAAGTGGTGCCCTTAACTGACCTAAGACAGGGAATTTGTACGTGGATTAAATGTCAGGAATTGTGAAAAACTGAGTTTAAATGTATTTGGCTGAGGTGTATGTAAACTTCCGACTTCAACTGTATTATATTGGTGCTTGTAAGCATTGGATCTGGTATTGCATGTGGTAGAGCCGAGTACAGAATAGGTGATGAAGGTTGTCCCATGTGTTCACCAGGTGAGGACCGTCTCTTTACATCATATGAATCACCAGACGTTAATACATCATCAACACTAACAGAAAAACATGACATTGTGATTCTCTTCACCAGGAAGTAATGTACATAAGCATTGTACTGAATTCACCAGCACCAGCTGTGTGCCCTGTGTTGATTCTACATTCCTTGATGAGCCCAATGGTAAAATGCAAAGTGTGTACCAACTGTGATCTAGGGGGTGGTCCAGTGTAAGGGTGGTCCTGTGTGTCTGTACTGAAACCCAGACACAAACACTGATATGTTAGTCTGTTGTTATGCTATGAGGATATGTCAGTTCTATCTACATCAGATAATACATGCCATGTTTTCTCCATAGGCTTGGGTTTGATGGTAAAGCAGCCATGTACACCTTCATCAGACACTGTCTGTGAGACACTGGAGGGGTTCTACTGTCTAGACCCAACTAAGGATGGTTGTAGAGCAGCCCAGAGACACAGCAACTGTAAACCTGGTCAATACATCAGTCACACAGGTTGGTCTCCTCTCAACATTCACTCAATCATTCATTTTAACATTATGATGTCATGAGGTTTTTGATTTACATTTATTCTATTGGGTTATTTTAAATTGTGAAGGTTATTAAGTTAAGTTTCATTAGTCGTATGTAAAGGATATGGTATACACCGTCCAATTAAATGCTTATTTGCAGGTTCCTTCTCGACAATGCAACAACAACAATAAGAAATAAATAAAATCTAAGAATATGAACATAAAGTAAATGGCTTATTAGAATATAATAAACCTTTTAGCTTAATTATAATACAGGAAGGCAGTATTTTATAGGACAATATTTACACGTGATTTGGGGAAAATATGATTGGGGGCAAGTGTTTAAATTGTGCAGTATTTAGCAGTATTTACAATTAACCCAATTTCCTTCTGAAAAAGCATTTTAATTTCCTACAATGTGCACTAATGGCAATACATGACTGCCCTCTAGAGGTGACCCCAAATGAAATCCATGTGAAATACCAAGGCAGGAAGCATGTGAAAGACAACTGTTTAGAATGGCCTGGAGAGGATAACAAAACGAAACAGGTGTCAACATACAGTACCAGTCAAAAGTTGACACACCTACTCATTCCAGGGTTTTTCTTAAGTTTTACTCTTTTCTACATTGTAGAATAATAGTGAAGACATCAAAACTATGAAATAACACATATGGAATCATGTAGTAACTAAAAAAGTGTTTAACAAATCTAAGTATATTTTATATTTGAGAATCTTCAAAGTAGCCACCCTTTGCCTTGATGACAGCTTTGCACAGCATTCCATGGCTTTTTTTTTGCAACTCTGCCTAGAAGTAACTTGTAACACAATATAACGTGTTAGTCCAATTAGTTGTCGGAGATTGCTCCAGTGAGAAACCTAAAACATAATTGCTGTGGGTGAATCTTCCTTCCTCTACATCCAAACGTTTTTACTAGATGATGCTCATACACTGAGTATAACAAACATTAGTAACACATTCTAAATATTGAGTGGCACCCCCCCCTTTTGCCCTCAGAACAGCCTCAATTTGTCGGGGCATGGACTCTACTAAGTGTCGAAAGCATTCCACAGGGATGCTGGCCCATCTTGACTCCAAGGCTTCCCACAATTGTGTCAATTTTGCTGGATGTCCTTTGGGTGGTGGACCATTCTCGATAGACACAGGAAACTGTTGAGCGTGAAAAAACCCAGCAGTGTTGCAGTTCTTGACACAAACCGGTGGACCTGGCACCTACTACCACACCCTGGTTAAAGGCACTTACATCTTTTGTCTTGCCCATTCACCCGCTGAATGGCACACATACACAATCCATTTCTAAATTGTCTCAAGGCTTAAAAACCTTTCTTTAACATGTCTACACCCCTTAATCTACACTGATTCACATTTCCACAAACTTCAAAGTGTTTCCTTTCAAATGGTACCAAGAAAATGCACATCCTTGCTTCAGGGCCTGAGCTACAGGCAGTTAGATTTGGGTCTGTCATTTTAGGCGAAAATTGAAAAAAAGAGTCTGATCCTTAAGAGGAAGTGTAGCTTATAAACAAAGTTATCATATCACAAGTTCCATTCTCCTCTTCCAGCATTATCACGAGTTCCTCACACCTTCACGTAAACAATCCTGGTCCCGTGTGGCTCAGTTGGTAGAGCATGGCGCTTGCAACGCCAGGGTTGTGGGTTCATTCCCCACGGGGGGACCAGGATGAATATGTATGAACTTTCCAATTTGTAAGTCGCTCTGGATAAGAGCATCTGCTAAATGACTTAAATGTAATGTAAATGTAACAAGAGAACTGAATTTAAAGGCAGTTCTTAGAAAAGTCACATTCACAGTGTATTTGAAAGGACTTTAGGTGTGCTTGATCTAAGCACAATGGAAAGAACTGAAGTGTCCCAAAAGCGTAAACTCTGCCTGCTGGTTAAGCTAAATCATGAGCACCTGAAGTATGTCGTGGAAATTCTAAACATTAAAGGGAAAGCAAGAGAGGTTGCAGGTTCTCTTAAACAGCAAAGTTCTTTAATAAGATTAGCAAAAATGTAGCTGGTTAGCAGAGACCCAAAATGGTACACAGCGAAGAGCCCCCAAACATATTTTAAACTGTCTTTTATAGCTTTCCTTAGCATCCATCTTTGCTAGCTGGCAAAGAGCCATATGTCCTTATATGGTTACACATTTTGCAATGTTGCTAAGCATCTCATACTTCATCACATACCATGAGAAAACAGGAACCGTATCCTGTACAGGCCCACTTGAACAGGGTCAGACAAGTCTAATGAAACCAGTCGTTTCCTGCTTTCTCAGGGAAAAGCGCACAGCTAAGAATTAACAGAGTAAGATTTATGCTTGTATAAATCCTTAAGCCTGCAATATTTCCCCCATAAATATTTAAATTATTTGAAATACATATTTGACCCAGGTTTGATTGACAGTTATAGATCAAATCAAGTCAAATCAAATTTTATTTGTCACATACACATGGTTAGCAGATGTTAATGCTTGTGTAGCGAAATGCTTGTGCTTCTAGTTCCGATAATGCAGTAATAACCAACGATTAATCTAACCTAACAATTCCACAACTACTACCTTATACACACAAGTGTAAAGGGATAAAGAATATGTACATAAAGATATATCAATGAGTGATGGTACAGAACGGCATAGGCAAGATGCAGTAGATGGTATAGAGTACAGTATATACATATGAGATGAGTAATGTAGGGTATATAAACATAAAGTGGCATAGTTTAAAGTGGCTAGTGATACATGTATTACATAAAGATGGCAAGATGCAGTAGATGATATAGAGTACAGTATATACATATGAGATGAGTAATGTAGGGTATGTAAACATTATATTAAGTGGCATTGTTTAAAGTGGCTAGTGGTACATTTTTACATAAATTTCCATCAATTCCCATTATTAAAGTGGTTGGATTTGAGTCAGTATGTTGGCAGCGGCCACTAAATGTTAGTGGTGGGTGTTTAACAGTCTGATGGCCTTGAGATAGAAGCTGTTTTTCAGTCTCTCGGTCCCTGCTTTGATGCACCTGTACTGACCTCGCCTTCTGGATGATAGCGGGGTGAACAGGCAGTGGCTCGGGTGGTTGTTGTCCTTGATGATCTTTATGGCCTTCCTGTGACATCGAATGGTGTAGGTGTCCTGGAGGGCAGGTAGTTTGCCCCCGGTGATGCGTTGTGCAGACCTCACTACCCTCTGGAGGACCTTACGGTTGTGGGCGGAGCAGTTGCCGTACCAGGCGGTGATACAGCCCGACAGGATGCTCTCGATTGTGCATCTGTAGAAGTTTGTGAGTGCTTTTGGTGACAAGCCGAATTTCTTCAGCCTCCTGAGGTTGAAGAGGCGCTGCTGCGCCTTCTTCACAACGCTGTCTGTGTGGGTGGACCAATTCAGTTTGTCCGTGATGTGTACGCCGAGGAACTTAAAACTTACTACCCTCTCCACTACTGTCCCGTCGATGTGGATAGGGGGGTGCTCCCTCTGCTGTTTCCTGAAGTCCACAATCATCTCCTTTGTTTTGTTGACGTTGAGTGTGAGGTTATTTTCCTGACACCACACTCCGACGGCCCTCACCTCCTCCCTGTAGGCCGTCTCGTTGTTGTTGGTAATCAAGCCTACCACTGTAGTGTCGTCCGCAAACTTGATGATTGAGTTGGAGGCGTGCATGGCCACGCAGTCGTGGGTGAACAGGGAGTACAGGAGAGGGCTCAGAACGCACCCTTGTGGGGCCCCAGTGTTGAGGATCAGCGGGGTGGAGATGTTGTTACCTACCCTCACCACCTGGGGGCGGCCCGTCAGGAAGTCCAGTACCCAGTTGCACAGGGCGGGGTCGAGACCCAGGGTCTCGAGCTTAATGACTAGTTTGGAAGGCACTATGGTGTTAAATGCTGAGCTGTATTTGATGAACAGCATTCTCACATAGGTATTCCTCTTGTCCAGATGGGTTCGGGCAGTGTGCAGTGTGGCTGCGATTGCGTCGTCTGTGGACCTATTGGGTCGGTAAGCAAATTGGAGTGGGTCTAGGGTGTCAGGTCAGGTCTCAAAGCACTTCATGATGATGGAAGTGAGTGCTACGGGGCGGTAGTCGTTTAGCTCAGTTACCTTAGCTTTCTTAGGAACAGGAACAATGGTGGCCCTCTTGAAGCATGTGGGAACAGCAGACTGGGATAAGGATTGATTGAATATGTCCGTAAACACACCAGCCAGCTGGTCTGCGCATGCTCTGAGGACGCGGCTGGGAATGCCGTCTGGGCCTGCAGCCTTGCGAGGGTTAACACGTTTAAATGTTTTACTCACCTCGGCTGCAGTGAAGGAGAGCCCGCAGGTTTTGGTAGCGGGCCGTGTCAGTGGCACTGTATTGTCCTCAAAGCGAGCAAAAAAGTTATTTAGTCTATCTGGGAGCAAGACATCCTGGTCCGCGACGGGGCTGGTTTTCTTAGATATAACCTAATCTACACACTCAAAGCATGTTCATAACTTCCTGGACATGGCCTGTAGCTGGGCCAACCTGTCCTTCACTACCTTCCTGGACATGGCCTGTAGCTGGTCCAACTGGTTCATCAGCTGCTGTCTCAACTCATCCTGCTGGCCTTTAGCAGTGATCAGCTCTCCTTCCTTTATGGACAGAGTTCTACACGAGGAACTCACTGTACCTTCAGAGTACAAATACAGTATTGATTGGGAAAACATACAACACAAGTTTCACCTTTAATTGACAGGATTGTTCACACCTTTTCAAACGTTTCAGATCTAAGGGGGTGAGAGCTAAGGGTTGATTTAGGATTGGGGAATCATCCTTCCACAGTTTAGGCTCTAAAGCTGTGTTTGATACTGCATCTCCATGCGTACACACCAGAAGAGATCACATGATTCTTCCTGGCCTCTAACTCCCTCATCAGTGGTTTGTTGGTTCTCTCCACTTCTCTCATCTGTTCAGTAAGTGATAAACTGTTGTCTTCCTCCTCACTGTCCACATAATTCTCTGTATAACTGAAGAGCTGTGTTTGTGATCATGTTCCAAGACACAGACATGGAAGATTAGTTTTATGTCAAATTTCAGAAGATAACATTACATACAGCCTGTATATCAATTTCAAATGTTAACAAATTATTAATTCCTAACTCTGACAGAGATAACTAAGGGTTAACCTCATTCTGTATGGCTTGGTGTCTGTCTCAGATTGAGTTGCTTCTCTGTCCAAAAGGGCTGGGAACCCTCCATGTTCAGGACCCCACCCAGACCTGGCCTCTCAGCCTTTGGAGCTCCTCTTCTATCCTGGCTATCTGCTGGCTCTTCTCCTGCACCTCCTTGTCCACCTCCCTCCGATTCCTGACCTCCTCTGACAGACACACTATCAACTCCACAGTTAACGCAACGAAACACAGAAAAGTATGTGAGATGACGATGGTTACTTCAGCACTGCATTTTCACAATTTTTTTATATAAATATACATTTTTCTTTTTATTCGTTTTATTTTGACAGGTTTTTATATTTAATTCTAGATGTGTGTCGCGTTGTATAATGATCGGAGACAGGCACAGGAATACGAAAATCGTTTTTAAAATTTCTCTACCCAAAATAGCATATGTGTCACGCCCTGACCTTAGTTATCTATGTTTTCTGTATTATTTTGGTCAGGTCAGGGTGTGTCGAGGGTGGGTATACGTGTTTTGTGTTGTCTAGGGCTTTTGTAGATCTATGGGGTTTTTGTAAGTCTTGGTGTTTGCAGGTCTATGGTGGCCTGAATTGGTTCCCAATCAGAGGCAGATGTTTATCGTTGTCTCTGATTGGGCATCCTATTTAGGTTGCCATTTTCCACTTAGGTATTGTGGGTTATATTCTATGTATAGTTGCCTGTTCTGCACTAGCCAGATTGCTTCACGGTTCGTTTTGTAGTTTTGTTTAGTTCTGTTCAGTGTTCTCTCTTTTATTAAAGAGTTATGTTCGCTTACCACGCTGCGCCTTGGTCTCCTCAATACAACAAACGTGACAGAATAACCCACCAAAAACGGACCAAGCAGCGTGGTAAGAGGGAGCAGCGGTCTTTGGAGAGTTGGACATGGGAGGAAATCCTGGACAGCAAGGGACCCTGGGCACAGACAGGAGAATATCGCCGTCCTAAAGAGGAGCTGGAGGCAGCGAAGGCGTAGAGGCGATGCTACGAGGAGTTGGCTCAACGAGGCGTGCATGAGAGACAGCCCAATAAATGTTTTAGGGGAGGGGGCACACGGGGAGTGTGGCAGAGTCAGGTTGGAGACCTGAGCCAACTCCCCGTGCTTACCGTGGCGAGCATGTGACTGGTCAGGCCCCGTGCTATGGGGTGATGCGCACGGTGTCCCCAGTGCGCACTCATAGCCCGGTGCGCTATAGCCCAGCTCCTCGCATCGGCCGGGCTAGAGCGGGCATCCAGCCAGGACGGAGGGTGCCGGCTCAGCGCATCTGGTCTCCAGTGCATCTCCTCGGCCCGGGTTATCCTGCGTCAGCTCTACGCACTGTGTCTCCAGTGCGTCTGCACAGCCCAGTGCGTCCTGTGCCTGCGCCCTGCAAGTGCCGGGCCAAAGTCACCATCCAGCCAGGACGGGTTGTGCAGGCTCTTAGCTCGAGACCTCCAGTGCGCCTCCACGACCCAGTGTATCCGGTGCCTCGGCCAAGGACAAGGCCTCCTGTATGTCTCCCCAGCCTGGTGAATCCTGTGCCTCGGCCAAGAACTAACCCTCCTGTATGTCTACCCAGCCTGGTGAGTCCTGTGCCTGCCCCCAGAGCAAGGCCTCCTGTGTGTCTCTCCACTCCAGTGATGATCCATGGCACGAAGCCTCCAGTGATGATCCATGGCAAGAAGCCTCCAGTGATGATCCATGGCATGAAGCCTCCAGTGATGATCCATGGCACAAAGCCTCCAGTAATGATCCATGGCACAAAGCCTCCAGTGATGATCCATGGCAAGAAGCCTCCAGTGATGATCCATGGCAATAAGCCTCCAGTGATGATCCATGGCAATAAGCCTCCAGTGATGATCCATGGCACGAAGCCTCCAGTGATGATCCATGGCACGAAGCCTCCAGTGATGATCCATGGCACGAAGCCTCCAGTGATGATCCATGGCACGAAGCCTCCAGTGATGATCCATGGCACAAAGCCTCCAGTGATGATCCATGGCACAAAGCCTCCAGTGATGATCCATGGCACGAAGCCTCCAGTGATGATCCATGGCACGAAGCCTCCGGTGATGATCCATGGCACGAAGCCTCCGGTGATGATCCATGGCACGAAGCCTCCGGTGATGATCCATGGCAAGAAGCCTCCAGTGATGAGACAGGGCACGAAGCCTCCAACGAGGGCCTCCAGTCCGGAGCCTCCAGCGACGGTCTCCAGTCCGGAGCCTCCAGTGTCGCCCTTCAGTCCGGAGCCTCCAGTGTCGCCCTTCAGTCCGGAGCCTCCAGTGTCGCCCTTCAGTCCGGAGCCTCCAGTGTCGCCCTTCAGTCCGGAGCCTCCAGTGTCGCCCTTCAGTCCGGAGCCTCCAGTGTCGCCCTTCAGTCCGGAGCCTCCAGAGACGGTCTCCAGCCCGGAGCCTCCAGAGACGGTCTCCAGCCCGGAGCCTCCAGAGACGTTCTCCAGTCCGGAGCCTCCAGCGACGTTCTCCAGTCCGGAGCCTCCAGCGACGCCCTCCAGTCCGGAGCCTCCAGCGTCGCCCTTCAGTCCGGAGCTTCCAGCGACGCCCTCCAGTCCGGAGCCTCCAGTGTCGCCCTTCAGTCCGGAGCTTCCAGCGACACACTCCAGTCCGGAGCCTCCAGCGACGATCCCCAGTCCGGGGCCTCCAGCGACGATCCCCAGTCCGGGGCCTCCAGCGACGATCCCCAGTCCGGGGCCTCCAGCGACGATCCCCAGTCCGGGGCCTCCAGCGACGATCCCCAGTCCGGGGCCTCCAGCGACGATCCCCAGTCCGGGGCCTCCAGCGACGATCCCCAGTCCGGGGCCTCCAGCGACGATCCCCAGCCCGGGGCCTCCAGCGACGATCCCCAGCCCGGGGCCTCCAGCGACGATCCCCAGCCCGGGGCCTCCAGCGACGGTCCCCAGCCCGGGGTCTCCAGCGACGGTCCTCAGCCCGGGGTCTCCAGCGACGGTCCCCAGCCCGGGGTCTCCAGCGACGGTCCCCAGCCCAGGGTCTCCAGCAATGAGCCACGGTTCAGCTTTACAAAGGCGGAGGGACCAGTGTAAAGATGGGGGGCGGCGTCCAGAACCAGAGCCGCCACCGAGGGTAGATGCCCACCCAGACCCTCCCCTATAAGTTCAGGTTTGCGGTCGGGAGTCCGCACCTTTGGGGGGGTGGGTACTGTCACGCCCTGACCTCAGTTATCTATGTTTTCTGTATTATTTTGGTCAGGTCAGGGTGTGACGAAGGTGGGTATACGTGTTTTGGGTTGTCTAGGGTTTTTGTAGATCTTTGGGGTTTTCGTAAGTCTAGGTGTTTGTAGGTCTATGGTGGCCTGAATTGGTTCCCAATCAGAGGTAGCTGTTTATCGTTGTCTCTGATTGGGGATCCTATTTAGGTTGCCTTTTTCCATTTCGGTATTGTGGGTTATATTCTATGTTTAGTTGCCTGTTCTGCACTAGCCATATTGCTTCACGGTTCGTTTTGTTGTTTTGTTTAGTTCTGTTCAGTGTTCTCTCTTTTATTAAAGAGTTATGTTCGCTTACCACGCTGCGCCTTGGTCTCCTCATTAGGACGACCGTGACAGTGTGTCATGAACATGACGGGGACGAAGCCCAAAACAAACAAACGTGTGTGTGTGTGTGTGTGTATATATATATTTTGTATATATATAACACAGGGCTGTAACCCAAACAAAGAGTGAGGTGCAAACCTCTAATAAATACACTGGATGAGACCCGTAATAACAATACACGGGACCGAGACCCGTAATAACAAGTACACACTAACACGGTGACATGCATGCCAATACAACAGAGCGCAGGTACTCACAAGACCAATGAACATGGAACAATAATCAACGAGGACAGAGGGCACATATATACACATACTAATCAGGGGGAATGGGAACCAGGTGTGCGTAATGAGACAAGACAGTCCGGGGTTGGTGATAATGATCCAGTTCAGTGACACCTAGTAGTTCTAGATCTCCGTTGGTTCTGGTATCAGTTTTAGTTTGAACAGTCTAATTCTAGATCTATATTGGTTCTGGTATCAGTTTTAGTTTGAACAGTCTAATTCTAGTTCTCCGTTGGTTCTGGTATCAGTTTGAGTTTGAACAGTCTAATTCTAGATCTAGATTGGTTCTGGTATCAGTTTTAGTTTGAACAGTCTAATTCTAGATCTCTGTTGGTTCTGGTATCAGTTTTAGTTTGAACAGTCTAATTCTAGATCTATATTGGTTCTGGTATCAGTTTTAGTTTGAACAGTCTAATTCTAGTTCTCAGTTGGTTCTGGTATCAGTTTGAGTTTGAACAGTCTAATTCTAGATCTATATTGGTTCTGGTATCAGTTTTAGTTTGAACAGTCTAATTCTAGATCTGTGTTGGTTCTGGTATCAGTTTTAGTTTGAACAGTCTAATTCTAGATCTCTGTTGGTTCTGGTATCAGTTTTAGTTTGAACAGTCTAATTCTAGATCTATATTGGTTCTGGTATCAGTTTGAGTTTGAACAGTCTAATTCTAGTTCTCAGTTGGTTCTGGTATCAGTTTGAGTTTGAACAGTCTAATTCTAGATCTATATTGGTTCTGGTATCAGTTTGAGTTTGAACAGTCTAATTCTAGATCTCCGTTGGTCCTGGTATCAGTTTTAGTTTGAACAGTCTAATTCTAGATCTATATTGGTTCTGGTATCAGTTTTAGTTTGAACAGTCTAATTCTAGATCTATATTGGTTCTGGTATCAGTTTTAGTTTGAACAGTCTAATTCTAGATCTATATTGGTTCTGGTATCAGTTTGAGTTTGAACAGTCTAATTCTAGATCTCCATTGGGTCTGGTATCAGTTTTAGTTTGAACAGTCTAATTCTAGATCTCCATTGGTTCTGGTATCAGTTTTAGTTTGAACAATCTAATTCTAGATCTCTGTTGGTTCTGGTATCAGTTTTAGTTTGAACAGTCTAATTCTAGATCTCTGTTGGTTCTGGTATCAGTTTTAGTTTGAACAGTCTAATTCTAGATCTATATTGGTTCTGGTATCAGTTTGAGTTTGAACAGTCTAATTCTAGATCTATATTGGTTCTGGTATCAGTTTGAGTTTGAACAGTCTAATTCTAGATCTATATTGGTTCTGGTATCAGTTTTAGTTTGAACAGTCTAATTCTAGATCTCCGTTGGTTCTGGTATCAGTTTTAGTTTGAACAGTCTAATTCTAGTGCTCCGTTGGTTCTGGTATCAGTTTGAGTTTGAACAGTCTAATTCTAGATCTATATTGGGTCTGGTATCAGTTTTAGTTTGAACAGTCTAATTCTAGATCTCCGTTGGTTCTGGTATCAGTTTTAGTTTGAACAGTCTAATTCTAGATCTCTGTTGGTTCTGGTATCAGTTTTAGTTTGAACAGTCTAATTCTAGATCTCTGTTGGTTCTGGTATCAGTTTTAGTTTGAACAGTCTAATTCTAGATCTCTGTTGGTTCTGGGATCAGTTTTAGTTTGAAAAGTCTTGTAAACTGAAGGCTCAAGGTTTTACTTTATTTTTTGTCACTCTTATCCTGTATTTAGTGTCGGGGATAGAGGGATAGATGGGACTGTTAAAGATAGAGCACTGCTGTTGTAATCAGTATATATTTCTGTATACCCATTAAACCTTGTCAAATGGACAAAGGTCACAGTTGTTGTTCAGTACATGAGCTACAATACTCTCACAGAACTCTGAAATATACAGTACCGAGAGGTTCCTACTTCCTACCTGACCTCTGACCACATTCTCATTATGAGAAAGGATCAGTTCTGTCAGCTCCTCCTGAAGCACAGAGATCTCTTGGTCTTTCTTCACCTCTTCAAACTGACAGGTGAGTGATTTCCTTACCTAACATCAGTATGTTCGGCTCCTTTCAAAAGAGGGGTTATAATACTACAACTACAGTCAATACCGACCTCCAATATGATGCTGGGTACCTGGTTTTCCTGGGAGTGTGGAGGGGTCCAGCAAGTCCTTCCCAGGAGCAGACTTACATAACATTATGTAACAGTATAGCTTGAGTCGCTCTCCTCGCCCCGAACCAGGGACCCTCTGCACACATCAACAACAGCCACCCACGAAGCATCTTTACCCATCGTGCCACAAAAGCCGAGGCCCTTGCAGAGCAAGGGGAACAACTACTTCAGGTCTCAGAGCGAGTGAGGTCACCGATTGAAACGCTATTAGCGCGCACCACCGTTAACTAGCTAGCCATTTCACATCGGTTATAAACCACCAACAGGAAATGTTTACTAACTGTATTTTTTGGATGTTAAGAAAGTTTGTGTAGCATATTATTGTAGAAAGGAATGATAGAAGTCGCCTATCCTAATAATAATTTAGATGTTAGAAGGTCAGTACTTATGTTTACATTTTACCAAGATCATATATCTCTATGGTTATTACATAGACGGTTTAAACATTCCATCTCAAAGAATACAGTTTTTCTAGGAGACTGCCATCATAGAGATGAAACACGTTCTATCTCTATGGCTGCTGATGTCATAGAGTGGTTGTTACATAGAATATAATGAATTGCCAGGATTAGAGGTTCCAAGCCAGTTATATTCATTCTATTTATATGGGTTGTTAGCCTACCACAGAGATCCTATTAAATTATGTAAATCTAAACAATGGTGTTTGAGGGGGCCAATCAGAATGAATGAGAATGAACATGCATTGCTTCATTCTAAGAACAGTCCTCAACGTGTATGCCTTACTGCTTCAATGCAGCATTATTGATTGTATTTCGTGTTTTATTTTATTACAGGATTATTAAATTGCAGGATAAATGTTCTTTAAAAACAAGAAAACATACATTGAATATGGATTCACAATGGGGCTAATATCCACTCAGAATAAACATTATCCCTTTTGATAACCTATGGGTATTTAAATCTAATATTAGTTTATAGTGTGTTGGGTTATCCTACAGACACAGACATGGTACTTGAAGATGAAACGGAGGTTATTAATAACTTGGTACACTGTTTAGATTGAGCACATCTAAGCGAAATCTATACTTTGTCATGACAATATTAGCGGATGGATGTGTGGCCATACTATCTATTGGCTGATTTGGCGGTCTGGAGGGTAGGTCATTGTTTTGAAAGCGTTATGAAATGTGATAGCGTTCAATCCTGTATCTCCAGTGACAATAATTCTATAGCCTAGCTGTGATGCGTTCATACACGATGTCCAGATTTTCACAGGCGGACCATTTACAAGTTAAATCACGGGGGGAAATGTATTTTACCCACTGATAGAACATAGGCTTTCACCAAATTGATTTGTATTTCTGGGGTGGCTTATCCATTTAAACTGTATAGTGGATTATCAGTAGGTTGCCTCCCACTTTTCGCAAATGTTATTTGGAAAGTCAGTGAAAGTAAAATAGTCAAACTGTGAACCAAGACCGGGTAAGATACAGATTATTTGTGGACATGTAGAAATAGCCTACTTAACATGTTCAGTGCAGTAACTAAAAAAATAATTAAATACTTTAATCTTGATGAATGACTGTATTTGTAATTTTACGACAAGGCTGTTCTCTCCCTTTTGTTTTCAACGTCTGTTCTGCCTCTGGTGACTCAACAGCTTTTTAATTTGAACGTGTGGTGCTAAACTCAATCGAATTGTCCCTGTTCTTGAAAAATGAAAAGTTTTGGCCTTCTCATTTTGAAAGAAAAATAATTACAATTTTGCTTGTTTGCAACAAAAAAAACGGACAAAATAATATAGCGAACGTCAGAAGCCCTGACTTGGCCTGGCTGTACTGTACACTCTAATAGTAAAAGATTGCTGGAGTATCCTTTAGGGGTTCTTCAAATTGAAACCGTGGAGAACCTCTATAAATTCTTTTAAGAACCCTTTAATATGGTTCTTCAAATAACCCCTTTTAATGGATCGTCGAATAACGTTTTGGGGTACATTCTTTAACTCCCCCCTCCCCTATTATTAATAATAATACACATAACAATAACAACAACAACACAACATTTCAGTTGTCAGTGTTAATTATGATTTTAGTGGCAAAGCAGAATGAAAAATTCAAAATGAGAAAAATTTCCAGCCGAGCCCCAAGTCCAATGGATATATACTCTGTGGTGTTGATGTTAGTGTTTATGTTCTCCGTATCCATAGCCAGAATGGTGGTGATCGAACAGGTTTCCTGTTGTATTCATCAGAGGTGTAGGGAGGGTGAAGTGTGTGAATCCCAAAAATTACAATTATACAGATGTTTTTTTTTTAAACGTGCGAATGGCAGTATTTATACCTTGGTTTTTGTGGTAAATGTGAATTTAAAAAACTATTCACTTTTGATTATGGTTTTTATACACATACCTTGTCCATAATGTAGAGGCCTCTGGGATTCTCATTGAAGAGGTAAGGGAGGCTGCTGTGACTGAGTCCTATAAGGTTTTAGAGAAACCAAAATTAACTGTAGATGATGTGATCTGCACAACATACCAATGTGTACAATACCTTTGTGTGCCTCCTGGTCAGTATACCTGCAGACTCAGACACACACAACAGTGAGAGGTATAGTCATCTGCACCCAATGCAGCTATAACCTTCAACATGATCTTACCTCTTTGTTGATTTGATATCCATTCAGTTGTCCATTTTATGTTTTATAAATTATTTTAAAAGGGAGAAAGTGTCAAACACGGCAATTTTTTACAAATATGAAAAGATAGAGGGTATGATCATAAAACAGTATAAATTTAGATCATACAAGGGAGAAACCTTACCTTACATTGAGGAAATCTTTACATTTTACAGTTAAGTGCCTACACCTGTTGTCATCTCAAATTCAAATCCAAATGTTTCAGTTGGGCAGTTCCTGCAAGAACCCCCACCACCTAAAGAGGTTCCTCGACTGACCCCACCTCCTTTGGGGTTCTTGGAAGAACATTTTTGGGGGCATTTTTCAGAGCCAAGAACCATGAGGAACTTGGAGGAACTTTTAGGATCTTAGAAGAACGCTTGATGGAACGCTAACTTTTAGAGTGTAGATATTCATCGTTATTTTGGCCTGCTGCCAGGTGTAGGACATTGCTCCATGCATGTGTAACAGTATAATTTTAGTACGTCCCCTCGCCCCGACCTCGGGCGCGAACCAGGGACCCTCTGCACACATCAACAACAGTCACCCACGAAGCATTGTTACCCATCGCTCAACAAAAGCCGCGGCTCTGCAAGGGGAACCACTACTTCTAGGTTTCAGAGCAAGTGACGTAACCGACTGAAAGGCTTGTAGCTCGCACCACCGCTAACTAGCTAGCCATTTCACATCCGTTACACATGGGCATATTGGCCATCTGACAATTCTGGCAAATGCCAGAAAGGCCAAACCAGTTTTTATTGGGGTGGGTTGGTGAAAAAATAAATAATATTTTTTTAATTTATTTATACAAAAACACATGGCCTGCGGGTCATGAGCCTGTTTTTGATGACTTTTGTACAATTTCTCTGTTGTCATAATAATCTATATTGAGCACTTGGCTGACCAGTAGGCAAGACCGCCCCTGAGCTGAAGTGGCACACATTCAAAGTCAAACAGGTAACAAAAACAGTGATACATACAGTACCGGTCAAAAGTACACACCTACTCATTCCAGGGTTTTTCTTTATTTTTACTATTTTCTACATTGTAGAATAACAGTGAAGACATCAAAACTATGAAGTAACACATATGGAATCATGTCGTAACCAAAAAAGTGTTAAAGAAAATACAAATATATTTCAGAATTGAGGTTCTTCAAAGTTGCCACCCTTTGTCTTGATGACAGCTTTGCACACTCTTGGAATTCTCTCAACCAGCTCCATAAGGAAGTCACAAATGCTTTAAAATTAACAGGAGTGCCTTGTCAAAAGCTAATTTGAGGAATTTCTTTCCTTCTTAATGCGTTTGAACCAAGCAGTTGTGTTGTGACAAGGTAGGGGTGGTATACAGAAGAAACCCCTATTTGGTAAAAGACCAAGTCCATATTATTTCAAGAAAAGCTCAAATATGCAGAGAGAAACCTCAGTCCATCATTACTTTAAGACATGAAGCTCAATCAATCAGGAATATTTCAAGAACTTTGAAAGTTTCTTCAAGTGCAGTCGTAAAAACCATCAAGCACTTTGATGAAACTCATGACGACCGCCACAGGAAAGGAAGACCCAGAGTTACCTCTGCTGCAGTGGATAAGTTCAGTAGAGTTACCAGCCTCAGAAATTGCAGCCCAAATAAATGCTTCACAGAGTTCAAGTAACAGACACATCTCAACATCAACTGTTCAGAGGAGACTGCGTGAATCAGGCCTTCAATGTCGAATTGCTGCAAAGAAACCACTACTAAAGGACACCAATAATAAGAAGAGACTTGCCTGGGCCAAGAAACATGAGCAATGGACATTAGACCGGTGGAAATCTGTCCTTTGGTCTGATGAGTCCAAATTTGAGATTTTTGGTTCCAACCGCCGTGTCTTTGTGACGCAGAGTAGGTGAACGGACAATCTCTGCATGTGTGGTTCCCACTGTGAAGCATGGAGGGGGTGGTGTAATGGTGTGGGGGTGCTTTGCTGGTGACACTGTCTGTGATTTATTTAGAATTCAAGACACACTTAACCAGCATGGCAACCACAGCATTCTGCAACGATACGCCCGCCATCCCATCTGGTGTGCGCTTAGTGAGACTATCATTTGTTTTGTCAACAGAACAATGACCCAACACACCTCCAGGCTGTTCAAGGGCTATTTGACCAAGATGAAGAGTGAATGGAGTGCTGCATCAGAGGACCTCGCCTCCACAATTTCCGACCTCATCCCAATTGATATGATTTGGGATGTGTTAGACCACAGAGTGAAGGAAAAGCAGCCAACAAGTGCTCAGCATATGTGGGAACTATTTCAAGGCTGTTGGAAAATCATTCCAGGTGAAGCTGGTTGAGAGAATGCCAAGAGTGTGCAAAGCTGTCATCAAGGCAAAGGGTGGCTACATTTTGATTTGTTTAACACTTATTTATTTAAAAAAATTACACCCCCAACAGTGGGAATGCAGATGACACGCATATTATGCACATAGAAACACATTGGGCTTATTCAGGACAGATTTTGGCAAGAATGAGTCCTCTTGCTTCACCTTTTCCTCTCTGCTGAAACTAGCGAGCGAAACAGCACCCCTCTGTTTTACTGTATGTATCCCAATGTAGCTGATTCTGTCTGGCCAGAAAAGTATGACATGTTATACTCTTTTGATCAGATCAGAGTATGTGAGCGGAGCTGGAGCAGAGCGTGCTCAAGTTGACTGGATCTTTGTGTGAGATTCCCAAAGGCTGGAGCGTCGAGCTTCTTGCCCGCTCCAATTTCGCTCCAGCAGTGCTCACTTCAGGAGCTTGGGGCATGCCCGCCCCAGCATGCATTTGTAGTCTACGTTTTGCTGCTGTCATGGAGTTCGCTAAATATTTTCATAAAGAAACTGATAAAAAACACAGGTGCTAAATCAAGGTGACTTACAAAGATGAGGTCAAAGAGCAAGAGAGGGAGTGCGGTGATGTAGTGTCCACTGGTATGTTTAAGGCTTGGATGCCACCTGCTGGTATGGTGCTAAACTGTTAAGTTACAGACCGAATGCCATAGTTCTATGTGCAGGATATGGAAGCTGGCTACATGAAACCTCCACAACTAAAGGATCATTGTGGTATCTGAAAAGACAGTTATCCCAAAAGTATGATGGTGTACTTACTATGTGCACATGCTAAAAGAAAGGAACGAGGTAGGCCTGGCATATTCCCACGTTCAAAGAGCTTTCCGATTTGATTGGATTATTTTGCGTAAAAACCTTTAGGCCAAACTATAGAAAAGTTTTGAAAAATAACTCTGCATCTCTGCCCAGCCTGGCAAGAGTGGCCGAAAGGGTGTTTAGCACCCCCAGTGGCTCTGCAAGTGTGGAGAGAATATTCTCCGCTGCTGGCCGGCTCTTACAGGCACCATCGCATGAGTCTGCATCAGTCTGGAGGCAGAGGCTCCCTTCCTGCTTTGACGTCCAAAACTACAAGCCACTTGTTGACGTTGTCAATTGCGAGGCATCGTCTGGGAGGTACTTTGTTCAGTTGATAAAGATGTCATTGAAACAATACAACTGGACATTAGTAAATGTATTGGTAATGCTACCGATGGAGCTGCAAACATACAAGACCAGTACAATGGTTTCTCTGCCTTGCTATCCTCACACTCTCCCAACCAAGTACATGTGGTGTTACACACACGTCCTGACTCTTGTGAAGACAGACACAATAGGAGTAATTATGGCTGTTCTCTCTACTAAATAAGCAGTGTTCATTCCAGAGTCCTACCAAAGAATCAATGTGTGGGGAAAAAAGAGCCTGGACACTCCCACAGACGTCTCTCTCCTATAGGAGAAACACGCTGGTGGGCCAAGGATGTATTCTTTGGCGACCTACAAAATGCTCTGTTTGTGGATGTAATTCTCACCTCGATGGCTATTGAAGAGATGGCAGGTCAAAGGCCAACTGTACGTGTCAAGGTCAGAGCATTAACAGATTCCCTGCTCAAGGTACAACACAATCTTCACTGCCCAAACAGTTCTGTCTATATTTGAGAAAACGTCCCCTCTCTCCAAGTACCTACAAACCAGTGGCATGGACATCCTGACAGTAGGATGGTATTGGGAACACAAGAGGCTCTGCAAAATAATGTGAGGGACTTGCTGTGAAGAGGGCTGCAAACAGCTTTGTGCAGTGGTCCACTGACAAGCTGCAAGAACAGGATGAACACACCGAACTGGAAGTGCAAGCTGAGATGCCTCAGAAGAGAACAAAGAAAAGGAAGACCATGCCATGATACCATGATAGGGATGCAGAGAGGCCATGATACCATGATAGGGATGCAGAGAGGGTCAACAAGACTAAGGTGCACTATGTCATCATGGAAACAGTCACTGAGAGCATCTGTCAGCTCTTGCTGACACCAGGCACGTTGTACACAGACTTTACTCATCTGGACCCCAGCAGGTTCTCAGAGATACAATATAATGGATTGCCCCAGACATCACTTGCAAATCTCTTGCTTGAGTTTGACAGCCGAGCAGATGTCAGCACTTTGCAGTGTGAGTTGACTAGTTTTGCCGGTCAATGGGAGAGACTGAAAACATCAGCAGTGGAGAAGTACACAACCAGGACTGTGAGTGAGATACCTGCAGATGGACATGATGAAGAATACGTGGAGATGATGAATACAAGTTGTTCAACATGTAAGAACTGTGCTGTATGTTGTTATCAACGTCTACGGTGGTACAGAGGCTTGTTGACAGAGGCTTACCATGTTGTAGGCCTGGGGTACAAGTTCCTATCCACCCTGTCTGTCATCCGGGTTGCCTGTGAGAGGAGCTTCTCAACTCTCAAATTCATACAACATAGACTCCGAAGCACCCTATCCTACAATCACTTGGAGGCATTTACTCTGATGGCAGCTTAAAAGGAAATCCTTATGGTCCTGGATACAGACGATGTCATTGACAGGGTGACAGAGAAGAACTGCTGTGACACCTGCTGACAAAAGGGTAGAGAGGGCAGGGTGACAGCAGAGGAGAATAAGAAGAAACAGACAGACGGACGGACGGACGGACCGGACCGGACGGACAACTGAGGAGAATTACAGACAGACAGGCTGACAGACTGACAACAAAGTTACAGACAGAGTGACAACAAAGTTACAGACAGAGTTACAGACAGAGTGACAACAAAGTTACAGACAGAGTTAAAGACAGAGTGACAGATCAGAACAAGGAGAATCACAGACAGACGGACAGTGACAGCAGAGATGCAGAGACAGACGGACAGTGACAGCAGAGATGCAGAGACAGACAGCACAACAGGGATAAAACAGACTCAGAGGCCCAGTTATAGTGGTGAGTTGTATCTCCAGACTCCAGTGGTGTTTTAACATGTATTTGTTTTAAACATGAGCTGGTTAAAAAGAGCTGGTTAAAAAGGAGGGAGACCATGTTTCTTCACTCACTGGTACAGTAACGTTTGGGAATCTCTGTACTATAGTGTACTACTGATGTTATACACTGCAGGTTAGGTTAAGGTTAGGAAAGAGGTTAGGGTTTGCGGAAATGCTCTCCTAACCTGCTACAAAAATCACTTCCGGTCGTAGCTGTATCAAGTGTCAAAGATGGCAACATTCTCTAATAACTACATGTCTAATTCTGTTTCATGCTTCTCAAAGTTGATAACTAGCTTATTCATTTTTTCTTCAGTGATTAAATTCAGTAAGATATCATCATTTACTAATTGAAAGAATTATATTTACATGTACTAAAATACATGATTTCAACAGGTCAGTTCATCTCGATACTTCAAAACTCCTAAGAACTTCACAAATCCAGTGTGTGGGTCTTCCAGTGAGTTGGAGAGGATTGAGGAACCATGGCATAGATGGAAACCTTGATATGGACTGTGAGGGAAACTTTTCTGATTTGCTTGGCATGTTTAAAAAACAGTTATCAATGTAAATATTAAATATTATTAGCCTAGTAGTTCTGTCCATTTTAAAGAAACCTTTTAGAAAACACGTGGTGGAGAGATGTACATTTTCACTAGGTCAGCGTTTCCCAAACTCGGTCCTAGGGCCCCTAAAGGGTGCACATTTAGTTTTTGGCCCTTGCCCTACACAGCTGATTCAGATAATGAACTCATCATCAAGCTTTGATTATTTGAGTCAGCTGTGTAGTGCTAGGGCGACAACCAAAACTTTCACCCCTTTGGGTCCCCAAGACCGAGTTAAGGAAACGCTGACCTAGATTATCTTGGGTTTGGTGTCACAACTTTAAAGACAAAATAAAATCACACCAGGGGGCGCCAACACACTCACAAAATACTGTTTAAAATGGTCCCACATAATTACTATAATTTATTTGAAATGTGAATATTTGAGTTAGAATTTTGTTAACTACTTCTGTAAGTTTTATGAATACACACCATCAGTTTAGATTTTTGTGATTTGTTTTCTGACATTTTCTCTACTTCCAGATAACTATTGTATTGGTGCATGTAAGCATTGGATGCTGTATTGCATGTGGTAG
This sequence comes from Salvelinus namaycush, assembly GCF_016432855.1. Classification (NCBI taxonomy): domain Eukaryota; kingdom Metazoa; phylum Chordata; class Actinopteri; order Salmoniformes; family Salmonidae; genus Salvelinus; species Salvelinus namaycush. Next base: position 6,682,842 of record NC_052320.1, on the reverse strand, counting down.
AGCCGAGTACAGAATAGGGGATGAATGTTGTCTCATGTGTTGGCCAGGTAAGGACCCTCTTTTTTCATCATATAAATCACCAGACGTTAATACATCATCAACACCAACATATGACTTTTATCCTTCTAAACATTGAACACTGTTTCACATAATGATCCAACCATCTATAAAATAGGTGATAGATATTGCATAATGTGTGGTCTCTGGTAAGGACCTTGTGTATTTTTATGAGGGGTTAATTATAATAATAACAACAATAATATTTATGATAATAATAATACCAAAACATCATTATTTTCTGGTTCTCTTTTCAACAGGACATCATGTGCATAGTCATTGCACCAAATTTACAAGTATACCTGTCTGTGTGCTCTGTATTGACTCCACGTTCATTGATGAGCCCAGTGGTAAAACAACATGCAACAACTGTACCACATGTGATCCAGGTGAGAATTCTGTGTTCTGGGCATAAACACTGTGCTACTTTACTATATCATCTGTTGTTTTGATGAAATACAACAGACTTTACATTTAGCTTCAGATAACAAGTGACATTTGGTGGCTTTGTTTTATCTTGGCCAGGTCGCAGTTGTAAATGAGAACTTGTTCTCAACTGGCCTACTTTGTTAAATAAAGGTGAAATAAATATATTTATATTTTTAAAACATGTTTTCTCTATAGGTTTGAAGGTAAAGCAGTCATGTAGACCTTCATCAGACACTGTCTGTGGGACACTGGAGGGGTTCTACTGTCTAGACCCAACTAAGGATGGTTGTAGAGCAGCCCAGAGACACAGCAGCTGTAAACCTGGTCAATACATCAGCCACACAGGTTTGTTTTCTGTCTCACTCATTATACTAGTTGTGTTGTAATAATTCAATTGAGTCAAGTTGGTAACTTCAGTGTGAATAATCATTAAGAGTTAATGGAATTAAATTAGTAGGGGAAAAAACGAAATGCAATTATGTATTTATGCAGGAACAGCATCTACAGATAATGTGTGTGCTGACTGCCCTGGTGATACTTATTCAGATGGGTTATTTACAGCCTGCCAGCCACACACAGAGTAAGTTCACATATGTTAACATAAATCAAAAGTCTAAGATAAATAATACAATATACTTAAGTACAAATCTACAACGGGAAGTTGAATGATCAAATTGTTGTCGCAGACTGTTATATTATGTGTTACAGGTGTAAATCCTTAGGTCTTCAAGAACTTAGACCAGGAACTCATTTGTCCAATTCTGAATGTGGAACACAATCCTCACAAATAGAACCTGGAATCATCATTGGTGTTGTTCTGGCATCAGTCCTAATAGCTCCTGCTATAATAATAATAATAAGAAGAAGAAGAAGAAGAAGAAGAATTCTAAGGAGGAGAAAAAGTCCAACACCAGTGACTTTTTCTCCAGTGACAGTAAATACTGTAGAGGTATGTTGATATAATCCCTTTACACTTGTGTGTATAAGGTAGTAGTTGTGGAATTGTTAGGTTAGATTACTTGTTGGTTATTACTGCATTGTCGGAACTAGAAGCACAAGCATTTCGCTACACTCGCATTAACATCTGCTAACCATGTGTATGTGACAAATAAAATTTGATTTGATCATTACAAATGCTACCTGAGGTACGTCCAGATTCTGTACACTGTGGTAAATGTGATCTAGATTCAAATGTTTCTTAAAGTTGGTTTCTGGCATATTACTGTTGCTAAATAGGATTTTATGAGGGTTGCCAGATTGGAGTTAAACACTGTATTTGTCAGTGTTTTTGTGCACTAGTATCCCAAAGTATTAAGTGAAAACAAACATAGAAAACAGTACTGGCATCAATGAAAAAAAAAGAAAAAGGTAAGGCTATTATATTATAATTATTTCGGTGACAACCTGGTTGATTAATAATATTGGGTTGACAATGCAGATAGTCCGGGTAGCCATTTGATTAGCTGTTCAGGAGTCTTATGGCTTGGGTGTAGAAGCTGTTAATAAGCCTTTTGGACCTAGACTTGGAGCTCCGGCACCGCTTGCCATGCGGTAGCAGAGAGAACGTCTATGACTAGGGTGGCTGGAGTTTTTGACAATTTTGACACCGGTTAGCCTATGCAAATAAATAGGAAAACATTCACAGCTTATTAATAGGACAACATTTAGCGTAATTGGGAACACATATGGCGCAGGGAGAAGTCAAAGGATCCTAGTCAGGCAATTTTTTGTGAAATCCAGATTAAATATATGGCTTCATGTGTATCAAATCTGTAGCCGATAGTGGGCTAAATCAATGAGACATATAGCTGAAACGTGCAGGCTTTGTCGTGATCTGTGATCAAAATAGGCGCGTGTGTTTTTGGTTCCGTTTAGGCTAAGGTTATGTGTAAAAACGCAGCTGCACTGAAATGTATAGCCTGATTCAATGCGATTCTCCTGAATAAAAACATGTTAACCTTTCTAGCGCAGGCGTTCCGCTAGCGGAACCCCTCGACAACATTCCGCTGAAAAGGCAGCGCGCAAAATTCTAAAATATTTTTCTAGAAATATGTAACTTTCACACATTAACATGTCCAATACAGCAAATGAAAGATAAACTTCTTGTTAATCTACTCATCATGTCCGATTTCAAAAAGGCTTTACAGCGAAAGCACAACATATGATTATGTTAGGTCAGAGCCAAGTCACAAAAACACACAGCCATTTTTCCAGCCAAAGATAGGAGTCACAAAAAGCAGAAATATAGATAAAATGAATCACTAACCTTTGATGATCTTCATCAGATGACACTCATAGGACATCATGTTACACAATACATGTATGTTTTGTTCAATAATGTGCATATTTATATCTGTTTTATATCTGTTTACATTGGCGCGTTACGTGCAGTAATGTTTTGATTCCAAAACATCCGGTGATTTTGCAGATAACCACATCAAATCCCAGAAATACTCATAATAAACATTGATAAAAGATACAAGTGTTATTCACAGAATTAAAGATAGATTTCTCCTTAATGCAACCGCTGTGTCAGATTTCAAAAAAACTTTACAGAAAAAGCATAATCTGAGTACGGCGCTCAGAGCCCAAACCAGCCAAAGAAATCAGCAGCTCCAACACCACAGAAGAAGATCTCCTGACAGCTGAAACTGGAAGGGATATTTTTGAAGCGGGCATCCTCCATGCATTTCAAATAATAAACACTTACGGCAATTGTACATACTGTTGTAATCGCCAATCAGAATGCTACAACCAAACAGACTGACCTGCCTATTTAATCTCACCTCCAGGGTTACACTAGAACAGAGTAAAGTCCTTGAGTGTGGCTGTAACTGTTAAACTTGTACGCCATCTCATGGAATGACATGTAAATTAATTTAGGCTACTGCTGGAATCAATTCACTAGTGGCCTAAGTCTTTTTTTAAATTGAGCAACACATTTTTATTTGTCAAAAAGCAAAAAATAAGGCACACTTTTGTATTGGTCACATGCGCCGAATACAACCGGTGTAGACCTTACTGTGAAATGCTTACTTACAAGTCCTTAACCAACAATGCAGTTCAAGAAATAGTTAAGAAAATATTTACTGAATACACTAAAGTAAATTTTTAAATAAAAAGTAACAATAAAATAACAATAATTAAGCTATATACAGGGGGTACCAGTACCGAGTCAATGTGCGGGGGTACAGGTTAGTCGAGGTAATATGTAGGTAGGAGTAAAGTGACTATGCATAGGTAAAACCGGGTGGCCATTTGATTAAATGTTCAGCAGTCTTAACAGCAGAAGCTGTTAAGGATCCTTCTGGACCTTCTTCCCACCATTATACATAAGAAAGCCCCTCCAGCTAATATAATGACAACTGCCAGGGCAACAATTCTGCTTCTAGCTGTGGAATGGGATAGCTGTGGTCCACACTCTGAATCCGACCAAGGAGTTCCTGGTTTAATTTCCTGAAGTCCCAAGGATTCACATCTATAAACAGATCAATACTGGCCATTAATGGTTCATTTATAACTTGGTGATACATCTTTCAGTTTTAGATTTGTGTTAGGTAAATTTGTATTTCGGGAAAAAACTAATTGTGCACGCCACACTTACCCAGTGTGTGGCTGGCAGGCTGTTAATGAACCATCTGAATAGGTGTCACCAGTACAGTCAGAACACACAGTATCTGTAGATGTAGTTCCTGCATAAACGGAGGATTAAAATATAAGTTTAAATAAAAATAATTTAAGAATTGTCTTCCCAAAACAAACTTGTGACCATCGTACTTAAACTTTCCCCATGTACTAATCTTGACTCTGGATTTTAATTGTCTAATGATTTCAATCAAATAATCAGCTACTTTTAATTCAGTAGAATAACTTGGCACACTAGAAATCATGACGAAATCATGTTGAATACTTGAAAGGAGACCAACCTGTGTGATGGATGTATTGACCAGGTTTACAGCTTCTGTGTTTCTGGGCTATTTTACAACCATTTTTGTTTGAGAACCAACAAAAGAACCCCTCCAGTGGCTCACAAAAATCATCTGATTGTGATGTGCATGGCTGTTTCACCCTCAAACCCAAATCTATGAAGAACATGTTTCATTCATTATCTTAAGCAAACATATTAAGCCAGTCAAATATCAATAATAAATCACATCTGATATAACCTGTAGCACATGACGTCAGTATTAATGTCTGGCTGTTATAAATGTAGAACAACTCTCACCTGAATCACAGCTGGAACATGGTGCACATTTCATGAGACCATTGGGCTCATCAAGGAATGTAGAATCAATACAGGACACACAGGAGGTAGTGGTGAATTCAGTGCAATGCTTATGTACATGATTTCCTGGGGAATAGAAAATCACAATGTCATGTTTTTCTATTGGTGTTGATCATTTATGAACCTCTGGTGATGATGTAAAGAGAGGTTCCTTACCTGGTGAACACATGAGACAACATGTATCCTCTATTCTGTACTCAGCTCTACCACATGCAATACAGGATCCAATGCTTACAAGCACCAATATAATAGTTCTCTGGAAGCAGAGAAAATGTCAACAAATTCCCAAAATCAAAACTGATGTGTATTTATAAAACGTACAGAACTAGTTAGCACAATTCTAACCAATATATTCTAATTTGAAATATAATGTAATTATGTAGGACCAGGTGGGTCTTCCGTCAGTGAGGTGGCACCCCCCCTGGTGTGTAAGAATTGAGCATACTGTGTAGTGCCAGGAATGTATGCTGTGTGAAACATGCCATGCCACAAAATGTAAATAACAGAAATGTTTCACTTACAGTCCATATCAAGCTTTCAAACTGTTCCATGGTCTGTCAATCCTCACCTACTCACTGGAAGACACACACACCGGATTTGTTAAATTCTTAAGAGTTACAGAGTATGATGAACTGACCTGAAGACTTCATCAAAACTAATTGGAATATGAGTGGATCTATGAGCGCTTAACAGAAATAGTCAAAAAGGTTGTAGTAAAATAGACATGTGAGGTGGATACACAACTGGTTAACAAGAATAATAGTTTGTGCCTCTGATCAAAAACTCTGTTTGCAAGTTAAAACTGGTGTCTGGCAGGTTTATAAAAAACCCTCATTTAATTATTACATGGACAGCTGGACAACTAGAATACTTACCATGTGTTACCAGGTTAATAAAATACCCTCATTTAATTATTACATGGACAGCTGGACAACTAGAATACTCACCATGTGTTACCAGGTTAATAAAATACCCTCATTTAATTATTACATGGACAGCTGGACAACTAGAATACTCACCATGTGTTACCAGGTTAATAAAATACCCTCATTTAATTATTACATGGAGAGCTGGACAACTAGAATACTCACCATGTGTTACCAGGTTAATAAAATACCCTCATTTAATTATTACATGGACAGCTGGACAACTAGAATACTCACCATGTGTTACCAGGTTAATAAAATACCCTCATTTAATTATTACCTGGACAGTTGGACAACTGGAATACTCACCATGTGTTACCAGGTTCATGGAAAAAAAAGTGAACTCAAATAAAAATCTCCAAGTTTAAAATTAATATGAACTCCAGCACACTCTCAGTCTTGATGCTTCCAACAATGTAATGGATCACAATGCAATGGATGTACTAATGTATTGATCCATTCAGTTGTTGGAAGCATCAAGATTGCCAGTGTGCTGGAGTTTTTCTTATTGAAAACACAACCATAGAAAAGTATTTTTTCACTGACGATATGAAGTTGAATTTGAGACTGAACAAAGCAGGTGTCACTGTTCTCTATTCTAACCCTTGAACACAGTACTGACTGCTACTTCTCTCTTCTCTATGGTAGTGGCACATAGCATGTGAATATCCATGTATAGTATGAGTGGGTTTACATGAAGGGGAGTCCTGCTTTCTCCAGTCCTATCAACTTAGTCATTTCTTCAAAGAAGGGTAATGGAGGACACACGTTTAAGTAGGCTAGCCTATTTGAAAAGGCATAGATATTCTACACTAGAAAGTTCCTGTGGTAACTATGGAGCGATTTCAGTTCCAACAGAAATTGTATTTGAATTCCAGAATTTAGAATTTGTAATAGGATATTGAATATAATATTTTTTTAAATTTGTAATGCACAAATTGAATCATTGCATTAATTAATTTAACTTGGTTTTGTTCATGCCACGTTAAAAGGTAGGTTAATACATGTTTACTGTTCAATTACATGGTGTTAATATAAAACCCACAAAAGAACTGCTTTTATTACACTGCCATTTTCTAAATCGTACCCCACTCCGTCCTTGAATTTTCCTAAATACGTCTATAATACACAGTCGTTATTACTCTTAGTATCACAAACAGAACTGGTGTTCTATACCGTTTTAGGAGGGCATGTCATTATTTATATGGTTTTCCCGTCTCCCCTCCTTCTCTCGACAGTTGGACCCACTCCCCTCCTTTTTCCTGATAGTTGAACATGTGGGCAGCGCACGTGGCAATAAACCTAGTTGTTATTGATTTGTCATTGAAAAGCATCTAATATGTGTGAAGATAATGTGTCTTGAGTATATTTTTAAATGTTGAGACAATAAGCAGAGTTGTGTGGCGAAGATATGGGCGTCTTTCTCCAGAATGCATGCACTCAGCTCTCCAGAATGTGCTCCGCTGTCTCCTGACAATTCCTGAACATTCATTGTGTGAATTGTTTGCCCTTTGTTTATTTTGGATCAATTCCCCATGACATATGTAACCAGTACGCAGGTAAATGTACTGTTAATCCCCATCATTTGGTTACATTAATTACTGTTAATGCATGCATTACAATCATTGGCCTTTCTCATTCTCGGAGTGGAAACGTTGTTTGTAGAGTTCACAACCTGCTACACTTGTGAGAAACAACTTGTGGTTAATTTCATAATCATGTAGGAGTTTTGTCTGTGTTTTCGTTGTCTTTTGTTTGGAGTGCTCCATGTGCGCAATGAGCATGTGTAAACCTCTGTCCTGCTGCGGCTGCAACACAGTCTCACATTCAATTCGCGCATATATGTACAAAATGTATTTCAGCAGATTTCGTGCGTTTTTGTGCATTTTTGGGGTGGTTAAATTCGTTTGAAAATACACGAATTTCTGTGCTACTTAATTCGTGCGAAAAGACACGAATTTAACCAGTAGGCGACACAAGCCTTTGCAACAACCATATAGACGAGATAATTTATATTTCATTTTTGTTCTTCTTAATGGCTAATTCAACGTCATGAATATACAGAAATGTTGTCTTTGTTTAACCATGTTTTAAAATGTGCCGTTGTATGCCTATATGTACTGTTTTAGACTTGCTGAACAGAATTTTTGAGAAAAGACGCACATTTACCTGCGACTTAATTCGTGGGAAATATTGTTTTATTAATGCCAATGCTGTTTTCTGTGCTTGATTTCGCTTAATACTTTGGATACTGGTGCACTTGTAATCAGAACGCCTTTTTGTCATGTAGGCAACCATACACGATTTTCTTCATAACCCATTTCATATTTCGTGGAGCCTAAATTACACCATTTTCTTCATAATGCATGTATTACATGTTAATGTAAAATAATGAATTATGTTGGCTTACACTTATGGCCTTTCCAAGGCCTTTCCATACCTTAAGGGAACATTTTAGCACTCGCCATATGGTTAGTGAGAAACGCCACATTGCAAATGTAAGGTCCCTTACTAGACGTCCTGCAACGTTTCTAAAATTCGCGGACGGCGTCGGGCCGTGCGCGGGGGAGAGATCTTTCAGGAAGTCATCAAACTAAATCTCTCGGACGTTCGGTTTCCGTTTTATAAAAATAACACATTTTGGTCATTTTTCCGCAGTCTAGGAAATTCCCACCAGAGGGAAAATAAATAATATTGCAAATGCACAAGCACATTGCAAATGCATGTAGCCTTTTCTCCTAAACGGAAAATATTTCGAAGACGTAATGGACAGTTGGCCCCGAACAAGATGGCGTCGAGGCCTCAACGCTTTTTGAGTTATGGCCATTTTTCTGGGATTAAAGGTCAAAAACGTAAAGTAGGGTGCTAATTTGACCGCTTCACGTCAAAGTACATAAGCATACGGTGTCAGGAAAAAAAGAACCAGCCATTCATCTATCGTAATTTAAGAGAAATCGTACATTGACAAATTGGTCATGTTCACAAAAAGGAGTTAAAAAAAAAAAAGTTACAGATCCAGCAGTGTGTTCAGACAAACATTTTTTAAGTGGGTCTCGAAGCTCTGCCACTGCATCGCAGTGCTAGCTGCGCCACCAGAGTCTCTGGGTTCGCGCCCAGGCTCTGCCGCAGCCGGCCGCGACCGGGAGGTCCGTTGGCCTAGCGTAGTCCGGGTTTGGCCGGTAGGGATATCCTTGTCTCATCGCGCTCCAGCGACTCCTGTGGCGGGCCGGGGGCAGTGCGCGCTAGCCAAGGGGGCCATGTGCACGGTGTTTCCTCCGACACATTGGTGCGGCTGGCTTCCGGGTTGGAGGCGCGCTGTGTTAAGAAGCAGTGCGGCTTGGTTGGGTTGTGCTTCGGAGGACGCGTGGCTTTCGACCTTCGTCTCTCCTGAGCCCATACGGGAGTTGTAGCGATGAGACAAGATAGTAATTACTAGCGATTGGATACCACGAAGAAAAGGGGATAAAAGGATGGAGTGAAAAAGTACGGTGCTTAAAGACACACAAAGCCTGAAATGGCATTGCCATTATCTCCAGGCCGTGCCGAGTTCAACGAGATGCTCCGCTTGACCGTAGCTAGCTCGGTCTGAGTGCAGCGACAGGGACAAGAAGAAGGACCCAAATGACCCTTTGACCTCAATTTCATATTTTTTTGCTTTTGGGAGACAGAGAGAGAACCGTTAAGGTTAGAAGCACAATTTGACCTCAGGAACGTTCCTAAGGTCCTCCCGATCTGTGCAAGCCTAACATTGACCGTGTGGCATTAACCCTTAATAGTTAAAAGAAGGTGTTTACATCAAACAGTTTACAATGACATGTCTCCCCATAGGAATACATTTCCTGCTCCCCTAAATTCAACCTGAAGCCTATGTGGGTTAATAATGCCTTATGAACCTGTCTTCGATGACAATCCATCAGGCCACTATGAGGTCTACCTGTGTCGATTCTAAAGATTCGATTTTAAATCACCCTAAAAGTGTTTGCCATACCCAACCTGCAGTTTGAGAGAAATAGTGCATTCAACCCTATGTAAATCAGTGAGTTCTTAACGTATAGACTTAAAACTCAGGATTCTGTAAAAGCCCACTCCAATGAGGATGTGTGTTTACTTTCAGCTTCCTGTGCCAACCGGAAGTGCCATAATTGGTGTCAAAAGGGCTGTTTCGAAGGGTTAAAAAAGTCAAATCTTTCCAAAACTTAATATATGTGAATAGGCAACCCTCATGAACTGTAAATCAGTCATTCATCCCATCAGATTTCAAGGAAAAATTTACACACCCACACAGAAAGGATGGAGTGACACACTGAGGGGCTTAGAGGCAGACAGTGCCTGCAATAGTTACTTTTGTTTGAACTTTTAAAGAACCGTCAGACCTAGAGTTCTGAAACTTTACAAACCTGTTCTAGAGCTCAGGTCGATTAAGCACGGTGAGTTATGTGGCTCTAGAAGGTTCTCGGACCGATAAAAAGCCTCGGTGCATTTGCATTGACTTCAATTCATTTTGAGCATTACAAAATGGTGACATTTAGAAAAGTCCCAGAGTTGCAAGACTAGGTGCATTGAAACCGGCTCGGCCCATAGAGACGGACCCCGACATTTCTGTCCGATAGCTCATTCAAGGACCCCGTAGCAAGGCATGGAAAAAAGTGGAATTTCAGCACCAATTAAGATTTTGCTCGGGCACCGAATGACCTATCGAGCCGAAACTTGGGATTCGAGGTCCCCTCACATAGGGCTAAACATAATGTGAAAACTGGACCCGCAGCTAGAACATAACTACGTATTATTTGTTTTATTATGGTTTAAATGGAAGGCGCTGTGAATTTTGGGCCTGCTCTGAAATATGTGATAGTTGGCTTCTAAACGAGTTGGAAAAAGTGAGTTTGGAGTCAGATGGTATCAGTTTGGTGTCTGAAAATATCTAATTGGCTGATGGACACTGACTTGCTAGTTGACTTTTGTGGATTTGCAATATGTTTCAACAGTGAAAAACCACCAAAATAGCATTCTGAAATCACCACTAAAAATGACATCACCATAGCCGTGCCGAGTTCAACGAGATGCCCCGCTTGACCGTAGCTTGCTCGGTCTGAGCGCAGCGACAGTGACAAGAAGATGACCCTTGACCTACATTTCAAGTATTTTGCTTTTGGGAGACAGAGAGAGAACTGTTAAGGTTTAGAAGCACAATTTGACCTCAGGAACGTTCCTAAGGTCTCTGTGCAAGCCTAACATTGACCGTGTGGCATTAACCCTTAACAGTTAAAAGAAGGTGTTTACATCAAACAGTTTACAATGACATCTCACCCCATAGGAACACATTGCCTGCACCCCTAAATTCAACCTGAAGCCTATGTGGGTTATGAATGTCTTATGAACCTGTCTTCAATGACAATCCATTAAGCCACTATGAGGTCTACCTGTGTTGATTCTAAGCTTCCTGGAGCAACCGGAAGTGATAAAATCACCCTAAAAGTGTTTTGCCATACCCAACCAGCAGTTTGTGATATATAGTGCATTCAACCCTGTGTAAATCAGTCAGTTCTTAACGTATAAACTTAAAACTCAGGATTCTGTAAAAGCATACCCCGATCAGGATATGTATTTACTTATAGCTTCCTGTGCCAACCGGAAGTGCCTTAAAATGGGGTCATAGGTGCTGTTTCGAAGGTTTAAAAAAGTCAGATCTTTCCAAAACTTTAAATGTGTGAATCGGTCAACCCTCATGAACTGTAAATCAGTAATTTCGCTAAACAGATGTCAAAGAAAAGCTCTCTCACACACACACACACACACACACACACACACACACACACACACACACACACACACACACACACACACAGCAAGGATGGAGTGAAAAAGTATGGTGCTTAAAGACACACAGAGCCTTAAATGCTTTTAGGGGGGATCCAGACTTCCATACCCGCTCTGGGAGCGCTATACTACCGCCCCAAATCAATGGGTGCTGGCCTGAGTGATTTATGGAGGTTTTAAAAAAATATTCTGTTTTTTCTTCTGGAAAATATTTTATGTTTTTTCTTCTCGAGTCAATGGCCTGAGTGATTTATGGAGGTTTTCAAAAAATATTCTAAGTCCAAACTTTTCATGCACCTGGTATTTTTTTGGGGTTACCAGGCGTCATTTTTCAAAACGGTTGAAATTGCTTTTAGGGGGCATCCAGAGTGTCACATGACCGGATGAGGTAACTATTCTTGTTCTTCTTGTAACTTTCCGGTAGGCTAGAAGCTTTCCGGTGTTTTGCTGCTCGACACAGGTCGACGCAGGTATTGCACTTGATTTATCGTTATCGTAACCGTAGGTGCAGCCAAGTGGAAATACGAAAGCTTTCTAGCTATTTCGCACTGACGGTAATTTGAACACAAGAACGTTTCTAGTGAAAAGGTGCTTACACTCAGAGCCATGTATTTACACTCAGCCACCCTAGCCTTATTACGGGTTAACGTTTTGGTAATTTTGGTTGGCCAACAAAATGTAAGACTACAATGACTGCATACGTTTCCCCAAATGTTATACGAAAAAAAAATGTTTTGTTATTGATGGACAATGGCAAGGCTGCCATTGTATTTTCAGTTACATTCTGTTCAATAAAAATGGTTTACACGTTTATTTTTTAAGAAATACATGGAACTACAACCGAAAAAAACACCATTAACCATCATGCATTGCTTACATTCATTCTATCCTGAAAAGTCTGTTCAGAAAAATCGAAAACAGTACATATAGGCATAAAACCACAATGTTTTAATAGGGATTAAATAAAGACAATATATATATAACCTCTTATGGTTAAATGGTTAAAAAAAGACAAAATATCTATATATTCATAACGTAAAATAAATAAATACAGGCGATCGCGTCTATGGTTGTTGCAACGGCTTGTGTGTCGCCTACTGGTTAAATTCGTGTCTTTTCGCACGAATTAAGTAGCACAGAAATTCGTGTATTTTCAAACGAATTGAACCACCCCAAAAATGCACAAAAACGCACGAAATCTGCTGAAATACATGTTGTACATATATGCGCGAATTGAATGTGAGGCTGGGCTGATCTGAGATATCCTCTGCAGCCCTCATCCTCCACATACAACACACGTTATGCCAGTCACATTCTGTTGAAGGTCCCCAAAGCACACACATCCCTGGGTCGCTCCTCTTTTCAGTTCGCTGCAGCAAGCGAATGGAACGAGCTGCAAAAAACACTCAAACTGGACCGTTTTATTTCCGTCTCTTCATTCAAAGACTCAATCATGGACACTTACTGACAGTTGTGACTGATTCGTGTGATGTATTGTTGTGTCTACCTTCCTGCCCTTTGTGCTGTTGTCTGTGCCCAATAGTGTTTGTACCATGTTTTGTGCTGCTACCATGTTGTGTTGCTACCATGCTATGTTTTTATGTGTTGCTGCAATGCTATGTTGTTGTCTTAGGTCTTTCTTTATGTAGTGTCTCTCTTGTCATGATGTGTGTTTTGTCTTATATTATATATATATATATATTTTATCCCAGCCCCCGTCCCCGCAGGAGGCCTTTTACCTTCTGGTAGGTCATCATTGTATATACGAATTTGTTCTTAATAACTGACTTGGCTAGTTAAATAAGGGTTACATATATATATATTTAATATAAATAAATGACAAAGTATAACATTCATTTCGATGTGCTCAATCTAAACATTAAATACCAAAGGTTATCAAAATGCATGTTTATTAGGAGTGGATATTAGCCCCATTGTGAATTCATAATAAATGTATGTTTTCTTAAAAAATACATTTTTATATATAACATTTCGCCTGCAATTTAATTTGATGAATTTGTTTCTGTAATCCCCACTGTTTTCATGTAATTGTAACTCTACTTTTATTGCATAAGAAAAAACGAAATACAAACAATGCTGCATTGAAGCAGTAAGGCATACACTGTTAAGGGCTGTTCTTAGAATGATGCAAAGCATGTTCATTCATTCTGATTGGCCCCCTCAAACGCCATTGTTTAGATTTACATAATTTAAGAGGATCTCTGTGGTAGGCTAACACCCATATAAATATAACAGGCTTGAAACCTCTAACCCTGGCAATTCATTAGATTTTACATTTAGCAAATATTCTTAGGGTTAAGGGCCTTGTTGAAAGGCACGTCAGTCGGCAGAATGTTTTTTTCTTCCACCTAGTCTGCTTAAGGATTCGAACCAGCGACCTTCGCCACCTAGTCGTCTCAGGGATTTGAACCAGCAACCTTTCGTTTACTGGCCTAATGCTCTTATCCCGCTAGGTTACCTGACGCTCCTCTCTGACTCACAAACACAAACACAAAAAAATAATTCACTCACTAAACAATACATTTACCGATGAAATAGAAACAGATACATTTCCTAAAATGAATCAGTTCTTTTTCTAACTATTATTAATTAGAAAACAGCTCCAGCTAATATCATGACAACTGTTTTCTTCTTACCAACCTTATATTTATTTTTAATTTTCTTAATTGGGGAGGGGGCGGAGGTGGTTACAAGTACAACATTTAAATTCATATCAAATTATATTCCATAATTGTCACGTTCAATGTCTTCAAACTCCCTGTCATAAATGAGCCAAGGCGCAGCGTGCATGTAATTCCACATTTTTAATCGAAATGAAACCTTCACAAAAAACAGGTAAACAGAAACCGAACGTGACGCAACCGTGGCACACACAAACACTCACAGAAAATAAATAATTACCCACAAACACAGGTGGGAAAAGGCTGCCTAAGTATAATTCCCAATCAGAGACAATGATAGACAGCTGCCTCTGATTGGGAACCACACCCGGCCAACAAAGAAACAGAAACTAGAATGCCCACCCAAATCACACCCTGACCTAACCAAAGAGAGAAATAAAAAGTCTCTCTAAGGTCAGGGCGTGACAATAATGTATATACATACATTTTACCCACGGTCTGCCACTCAGAAGAAAACTAACTTAAAGAAGAGTAAAGAAAAGAGAAAAAAACATTACAAAAGGTAAATAACTACAAAGTATTGATCATTTTGGTCCGAGGTGTGTTGGGTCATTGTCCTGTTGAAAAAACAAATTATTGTCCCACTAAGCGCACACCAGATGGGATGGCGTATTGTTGCAGAATACTGTGGTAACCATGCTGGTTAAGCGTGCCTTGAAATCTAAATAAATCACAGACAGTGTCACCAGCAAAGCACCATCACACCTCCATGCTTCATGGTGGGAACCACACATTTACAGATTTTCCATTCACCTAATCTGCATCTCACAAAGACACAGCGGTTGGAACCAAAAATCGTACATTTGGACTCATCAGACCAAAGGACACCAGTCTAATGTCCATTGCTCATGTTTCTTGGCCCAAACAAGTCTCTTCTTATTATTGGTGTCCTTTAGTATTGGTTGCTTTGCAGCAATTCGACACACCTAAAGAAAAACCCTTGAATGAGTAGGTGTGTCCAAACTTTTGAGGCCGACAAATTGAGGCTGTTCTGAGGGCAAAAGGCCTCAGAACAGCCTCAATTCATCGGGGCATGGACTCTACGAGGTGTCGAAAGCGTTCCACAGGAA
Source organism: Salvelinus namaycush (assembly GCF_016432855.1). NCBI lineage: Eukaryota > Metazoa > Chordata > Actinopteri > Salmoniformes > Salmonidae > Salvelinus > Salvelinus namaycush. The sequence goes on along the minus strand of NC_052320.1, from coordinate 6,667,556 downwards.
TGCTGGCCCATCTTGACTCCAATGCTTCCCACAATTGTATCAAGTTGGCTGGATGTCCTTTGGGTGGTGGACCATTCTCGATACTGATGGGCGTCATCTTGGGGTCATGATAGGGGCTGCACCAAATGATTGATGTATTATAATAATTGATAATGCTTATGTTGTATTGATAGAAGGGGAAGGGCTATAAGACCCTCCCCCACTACATTTATAGGGTCCTGGACCACAGATTAGCAATATATGCATTATAAGGTTTAATACTGTTCCACAGTTATTTTCTAGTCTGTGCCTTTTATAAGAAATGGTCTGAGAGATGTGTGAGCCATTGCAGTCAAAACAGGGTGTCTGTGAGAAAGCACCTCAAGGCTAAAATAGATACATAGACTCCTGCAGGGGAGTAAATAGATAAGAGACAAGTCAGACACACCACTGTAAGCCACATGGAATGGAAAATTACTGCTGAGCCCTTAGAAAACACGGGACTATTGTTTTCTCCTGCAAGTTTGTATAACTGTATATGCATGGGTTTGGTCTCATGAGTAGAAGGTGTTGACGTAGGCAGTTACATCACTGCAAGTATATTAAAGCAACTTTTTACCTTTTTTATTTAGCAGAACTTACTGAAACATGCGTGCTGTGTTTCAGTTGTCAACTTCTGTCTGCAATTGCATTAATAAAGGTTTAATTGATTTACTTAAAGAAGATATTGTCTGATTGCTGATTTCACCAATAAGCCAATGATTGACAAGGAACAAGGAACCTACCCCAACAATACACAACGGAAACTGTTGAGCGTGAAAAACCCAGCAGCGGTGCAGTTCTTGACACAAACCGGTGGACCTGGCACCTACTACCACACCCTGGTTAAAGACACTTACATCTTTTGTCTTGCCCCATTCACCCACTGAATGGCACACATACACAATCCATTTCTAAATTGTCTCAAGGCTTAAAAAGCTTTCTTTATGCCAGCAGCATACCACCCTGCATCCCACTGCTGGCTTGCTTCTGAAGCTAAGCAGGGTTGGTCCTGGTCAGTCCTTGGATGGGAGACCACATGCTGCTGGAAGTGGTGTTGGAGGTGCTCTTTCCTCTGGTTTAAAAAAATATCTCAGGGCAGTGATTGGAGACATTGCCCTGTGTAGGGTGTTGTCTTTCAGATGGGATGTTAAACAGGTGTCCTGACTCTGAGGTCATTAAAGATCCCATGGCACTTATTGTAAGAGTAGGGGTGTTAACTGTAGTGTCCTGGCTAAATTCCAAGCTGTCCCTCATACCATCATGGTCACCTAATCATCCCCAGCTTACAATTGTCTCATTTATCCCCTCCTCTCCCCTATAACTATTCCCCAGGTTGTTGCTGTAAATGAGAATGTGTTCAGTCAACTTAACTGTTAAAATAAATGTAAAACACTGATTGAAGTGGATTTAACAAGTGACATCAGTAAGGGATCATAGCTTTAACCTGGATTCACTTGGTCAGTTTATGTAATGGAAAGCGCAGCTGTTCTTAATATTTTGTACACCCAGTGTATATATTTACACATTTGGTAGATACATACACTAACAAACATGACCTTGAATGTGAACCAAATATCCATCTGTAACATTAAACATTTACAATGTATTAATAAGGCTGAAAAGATGACATTGGTACTTTCTCGCTTGAACGTTAAACTATTTATCTTAGTTGGAAGGAAACTGTACTTTGCTAAAAGTGTGTCGACCAATGCCTTATCTAGTACAGCTCAAGAAGGTGAAATATTATTTCAACCACAGAAGTATTGAGGCTTTCTAACCATGGGCATGACTCTAAGAGGAAGTACAAACAAAGTTATCAAATGATGATGATCACGAGTTCCATTCTCCTCCTCCAGCATTATCACAAGTTCCTCATTCCTTCACGTAAACAGGAGAACTGAAAGTAAAGGCAGTTCTTAGAAAAGTCACATTCACAGTGTATTTGAAAGGACTTTAGTTGTGCTTGATTGAGGAACAATGGAAAGAACTGAAGTGTCCCAAAAGTGCAAACTCTGCCTGCTGGTTAAGCTAAATCATGAGCACCTGAAGTATGTCATGGAAATTCTAAACATTAAAGGGAAAGTAAGAGAGGTTGCAGGTTTTGAAACAGCAAAGTTCTTTATTAATAAGATTAGCAAAAATGGAGCTGTTGACAGAGACCCAAAATAGTACACAGCGAAAAGCCCCCAAACACATTTTAAACTGTCTTTTATAGCTTTCCTTAGCATCTATCTTTGCCAGCTGGCAAAGAGCCATATGTCCATATGTGGTTACACATTTTGCAGTGTTGCTAAGCATCTCATACTTCATCACATACCATGAGAAAACAGGAACCGTATCCTGTACAGGCCCACTTGAACAGGGTCAGACAAGTCTACCGAAACCAGTCGTTTTCTGCTTTCTCAGGGCATAGCGCACAGCTAAGATTAATAATAGAGTAAGATTTATGCTTGTATAAATCCTTAAGCCTGCAATATTTCCCCCATAAATATTTCAATTATTTGAAATACATATTTGACACCGGTTTGATTCACAGTTATAGATATAACCTAATCTACACACTCAAAGCATGTTCATACCTTCCTGGACATGGCCTGTAGCTGGACCAACCTGTTCTTCACTACCTTCCTGGACATGGCCTGTAGCTGGACCAACCTGTCCTTCATACCTTCCTGGACATGGATTGTAGCTGGACCAACCTGTTCTTCACTACCTTCCAGGACATGGTCTGTAGCTGGTCCAACTGGTTCTTCAGCCGCCATCTCAACTCATCCTGCTGGCCTTTAGCAGTGATCAGCTCTCCTTCCTTTATGGACAGAGTTCTAAACAAGGAACTCACTGTACCTGCAGAGTACAGTATTGATTGGGAAAACATACAATAAGAGTGTCATCTTTTATTGACAGGATTGTTCACACCTTTCCAAACCTTTCAGATCTCAGGGGGTGAGAGCTAAGGGTTGATTTAGGATTTGGGGCTCATCCTCCCCCAGTTTAGGCTCTAAAGCTGTGTTTGATACTGTATCTCCATGTGAACACACCAGAAGAGATCACATGATTCTTCCTGGCCTCCTCTAACTCCCTCATCAGCAGTTGGTTGGTTCTCTCTGTATATCTGAAGAGCTGTGTTTGTGGCCATGTTCCAAGACACAGACAAGGCCCCCATGCAATATTAGTTTTATGTCAAATTTCAGAAGATAACATTACATGTAGCCTGTATATCAATTTCAAATGTTAACAATTTATGAATTCCTAACTCTGACAGAGTTAACTAAGGGTTAACCTCATTCTGTATGGCTTGGTGTCTGTCTCAGATTGAGTTGCTTCTCTGTCCAAAAGGGCTGGGAACCCTCCATGTTCAGGACCCCATCCAGAGCTGGCCTCTCTCAGCCTGTGGAGCTCCTCTTCTATACTGGCTATCTGCTGGCTCTTTTCCTGTACCTCCTTCTCCACCTCCCTCCGATTCCTGACCTCCTCTGACAGACACACTATCAACTCCACAGTTAACGCAAAGAAACACAGAAAAGTATGTGAGATGACGATGGTTACTTCAGCGCCGCATTTTCACTATTTTTTTATATACATTTTTCTTTTCATTAGTTTTATTTTAGTTTGACAGGTTTTTATATTTAATTCTAGATGTGTGTTGTGCTCTGCTGGTTCTGGTATCAGTTTTTGTTTGAACAGTCTAATTCTTGATCTCTGTTGGTTCTGGTATCAGTTTTAGTTTCAACAGTCTAATTCTAGATCTCTGTTGGTTCTGGTATCAGTTTTAGTTTCAACAGTCTAATTCTAGATCTCTGTTGGTTCTGGTATCAGTCTTGTAACCTGAAGTGTCAAGGTTTTACCTTCTTTTTCATTTTGTTTTAGTTAAATGTTAGTCAACCTTTATAGTTCAAATGCAGAGGGATAGATGACACTGTTATAGTTAGATCACTTTTATACTGTAGTTAGTGTCAGGGATAGATGACACTGTTAAAGTTATAGCACTGCTGTGGTAATCAGTATATGTCTATATACCCATTAACCTGTCTAGGACTGGGGTTCCCCTCGCCAACAGCCAATGAAATTGCAGGGCGCCAAATATAAATCAACAGAAATCTCATAAATCAAATTTCTCAAACATACAAGTATTGGGCACCATTTTAAAGATCAAATTCTTGTTAATCCAGCCACAGTGTCGGATTTCAAAAATGCTTTACAGCGAAAGCTCCACAAACGATTATGTTAGGTCACCACCAACTCACAGAAAAACCCAGCCATTTTTCCAGCCAAAGAGAGGAGTCACAAAAAGCACAAATAGAGATAAAATGAATCACTAACCTTTGATGATTTTCATCAGATGACACTCATAGGACTTCATGTTACACAATACATGCATGTTTTGTTCGGTAAAGTTCATATTTATATCCAAAAATCTTATTTTACATTGGCGTGTTAGATTCAGTAGTTCCAAAACATGCAGTGATATTGCAGAGAGCCACATGAATTTACAGAAATACTCATTATAAATGTTGATGAAAATACATGTGTTATACATGGAAGTATAGATAAACTTCTCCTTAATGCATCCGCTGTCTCAGATTTCAAAAAAACTTGACGGAAAAAGCATAATCTGAGTACGGCGCTCAGAGTCCAAAACAGCCAAAAGAAATATCCGCCATGTTGCGCAGTCAACATTAGTCATAAATAGCATTATAAATATTCACTTACCTTTGATGAGCTTCATCAGAACGCACTCCCAGGAATCCCAATTCCACAATAAATGTTTGATTTGTTCGATAATGTCCATCATTTATGTCCAAATAGCTTATTTTGTTAGGGCGTTAGGTAAACAAATCCAAACGCGCGTTCAGGTCCAGTCGGATGAAAAGTTCAAAAAGTTATATTACAGGTCGAAGAAACTTGTCAAACTAAGTATAGAATCAATCTTTAGGATGTTTTTATCATAAGTGTTCAATAATGTTCCAACCGGAGAATTCCATTGTCTGTAGAAAAGCAATGGAACGAGAAATACCTCTCATGTGAACGCGCGTGACTGAGAACGAGGCTGATGCCAGACCCCTTCGTCAAACAGCTCTCATTCGCTCCCACTTCACAGTAGAAGCCTGAAACAACGTTCTAAAGACGATTGACATCTAGTGGAAGCCTTAGGAAGTGCAAAATAACCCATATCCCACTGTGAATTCGATAGGGGTTCAAAAACTACAAACCTCAGATTTCCCACTTCCTGTTTGGATTTTCTTCTCAGGTTTTTGCCTGCCATATGAGTTATGTTATACTCACAGACATCATTCAAACAGTTTTAGAAACTTCAGAGTGTTTTCTATCCAATAATAATAATAATATGCATATATTAGCATCTGGGACTGAGTAGGAGGCAGTTTACTCTGGGCACGCTATTCATCCAAAAGTGAAAATGCCGCCCCCTATCCCAAAGAAGTTTTAAACCAAAGGTCACACGTTGTTGTTCACTACATAAGCTACAATACTCTCACAGAACTCTGAAATATACAGTACAGAGAAGTCCCTACTTCCTACCTGACCTCTGACCACATCCTCATAATGAGAAATGGTCAGTTCTGTCAGCTCCTCCTGAAGCACAGAGATCTCTTGGTCTTTCTTCACCTCTTCAAACTGACAGATGAGTGATTTCCTCACCTAACATCAGTATGTTCTGCTCCTTTAAAAAGAGGGGTTACAATACTACAACTACAGTCAGCCTCCAATATGGTGCACACCCCACAGAGCCAAGCATAGTGCCAACAACCATCAGATCCTTCTAGATCTACTAGGGGCCATTTAAGTGTCTACAGGGAGGTTTTCAGACTGGGCCACACCAATCTGTATAAAATGATGTACCTTCTCATGTAGTAGGGTCATGTACCATGGTACCTTCCCCCCTGTGTCCTCAGCCATGGTGGTACTGGTGAAGTTAGACTTGTTCTGATAACCCTCTCTAGCTGCTCCGGGGTCCAAGCAGGCTAAACCTGCCATTTCCTTTTGTGGAGCCGTTCACCTGCAGGCTTCAGTTACATGCACGAAACATTCAATAACGTTCACTTTATTCACATATAGTTTTCTTTTTACTGAAGCTGTTTGACCTTCTCTCTGACCGTTGACTGGATTACTGGTCATTTCGGCCTGTAAAACAAAGCATTATTTCTTATCAACTAAGAGTGATTAAATGTGAATTAAAAATGTAAGTCACAGTTTATGAACTGAATTCAAGTGGGGTTCCCACCAGACAAGAAAGGTTTCTACAGTCCGTTACAACATTATAGAACATCTCTGGTAAATCTGGGTACCTGGTTTTCCTGGGAGTGTGGAGGGGTCCAGCAAGTCCTTCCCAGGAGCAGACTTACATAATATTATATAAACCATCATCAAGGAAATGTTTACTAAGCGTATTTTTGGATGTTAAGAAAGTTCATGTAGCATATTATTGTAGAAAGCAGTGATCTTAATTTTTTTTTTAATATTTCACCTTTATTTAACCAGGTAGGCAAGTTGAGAACAAGTTCTCATTTACAACTGCGACCTGGCCAAGATAAAGTAAAGTAAAGTTCGAAACATATAACAACACAGAGTTACACATGGAGTAAACAAACATACAGTCAATAATACAGTAGAAAAACAAGTCTATATACAATGTGAGCAAATGAGGTGAGATAAGGGAGGTAAAGGCAATAAATAGGCCATGGTGGCGAAGTAAATACAATATAGCAATTAAAACACTGGAATTGTAGATTTGACAGTAGATGAGTGTGCAAAGTAGAAATACTGGGGCGCAAAATAAATAAATAAATACAGTAGGGGAAGGGATAGTTGTTTGCGCTATTTATAGATGGGCTATGTACAGGTGCAGTGATCTGTGAGCTGCTCTGACAGCTGGTGCTTAAAGCTAGTGAGGGAGATAAATGTTTCCAGTTTCAGAGATTTTTGCAGTTCGTTCCAGTCATTGGCAGCAGAGAACTTGAAAAAGAGGCGGCCTAAGGAGGAATTGGCTTTAGGGGTGACAAGTGAGATATACCTGCTGGAACGCGTGCTACGGTAATATAAGTCGCCTATCTTAATAATAATTTAGATGTTAGACGACCAGTACTTATGTTTACATTTAACCAAGATCAAATGAGAGAAAGTCAATAGTACAGTTATTTTTTAAATCATATAGTTTACAATATATCTATGGTTATTACATAGAAGGTTTAAACATTCCATCTCAAAGAAACACGTTCTATCACAATGGATGCTGATGTCATAGAGTGGTTTGAGGGGGGCAATGGCGTTTGAGGGGGGCAATCAAAGTGAATGAGAATAAACATGCATTTCATCATTCTAAGAACAGTCCTTAAAGTGTATGTCTTACTGCTTCATTGCAGCATTATTTTTGTATTTCGTTTTTTTTATTTTTTATTACAGTTACAAGTACATGAAAACATTGGGGATTACAGAAACATGTTCGTCAAATTAAATTGCAGGATAAATGTTCTTTAAAAACAAGAAAACATACATTTAATATGATTCACAATGTGAATGTGATTTAAGATGATTCACAAATATGAGTTTATAGTGTGTTGGGTTATCCAACAGACACGGCACATTGTGACATGGTACTTGAAGATGAAACGGACGTTATTAACGTGGTACACTGTTTAGATTGAGCACATTTTAGCGAAATCTATACTTTGTCATGACAATATAAACGGATGGATGTGTGGCCATACCATCTATTGGCTGATTTGTCGATCTGAAGTGTAGGTCATTGTTTTGAAGGCGTTGTGAAATGTGATAGCGTTCAAACCTGTATCTCCAGTGACAATAATTCTATAGCCAAGCTATGATGCGTTCATACACGATGTCCAGATTTTCACAGGCGGACCATTTACAAGTTAAATCACGGGGGGAAATGTATTTTACCAACTGATAGAACATAGGCTTTCACCAAATAGATTTGTATTTCTGGGGTGGATTATCCATTTAAACTGTATAGTGGAATATCAGTAGGTTGCCTCCCTCTTCGCAAACGTTATTTGGAAAGTCAGAGTGAAAGTAAAATAATTCAACTGCGAACAAAGACGGGGTAAGATACAGATTATGTGTGTATATGTAGAAATAGCCTACTTAACATGTACCGTGCAGTAACTGAAAAAGAATGACAGATTTTAATCGTGATGAATGACTGTATTTGTAATTTTACGACAAGGCTGTTCTCTCCCTTTTGTTTTCAATGTCTGTTCTGCCTCTTGGTGACTCAACTGCTTTTTAATTTGAACGCGTGGTGCTAAACTCAATCAAATTGTCCCTGTTCTTGAAAAATGAAAAGTTTTGGCCTTCTAATTTTTAAAGAAAAATAATTACAATTTTGCTTGTTTGCAACAAAAACAACGGACACAATAATATAGCGAACGTCAGAAGCCCTGACTTGGCCTGACTGTACTGTACACTCTAATAGTAAAAGATTGCTGGAGTATCCTTTAGGGGTTCTTCAAATTGAAACTGTGAGAACCTCTATAAATTCTTCGAAGAACCCCTTTTAATCGATCCTCGAATAACCTTTTGGGGTACATTTTTTAACTCCCCCCTTCCCTATTATTAATAATAATTAATACGCATAACAATAACAACAAGAACACAATATTTCAGTTGTAAGTGTTTATTATGATTTTAGTGGCAAAGCAGAATAAAAAAATCCAAAAATGAGAAAAATTCCCAGCCGAGCCCCAAGTCCAATGGATATATCCTCTGTCGTGTTGATGTTCTCCGTATCCATAGCCAGAATGATTTTGCAGTGCATGGTGATCGAACAGGTTTCCTGTTGTATTCATCAGAGGTGTAGGGAGGGTGAAGTGTGTGAATCCCAAAAATTGCAATTATACAGATGATAAAAAAAAGTGCACGGCAGTATTCATAATGTCACGTTCTGACCATAGTTCTTGTGTGTTTTGCTTGTTTTAGTGTTGGTCAGGACGTGAGCTGGGTGGGCATTCTATGTTGTGTGTCTAGTTTGTCTGTTTCTATGTTTGGCCTAATATGGTTCTCAATCAGAGGCAGGTGTTTTGTGTTGTCTCTGATTGGGAATCATATATAGGTGGCTTGTTTTGTGTTGGGGTTTGTGGGTGGTTGTACGTCCCCTCGCCCAGACCTCGGGCGTGAACCAGGGACCCTCTGCACACATCAACAACAGTCACCCACGAAGCATCGTTACCCATCGCTCCACAAAAGCCGCGGCCCTTGCAGAGCAAGGGGAACCACTACTTCTAGGTTTCAGAGCAAGTGACGTAACCGACTGAAAGGCTGGTAGCTCGCACCACCGCTAACTAGCTAGCCATTTCACATCCGTTACACATGGGCATATTGGCCATCTGACAATTCTGGCAAATGCCAGAAAGGCCAAACCAGTTTTTATTGGGGTGGGTTGGTGAAAAAATAAATAATAATAAAATGTTTTATTTATACAAAAAAACATGGCCTGCGGGTCATGAGCCTGTTTTTGATGACTTTTGTACAATTTCTCTGTTGTCATAATAATCTATATTGAGCACTTGGCTGACCAGTAGGCAAGACCGCCCCACCCTCCCAAAATGGTTCGGCGCGGTTTTCTGATTGGCTGAGCTGAAGTGGCACACATTCAAAGTCAAACGGGTAACAAAAACAGTGATACATACAGTACCGGTCAAAAGTACACACCTACTCATTCCAGGGTTTTTCTTTATTTTTACTATTTTCTACATTGTAGAATAACAGTGAAGATATCCAAACTATGAAGTAACACATATGGAATCATGTAGTAACCAAAAAAGTGTTAAAAAAATCCAAATATATTTCAAAATTGAGGTTCTTCAAAGTTGCCACCCTTTGTCTTGATGACAGCTTTGCACACTCTTGGAATTCTCTCAACCAGCTCCATAAGGTAGTCACAAATGCTTTAAAATTAACAGGAGTGGCTTGTCAAAAGCTAATTTGAGGAATTTCTTTCCTTCTTAATGCGTTTGAGCCAAGCAGTTGTGTTGTGACAAGGTAGGGGTGGTATACAGAAGAAACCCCTATCTGGTAAAAGACCAAGTCCATATTATGTCAAGAAAAGCTCAAATATGCAGAGAGAAACCTCAGTCCATCATTACTTTAAGACATGAAGCTCAATCAATCCGGAATATTTCAAGAACTTTTAAAGTTTCTTCAAGTGCAGTCGTAAAAACCATCAAGCACTTTGATGAAACTCATGACGACCGCCACAGGAAAGGAAGACCCAGAGTTACCTCTGCTGCAGTGGATAAGTTCAGTAGAGTTACCAGCCTCAGAAATTGCAGCCCAAATAAATGCTTCACAGAGTTCAAGTAACAGACACATCTCAACATCAACTGTTCAGAGGAGACTGCGTGAATCAGGCCTTCATGGTCGAATTGCTGCAAAGAAACCACTACTAAAGGACACCAATAATAAGAAGAGACTTGCCTGGGCCAAGAAACATAAGCAATGGACATTAGACCGGTGGAAATCTGTCCTTTGGTCTGATGAATCCAAATTTGAGATTTTTGTTTCCAACCGCCGTGTCTTTCTGACGCAGAGTAGGTGAACGGACAATCTCTGCATGTGTGGTTCCCACTGTGAAGCATGGGGGGGGGGGTGGTGTAATGGTGTGGGGGTGCTTTGCTGGTGACACTGTCTGTGATTTATTTAGAATTCAAGACACACTTAACCAGCATGGCTACCACAGCATTCTGCAACGATATGCCCGCCATCCCATCTGGTGTGCGCTTAGTGAGACTATCATTTGTGTTTTCAACAGAACAATGACCCAACACACCTTCAGGCTGTTCAAGGGCTATTTGACCAAGATGGAGTGAATGGAGTGCTGCATCAGAGAACCTGGCCTCCACAATCTCCGACCTCATCCCAATTGATATGATTTGGGATGTGTTAGACCACAAAGTGAAGGAAAAGCAGCCAACAAGTGCTTAGCATATGTGGGAACTCCTTCAAGACTGCTGGAAAAGCATTCCAGGTGAAGCTGGTTGAGAGAATGCCAAGAGTGTGCAAAGCTGTCATCAAGGCAAAGGGTGGCTACATTTTGATTTGTTTAACACTTATTTACTCTTAATGATCGGCTATGACAAGCCAAATGACATTTACTCCTGAGGTGCTGACTTGCTGCACCCTCAATAACTCCTGTAATTATTATTATTTGACCATGCTGGTAATTTATGAACATTTGAACATCTTGGCCATGTTCTGTTATAATCTCCACCCGGCACAGCCAGAAGAGGACTGGCCACCCCTCATAGCCTGGTTCCTCTCTAGGTTTCTTCCTAGGTTTTGGCCTTTCTAGGGAGTTTTTCCTAGCCACCGTGCTTCTACACCTGCATTGCTTGCTGTTTGGGGTTTTAGGCTGGGTTTCTGTACAGCACTTTGAGATATCAGCTGATGTACGAAGGGCTATATAAATACATTTGTTTTCTTTATTTTCTTTTTTTACACCCACAACAGTGGGAATGCAGATGACACGCATATTATGCACATAGAAACACATTGGGCTTATTCAGGACAGATTTTGGCGAGAGTGAGTCCTCTTGCTTCACCTTTTCCTCTCTGCTGAAACTAGCGGGCGAAACAGCGCCCCTCTGTTTTACTATATGTATCCCGATGTAGCTGATTCTGTCTGGCCAGAAAAGTATGACATGTCATACTCTTTTGATCAGATCAGAGTATGTGAGCGGAGCTGGAGCAGAGCGTGCTCAATTTGACTGGATCTTAGTGCGAGATTCCCAAAGGTTGGAGCGTCGAGCTTCTTGCCCGTTCCAATTTCGCTCCAGCAGTGCTCACTTCAGGAGCTTGGGGCATGACCGCCCCAGCCTGCATTTGTAGTCTACGTGTGTGCTGCTACAGCCTCTTGCTTTTACTGCTGTCATGGAGTTGGCTAAATATTTTCATAAAGAAACTGATAAAAAACACAGGTGCTAAATCAAGGTGACTTACAAAGATGAGGTCCAAGAGCAAGAGAGGGAGTGCGGTGATGTAGTGTCCACTGGTATGTTTAAGGCTTGGATGCCACCTGCTGGTATGGTGCTAAACTGTTAAGTTACAGACCGAATGCCATAGTTCTATGTGCAGGATATGGAAGTTGTTACAGGCTGGCTACATGAAACCTCCACAACTAAAGGATCATTGTGGTATCTGAAAAGACACTTATCCCAAAAGTATGATGGTGTACTTACTACGTGCACATGCTAAAAGAAAGGAACGAGGTAGGCCTGGCATATTCCCACGTTCAAAGAGCTTTCCGATTTGATTGGATTATTTTGCGTAAAAACCTTTAGGCCAAACTATAGAAAAGTTTTGAAAAATAACTCTGCATCTCTGCCCAGCCTGGCAAGAGTGGCCGAAAGGGTGTTTAGCACCCCCAGTGGCTCTGCAAGTGTGGAGAGAATATTCTCCGCTGCTGGCCGGCTCTTACAGGCACCATCGCATGAGTCTGCATCAGTCTGGAGGCAGAGGCTCCCTTCCTGCTTTGACGTCCAAAACTACAAGCCACTTGTTGACGTTGTCAATTGCGAGGCATCGTCTGGGAGGTACTTTGTTCAGTTGATAAAGATGTCATTGAAACAATACAACTGGACATTAGTAAATGTATTGGTAATGCTACCGATGGAGCTGCAAACATACAAGACCAGTACAATGGTTTCTCTGCCTTGCTATCCTCACACTCTCCCAACCAAGTACATGTGGTGTTACACACACGTCCTGACTCTTGTGAAGACAGACACAATAGGAGTAATTATGGCTGTTCTCTCTACTAAATAAGCAGTGTTCATTCCAGAGTCCTACCAAAGAATCAATGTGTGGGGAAAAAAGAGCCTGGACACTCCCACAGACGTCTCTCTCCTATAGGAGAAACACGCTGGTGGGCCAAGGATGTATTCTTTGGCGACCTACAAAATGCTCTGTTTGTGGATGTAATTCTCACCTCGATGGCTATTGAAGAGATGGCAGGTCAAAGGCCAACTGTACGTGTCAAGGTCAGAGCATTAACAGATTCCCTGCTCAAGGTACAACACAATCTTCACTGCCCAAACAGTTCTGTCTATATTTGAGAAAACGTCCCCTCTCTCCAAGTACCTACAAACCAGTGGCATGGACATCCTGACAGTAGGATGGTATTGGGAACACAAGAGGCTCTGCAAAATAATGTGAGGGACTTGCTGTGAAGAGGGCTGCAAACAGCTTTGTGCAGTGGTCCACTGACAAGCTGCAAGAACAGGATGAACACACCGAACTGGAAGTGCAAGCTGAGATGCCTCAGAAGAGAACAAAGAAAAGGAAGACCATGCCATGATACCATGATAGGGATGCAGAGAGGCCATGATACCATGATAGGGATGCAGAGAGGGTCAACAAGACTAAGGTGCACTATGTCATCATGGAAACAGTCACTGAGAGCATCTGTCAGCTCTTGCTGACACCAGGCACGTTGTACACAGACTTTACTCATCTGGACCCCAGCAGGTTCTCAGAGATACAATATAATGGATTGCCCCAGACATCACTTGCAAATCTCTTGCTTGAGTTTGACAGCCGAGCAGATGTCAGCACTTTGCAGTGTGAGTTGACTAGTTTTGCCGGTCAATGGGAGAGACTGAAAACATCAGCAGTGGAGAAGTACACAACCAGGACTGTGAGTGAGATACCTGCAGATGGACATGATGAAGAACAAGTGGAGATGATGAATACAAGTTGTTCAACATGTAAGAACTGTGCTGTATGTTGTTATCAACGTCTACGGTGGTACATCTTGTTGACAGAGGCTTACCATGTTGTAGGCCTGGGGTACACGTTCCTATTCACCCTGTCTGTCATCCGGGTAGCCGGTGAGAGGAGCTTCTCAACTCTCAAATTCATACAACATAGACTCAGGAGCACCCTATCCTATGATCACTTGGAGGCATTTATTCTGATGGCAACTAAAAAGGAAATCCTTATGGTCTTGGATACAGATGATGTCATTGACAGGATGACAGAGAAGAACTGCTGTGACACGTGCTGACAAAAGGGTAGGGAGGGCAGAGGGACAGCAGAGGAGAACAAGAAGAAACAGACAGACGGACGGACCGGACAGACCGGACGGACGGACAACTGAGGAGAATCACAGACAGACAGGCTGACAGATTGACAACAAAGTTACAGACAGAGTTACAGACAGAGTGACAACAAATTTACAGACAGAGTTACAGACAGAATGACAGATCAGAACAAGGAGAATCACAGACAGACGGACAGTGACAGCAGAGATGCAGAGACAGACAGGACAACAGGGAGAAAACAGACTCAGAGGCCCAGTTATAGTGATGAGTTGTATCTCCAGACTCCAGTGGTGTTTTAACATGTATTTGTTTTAAACATGAGCTGGTTAAAAAGAGCTGGTTAAAAAGGAGGGAGACCATGTTTCTTCACTCACTGGTACAGTAAAGGTTGGAAATCTCTGTACTATAGTGTACTACTGATGTTATACACTGCAGGTTAGGAGGGTTAGGTTAAGGTTAGGAAAGAGGTTAGTGTTAGCGGAAATGCTCTCCTAACCTGCTACAAAAATCACTTCCGGTCGTAGCTGTATCAAGTGTCAAAGATGGCAACATTCTCTAATAACTACACGCCTAATTCTGTGTCATACTTCTCAAAGTTGATAACTAGCTTATTCATTTTTTCTTCAGTGACTCAATTCAGTAAGATATCATCATTTACTAATTTAAAGGATTAGATTTATATGTACTAAAATACATGAATTCAACAGGTCAGTTCATCTCGATACTTCAAAACTCCTAAGTACTTCACAAATCCAGCGTGTGGGTCTTCCAGTGAGTTGGAGAGGAATGAGGAACCATGGCACAGTTTGGAACCTTGATATGGACTGTAAGTGAAACTTTTCTGATTTGCTTGGCATGTTTAAAAAACAATTATCAATTTAAATATTTCCCCTATGAAATATAAATCAGAGTTATTTTTAGCCTACTAGTTCTGTCAATTTTAAAGAAACCTTTTAGAAAACACGTGGTGGAGAGATGTACATTTTCACCAGGTCAGCGTTTCCCAAACTCGGTCCTGGGAACCCTAAAGGGTGCACATTTAGTTTTTGGCCCTAGCACTACACAGCTGATTCAAATAATGAACTCATCATCAAGCTTTGGTTATTTGAGTCAGCTGTGTAGTGCTAGGGCGACAACCAAAACGTGCACCCCTTGGGGTCCCCAGGACCAAGTTTGGGAAACGCTGACCTAGGTTTAGGGTCTGGTATCACACCTTTAAAGACAAATAAAATCACACCAGGGGGCGCCACCACACTCACAAAATACTGTTTAAAATGGTCCCATATAATTACTTTAATTTTATTTGAAATGTGAATATTTGGGTTAGAATTATGTTAACTACTTATGTAAGTTTTATGAAAACACACCATCAGTTTAGATTTTTGTGATTTGTTTTCTGACATTTTCTTTACTTCCAGATAACTATTATATTGGTGCTTGAAAGCATTGGATCCTGTATTGCATGTGGTAGAGCAGAGTACAGAATATGGGATGAATGCTGCCCCATGTGTTCACCAGGTAAGGAACCTCTTTACATGATATGAATCACCAGACGTTAATACATCAACACTAACAGAAAAACATGACATTGTGATTCTCTCTTCCCCAGGAAATTGTGTACATAGGCATTGTACTGAATTCACCAGCACCAGCTGCATGCCCTGTGTTGATTCTACATTCCTTGATGAGCCCAATGGTCTCATAAAATGCAAATTGTGTACCAACTGTGATCCAGGTAAGAGTGGTCCTGTGTGTCTGTACTGAAACCAAGACACAAACACTGATATGTTAGTCTATGCTGTTATTCTATGAGGATATGTCAGTTGTATCTACATCAGATAATACATGCCATGTTTTCTCTATAGGTTTGGGTTTGATGGTAAAGCAGCCATGTAGACCTTCATCAGACACTGTCTGTGGGACACTGGAGGGGTTCTACTGTCTAGACCCAACTAAGGATGGTTGTAGAGCAGCCCAGAGACACCGCAGCTGTAAACCTGGTCAATACATCAGTCACACAGGTTGGTCTTCTGTCTCACTCATAATACTAATTGTGTTGTCATAATTCAATTGAGTCAAGTTGGTAAATTCAGTGTGAATAATCATTAACAGTAAATATAATATAATTAGTAGGGGGAAAATGAAATGCAATGATGTATTTGTGCAGGAACAACATCTACAGATACGATGTGTTCTGACTGTACTGGTGACACCTATTCAGATGGATCATTTACATCCTGCCAGCCACACACAGAGTAAGTTCACATACATTTACATAAATCAAAAGTCTAAGATAAATAATACAATATACTACAGTACAAATCTACAATTGAACGGGAAGTTGAATGATCAAATTGCTGTCGCAGACTGTTACATTATGTGTTACAGGTGTAAATCCTTAGGTCTTCAAGAACTTAGACCAGGAACTCATTTGTCCAATTCTGAATGTGGACCACAATCCTCACAAATAGAACCTGGACTCATCATTGGTGTTGTTCTGGCATCAGTCCTAATAGCTCCTGCAATAATAATAATAATAATAATAAGAATTGTAATTCTAAGGAGGAGAAAAAGTCCAACACCAGTGACTTTTTCTCCAGTGACAGTAAATGCTGTAGAGGTATGTTGATATAATCTACATGTTGAACAGTCACTGTGCTAAGGTTAGCTGAGCAGATGTTATTATTGCTCTACTTACTCTGGGGCTGAACTAGAAATGTTTTATTGAGTAATATGTTTCCTTCTATTAGGCATCATCAGATTTAGAGGAAACACCAAGCAATGTAGTACAATGAAACAGAAGTAAGTACAGCATCTTGCAGGTGTTAGTTTTGTAGATGGTGAGTTGTCAAGAACTTCAGCCATATGACTAAAGGTGTATGTTCTATTACTTCACGTTATCAATGCAATGATGACAACTAAGATATGGTCAAAGTGCTATGAAACTATAGCTTCACTTTCACACGGTCCTTGTTCATTACTGGTTTATTCTCTCCCACAGATTCAAGCTCTGACCGCACTCATCATTACAAATGCTACCTGAGGTACGTACAGATTCTGTACACTGTGGTAAATGTGATCTATATTCAAATGTTTCTTAACATTGGTTTCTGGCATATTACAGTTGCTATGTAGGATTTTATGAGGGTTGCCAGATTGGAGTAAAACACTGTATTTGTCAGTGTTTTTTGTGCACTAGTATCCCAAAGTATTAAGTTAAAAACAAACATAGAAAACAGTATTGGCAGCAAAGATTTTTTTTTTTTAAAGATAGGGCTACTATTATATTCTAATTATTTCGGTGACAACCTGGTTAATTAATAATATTGGGTTGACAATTGATTAGCTGTTCAGGAGGCTTATGGCTTGGGTATAGAAGCTGTTAATAAGCCTTTTGGACCTAGACTTGGCGCTCCGGTACCGCTTGCCATGCGTAAGCAGAGCGAACTGTCTATGACTAGGGTGGCTGGAGCCTTTGACAATTTTTAGGGCCTTCCTCTGACACCGGTTAGCCTATGAAAATAAATAGGAAAACATTCCAAGCTTATTAATAGGACAACATTTAGCGTAATTGTAACGGCAGTCTAGCTCTTCCTCCTCGGACGAGGAGAGGCGAGAAGGATCGGAGGACCAATGTGCAGCGTGGTAAGTTTCCATGATTTAATATACACGAAAACAAGACACTATACAAAATAACAAACGAACTAACCGTCACAGTCCCGTGTGGCGCAAACACTGACACAGGAAACAACCACCCACAAATCCCCAACACAAAACAAGCCACCTATATATGATTCTCAAATCAGGGACAACGATTGACAGCTGCCTCTGATTGAGAACCATATTAGGCCGAACACAGAAACAGACAAACTAGACACACAACATAGAATGCCCACCCAACGTGACAGTACCCCCCTCCTGAGGTGCGGACTCCGAACGCACCCCTAAAACTCAAGGGGAGGGTCTGGGTGGGCATCTGTCCGCGGTGGCCGCTCCGGCGCAGGACGAGGACACCACTCCACCATTGTCTTTGTCCTCCTCCTTAGCGTCCTTTGAGTGGCGACCCTGGCCCCCGACCCTGGTCTAGGAACCTTCACAAAGGTCCCCCCTAGATAGAGGAGACAGCTCAGTACAGAGGAGCAGCTCAGGACAGAGGGGCAGCTCCGGACAGAGGGGCGGCTCCGGACTGAAGGGCGGCTCCGGACTGAAGGGCGGCTCCGGACTGAAGGGCGGCTCCGGACTGAGGGGCGGCTCCGGACTGAGGGGCGGCTCCGGACTGAGGGGCGGCTCCGGACTGAGGGGCGGCTCCGGACTGAGGGGCGGCTCCGGACTGAGGGGCGGCTCCGGACTGAGGGGCGGCTCATGACTGGAAGGCGGCTCATGACTGGAGGGCGGCTCATGACTTGAGGGCGGCTCATGACTGGAGGGCGGCTCATGACTGGAAGGCGGCTCATGACTGACTGGCGGCTCTGGCGGCTCCTGACTGACGGACGGCTCTGGCGGCTCCTGACTGACGGACGGCTCTGGCGGCGCTGGGCAGGCAGGCAGCTCAGACGGCGCTGGGCAGGCAGGCAGCTCAGACGGCGCTGGGCAGGCAGGCAGCTCTGACCTGCTGAGGCGCACAGTAGGCCTGGTACGTGGTACCGGCACTGGAGGTACTGGGTTGGAGACACGCACCATAGGGAGAGTGCGTGGAGGAGGAACAGAGTTCTGGAGACGCACAGGAAGCCTGGTGCGTGGTGTAGGCACTGGTGGTACTGGGCTGGGGCGGGAAGGTGGCGCCGGATATACCGGACCGTGCAGGCGTACTGGCTCCCTTGAGCACCGAGCCTGCCCAACCTTACCTGGTTGAATGCTCCCCGTAGCCCGACCAGTGCGGGGAGGTGGAATAACCCGCACTGGGCTGTTTTGGCGAACCGGGGACACCATGCGTAAGGCTGGTGCCATGTATGCCGGCCCGAGGAGACGCACTGGAGACCAGACGCGTTGAGCCGGCTTCATGGCACCTGGCTCAATGCTCAATCTAGCCTGGCCAGTGCGAGGAGGTGGAATAACCCGCACCGGGCTAAGCACACGTACAGGAGACACCGTGCCCTTTACCGCATAACACGGTGTCTGCCCGTACTTTCGCTCTCCACGGTAAGCCCGGGAAGTTGGCCCAGGTCTCCTACCTGACTTCGCCACACTCCCCTTTAGCCACCCCCCCCCCCAAGAAATTTTGGGGTGAGCCTCTCGGGCTTCCAGCCGCTCTGCCTTGCTAGCGCCTCATAATGCCGCCTCTCCGCTTTTGCTGCCTCCAGCTCCGCTTTGGGGCAGCAACACTTCTCTGGCTCTGCCCAGGGTCCTTTACCGTCCAGAATTTCCTCCCATGTCCATTCCTCCTGGTACCGCTGCTGCTGTCGCTGCTGCCCGTTGCCACACTGCTTGGTCCGAGTTTGGTGGGTGGTTCTGTAACGGCAGTCTAGCTCTTCCTCCCCCTCGGACGAGGAGAGGCGAGAAGGATCGGAGGACCAATGTGCAGCGTGGTAAGTTTCCATGATTTAATATACACGAAAACAAGACACTATACAAAATAACAAACGAACTAACCGTCACAGTCCCGTGTAGCACAAACACTGACACAGGAAACAACCACCCACAAATCCCCAACACAAAACAAGCCACCTATATATGATTCTCAATCAGGGACAACAATTGACAGCTGCCTCTGATTGAGAACCATATTAGGCCGAACACAGAAACAGACAAACTAGACACGCAACATAGAATGCCCACCCAGCTCACGTCCTGACCAACACTAAAACAAGCAAAACACATAAGAACTATGGTCAGGACGTGACAGTAATTGGGAACACATATGGCGCAGGGAGAAGTCAAAGGATCCTAGTCAGGCTATTTTTTGTGAAATCCAGATTAAATATAGGGCTTCATGTGTATCAAATCTGTAGGCAATAGTGGGCTGAATCAATGAAAAATATAGCTGAAATGTGCAGGCTTTGTCAGGATCTGTGATCAAAATAGACAGGGGTGTTTCCGGTTCCGTTTAGGCTATAGGTTACGCATAAGAACTCAGATACACTGAGATGAATAGCCTGATTCAGTGCGATTCTCCTGAATAAAAATCTGTTAAGCTGTTTGGTCTATGATTACCGCTTCTGTACCGATTCTATCTTTTTGGTCTTTTTCTATATGTTGAGGGTGAGCAAGAGCTTCGATAGTCTAGTGGACTATGCAGAAATAATTGTGGAATTCATCATTGTTAAAGCCTATATCGCTTTATATAATCTGGACTGTTGTTTTTACTAAGGCTTAGCAAACAAGGGGCAGCATACGCTTTTTGCCCATTTCTATAACAAGAGTTAGGCCTATATCCTCACATACCCCCTCAATTCAAGCCCTGCTTTTAACCATAAGACATCTCAATGATTGTGTCTGTTAAACAGGTGAACTTGTGGTAAACTGGGAACTCTGGGGAAAGGACAAGGACAACACTAAAAGGGCACTGAACCCACACGTGGCGCCTCCACAATACACTGAACCCACACATGGCGCCTGCATGATACAACATTAGAACACAAGTTGTACTAATCATTAAGGTGGTTGTCAGCATGACTTTCAACTGCACAATATGCATGAATTCAAAACGTTCTGCTGAGTTGACCCTAGAAATGTAGCCTAGATAGTATCACTTCTTTATTTCCCTTGTGAAACAGGTTTTACTACCAGCAAGTAAATACACTTCTATCCACAGTTCTGTGGGTAACACATTCACCCAAAAGCACCTTTTTACTGAATTACTGTTGACACATAATTTACAGTTGACAGTCTTTTAACATCCCCCACAAAACACATAGTTATAGTATACGACTAGATACAAATCATCGAACTGAACAAATAAAAGAGCAATAGACTTTTAAAACGTCCTCCTCCCTAACATTCCCTGTTATACAACTGTACATGTTGGTTTCACTCTAAGCTGTAGGTCAAGGTTTCCTTCCTCATAAAACCCCTCTCTTCCTGTTTTCTATCTCTGCAATCAATGGACAAATGTATCTACAATTAAAATAATCTAACAACAATACAACTGTTTGCAGTTTAGCAGTATTATTAGGATGAATTTGTCAGACTACTCAGACAGATAGTAAACAGAATGTAAATCTAAGCCTGCAAGCATTGGGTACTTTCAATTCTCTGCCTGTTTCATTAAAAACACTGCAGGGACTTTCCTAGTCAAACTGGATGGGTGAAAACAAATACCATAATGCTTTCCCCTGTCTCCTGTTCAGATGAGTGACAATGAAAGAAAGGAGATAGAGGAAGCCCCTGTAGACTATTGAGGTGCACCCCTACAGTAGGCTGTGGCTGCCTTGTTATCAGTCCTGTATTTCTCTCCCTCAGAATGAGGAGACCAAGGAGCTGCTCTCACTTATGACTCCACTGATGAAGAAACAAAGCCGCTTGATGACATTGGATCCTCCTCAAGAGGTCAAAGGGCAGACTGTAACCTCTCAGGCAGTAACATCCCAGTCTGCTTCAGTGGCCCAGAAATCAGGAGCAAACCCAGACTCAGAGCTGGATAGGTAAGAGATAGCATTATCATTATCCAACCCAGACTCAGAGATGGATAGGTAAGAGATAGCATTATCATTATCCAACCCAGACTCAGAGATGGATAGGTAAGAGATAGCAGCATCATAATCAAACCCAGACTCAGAGATGGATAGGTAAGAGATAGCATTACCATAATCAAACCCAGACTCAGAGCTGGATAGGTAAGAGATAGCATTATCATAATCAAACCCAGACTCAGAGATGGATAGGTAAGAGATAGCATTATCATTATCCAACCCAGACTCAGAGATGGATAGGTAAGAGATAGCATTATCATTATCCAACCCAGACTCAGAGCTGGAACACCTCTGGTTATACATTGCACTTATGAACATAAGGTTGTCTGTGAGACAGAAGTTTTATATTTAATTCAAACCATCACATCTTAATTAATCTTCCCACGGGCAGTTAAGACGGCATGTTATAGAGCTCACCAGATTGTAGTCCTAAAAAACTGAGTTAAGTTACCTCTGGTTTGTTCAGACATTCCTATGGGGAAGGAATAGGGTTTTAGGATAAATGCCTAAAATAAGTCTGAGGTTAAAACAGGCTTAGGAAATATTATACGTTTTGTTCTATGAGATAATATCAGTCAGTTAACATGACCTTGATGAATTATGAAGCATTTATGTGCTTTTTATGATTACATAAATGCTTAGAAATTCACAAAATTGACGTTAGCTAATGATTATCTCATAGAACAAAACTCCTCAGCCTGTGTTTACCACAGACCTTATTTTCTACATTCATACAAAAACCCTACCAAAACGACATTCATTTCCCCATAGGCTTTGTCCAACAAACCATGGTGGAATTAGTGCCTACAAAAAGACGCCATTGCTATTTCTCTATACAGTAGTGTTGTATTAACTAGGCTCTATGTCCCTGACCTGTGTATGAACCAGTGATGATTCGCTCACCCCCTGCGATATCAGCTGAACAGGAATGAGGCAAGCCGCCTCGTTACCCCGAGACTGTCTGGAGGGTAAGATACAGAATATAGATCTCTCCATGGGTGGGAGATGGATATTTAAGCTAATCAACACTCCCTTTATTTTACTGACTTGTTGAATGATTGATCCATTCATCCTTCCATCCCTTCCCAGCCTTCCTCTCCTCTGAGGACCCAGCGAGGGTGGAGCACAGTGAGACACTTCTACAGCCAGAGAGGTGAGAGGTCACATGGTTTAGATGGTAAATATTTATATCACGTAAGCAAAAGGGAATATGTTCCATCATCTATGTTGATTTACTTATTTACTGAATTTGTACCGTTTTTCATTCTAAGATGGACCAAGATGTACGTAGCTTTTGCAGATATTTGTTCATTAGTTTTGCAAGAGTGTTGATTGGTCGATCATTGGGTTCAATACTTTTGCAATATATTGATGCCATTGATTAAAAGAGTAAGAATTTGATGCAATATCCAACCCAAAATATAAGCTTGTTTTACTCCATTGTTTGCAAACAATATAATTGTAAAAAACAAAAGTCAGTTGGTTGCATAAATAATGACGATTACTAAATGTTACATGAAATGTAAACATGACATATCAGAACCGAATTGAAACGCCTTTGTTAACTTCTCTGGGATATTCTCTGGGATATACGCTAGCGTCA
This sequence comes from Salvelinus namaycush, assembly GCF_016432855.1. NCBI lineage: Eukaryota > Metazoa > Chordata > Actinopteri > Salmoniformes > Salmonidae > Salvelinus > Salvelinus namaycush. The sequence continues at coordinate 6,644,229 of NC_052320.1, read as the reverse complement.
CCTCAACAACAGCCAGTGAAATTGCAGGGCGCCAAATTCAAAACAACAGAAATATCATAATTAAAATTCCTCAAACATACAAGTATTATACACCATTTTAAAGATAAACTTCTTGTTAATCCAGCCACAGTGTCTGATTTCAAAAAGGCTTTACGGCGAAAGCACACCTTTCGTTTATGTTAGGTCAGCGCCTAGCCACAGAAAAACATACAGCCATTTTCCAAAGAAGGAGAGGTATCACAAAAGACAGAAATAGCGTTAAAATGAATCACTAACCTTTGATGATCTTCACCGGATGGCACTCCCAGGACTCCATGTTAGACAATAAATGTGTGTTTTGTTCGATAAAGTTAATCTTTATGTCCAAAAACCTCATTTGAAATTGGTGCGTTATGTTCAGAAATGCATTGTCTCAAACAAACATCCGGTGAAAGTGCAGAGAGCCACATCAAATTACAGAAATACTCATCATAAACATTGATGAAAGATACAAGTGTTAAACACACAATTAAAGATAAACTTCTCCTTAATGCAACCGCTGTGTCAGATTTCAAAAAAGCTTTACGGTAAAAGCACACCATGCAATTATGTTAGGTCAGCGCCTAGACACAGAAAAACATACAGCCATTTTCCAACCGAGGAGAGGTGTCACAAAACTCAGAAATAGCGTTATAAATATTCACTTACCTTTGAGCTTCATCGGAATGCACTCCCAGGAATCCCAGTTCCACAATAAATGTTCGATAAAGTCCATAATTTATGTCCAAATACCTCCTTTTTGTTCGCGCGTTTAGTTCAGTAATCCAAATGCACAACGCGCGAGCACTAAGTCCAGACGAAAAGTCAAAAAAGTTACATTACAGTTCGTAGAAACATGTCAAACGATTGATTATATACATCTTTAGGATGTTTTTATCATAAATCTTCAATAATATTCCAACCGGACAATTCCTTCGTCTTTAGAAATGAAAGGGAACGCAGCTCGCTCTCACGGCTGCGCGTGAGACTTCGCTCATGGCATTCTGCCAGACACCTGGTTCAAACAGCTCTTATTCGCTCCCCCTTCATAGTAGAAGCCTGAAACAAGGTTCTAAAGACTGTTGACATCTAGTGGAAGCCTTAGGAAGTGCAATCTGACCCCATTTACACCGTATATTGGATAGGCAAAGACTTGAAAACCTACAAAGCTCAGGATTTCCCACTTCCTGGTTGGATTTTTTCTCAGGTTTTTGCCTGTCATATTTTTTATTTATTTTTTTATTTTACCGTTATTTTACCAGGTAAGTTGACTGAGAACACGTTCTCATTTGCAGCAACGACCTGGGGAATAGTTACAGGGGAGAGGAGGGGGATGAATGAGCCAATTGTAAACTGGGGATTATTAGGTGACCGTGATGGTTGAGGGCCAGATTGGGAATTTAGCCAGGACACCGGGGTTAACACCCCTACTCTTACGATAAGTGCCATGGGATCTTTAATGACCTCAGAGAGTCAGGACACCCGTTTAACGTCCCATCCGAAAGACAGCACCCTACACAGAGCAGTGTCCCCAATCACTGCCCTGGGGCATTGGGATCTTTGTTTAGACCAGAGGAAAGAGTGCCTCCTACTGGCCCTCCAACACCACTTCCAGCAGCACCTGGTCTCCCATCCAGGGACTGACCAGGACCAACCCTGCTTAGCTTTAGAAGCAAGCCAGCAGTGGTATGCAGGGTGGTATGCTGCTGGCGTTATGTTATACTCACAGACATCATTCAAACAGTTTTAGAAACGTCAGAGTGTTTTCTATCCAAATCTACTAATTATAAATGTTACACCCCTGAAAAAGGGGAGAAAGAATCACGACTGTGATACGGTAATGTTACCTCATTGAAACTTTTAGTGCAATCATTTTACAAAAGTAACACATTTTACAGAATAACAGATCTACAGGAAATAGAGTTTTGTAGGGTACAAGGCTTATTCAAGTCATAACAGTATACACTGTACATCACTGAAACAAATACTATTTTCAATATAACTGTCAAGCACAAAGCTTTAACTCAGTAAACCATAACTCAATTTATCAACAGGCAATAAAGTGTTTGAAAAACAATTACACAAATAATGCCGCAAAATATCTTATTAACAACGCACATGTTCATTCATAATCGACATAAAATGGCAGCTACGTAGCAGTACGAGGCTTATATTACTCTCTGCAAACTTAACTAACTCTCTCAATATGTTACTAAGACACACCTTAAACACTCTTGACATGTTAGCGAGTTATTACATTTAAATTACTCTTTTTTATCATCAATAACGTACCTGAAAAAGGGGAGAAAGAATCTCGACTGTGATACGGTAATGTTACCTCATTGAAACTTTTAGTGCAATGAGAAAAAGACCGCGATTTCTCCGTGGAGACCAGAGCAATCGATCTCAGGCTCATAGATTAAGAGCATTTAGTAGATCACAGATTAACACTTTTACCCACGACAAAATAAAGTAATCAACATAACGTTTACACATTCCTCTCACTTTGTATGCTTGACGGATTTTAACACAATTATATAAATGTTATCAATCTATCAACTAATACTGAATGCATGATCTACTTAACCTTAGATGTTTTAAGATCCTCACATACTATGAACTTACTAATACTTTTTAATGTATAACAGGCTATTAGTATTTCCTTTAACCTGTCACATATGCACATTCTAGCTTCTGGGCCTGAGTAGCAGGCAGTTTACTCTGGACACCTTATTCATCCAAGCTACTCAATACTGTCCCCCAGTCCCAAAGAAGTTAAAATGTAATGGCAATAATTCACTTAATGGTAAGGCATGGAATAATGGACGTTTGAAATATGAGCAGGTGATGATTCGAGTCATGGTTCTTCAGTAGTGTAATAAAGACCATTAGAACTAGTGTTGAACAGAAGTACTGTGTGTAAATACTGGAGTGATGTATGATTGTTAATAACATTGTCCATGTGCCAATTTTTTTTATATTGCGTTCATGTGTATAGGCTGCAAGTACGTTGAAATTAAGTTGTTTTCAAGTCGTTGAAACTTTCAACCAAAACCAAACAGAGATTGGACATCGGGCATAGTCGTCTTTTCAACTACATTTTGCTAGGTGGGTATAGCCTGCTACATCAGGGTGTGACATTGACATTAAATACACAGCCCACTTCGCTTCAATACGACTTTGAATGCATGGAAATGGTCATCAAAACAAAGAGTTTCAAGGGGTGAGCCAACCAATATAAGTTGCTCATCTTTCACAACAATGTACTTGATTTTGTAAAACAATGGCACGTCGATGATTACTTCAACACGTACGATCAAGCCAAGGCGATAGTCAGCACTTTGGTGCTTTAAAACCAATTCACTGAAAGACCATTTGTGTGCACTGAGACATTCAATCTAGTAGCAATCTCAGGACCTTCTTTCATGTCATTGAGCTGTACCATCTTCCCTGGACCTATGGCTAGGCTGTCCTGGCTGAAGGATTACCATTTAAAGTGTGTTCAGATACTATACAGACACCTTGACTTCCACATTTGTTACGTCACAGCCGGATTCTAAAATGTATTGTTTTTTTCCCCCTCACCAATCTACACAGTTCTTTAGACATTTTTGCAAATGTATTAAAAATAAAAAAACGGAAATATCACATTTACAAAAGTATTCAGACTCAGTACTATGTTGAAGCACCTTTGGAAGCGATTACAGCCTCAACTCTTCTTGGGTATGACACTACGAGCTTGGCCCACCTGTATTTGGGGAGTTTCTCACACTTTTCTCTGCAGATCCTCTCAAGCTCTGTCAGATTGGATGGATAGCCTCGCTGCACAGCTATTTTCAGGTCTCTTCAGAGATGTTAGATCGGGTTCAAGTCCGGAATACTCAGATACTTGTACCGAAGCCACTCCTGCGTTGTCTTGGCTGTATACTTAGGGTCGTTGTCCTGAGGGTCGTTGTCCTGATGGAAGGTGGTCGTTGGTCCTGAGCACTCTGGAGCAGGTTTTCATCAAGGATCTCTCTGTACTTTGCTCCGTTCGTCTTTCCCTCAACCCTGACTAGTCTCCCGGTCCCTGCCGCTAAAAAACATCCCCACAGCATGATGCTGCCACCACCATGCTTCACCGTAGGGATGGTGCCAGGTTTCCTCCAGACGTGACGCTTGGCATTCTGGCCTAAGAGTTCAATCTTGGTTTCATCCAGAACAGAGAATCTTGTTTCTCATGGTCTGAGAATCCTTTAGGTGCCTTTTGGCAAACTCCAAACGGGCTGTGCCTTTTACTGAGGAGTGGCTTCTGTCTGGCCACGCTACCATAAACGTCTGATTGGTGCAGAGATGGTTGTCCTTCTGGAAGGTTCTCCCATCTCCACAGAGGAACTCTGGAGCTCTGCCAGAGTGACCATCGGGTTCTTGGTCACCTCCCTGACCATGGACCTTCTCCCCCGATTGCTGAGTTTGTCCGGTCAGCCAGCTCTAGGAAGAGTCTTGGTGGTTCCAAACTTCTTCCACTTAAGAATGATGGATGCCACTGTGTTATTGGGGATTTTCAATGCTGCAGAATTGTTTTGGTACCCTTCCCCAGATCTGTGCCTTGACACAACCCTGTCTCGGAGCTTTAAGGACAATTCCTTCGACCTCATGGCTTGGTTTTTGCTCTGACATGCACTGTCAACTGTGGGACCTTATATAGACAGGTGTGTACCTTTCCAAATCCTGTCTAATCAATTGCATTTACTACAGGTGGATTCCAATGAAGTTGTAGAAACATCTCAAGGATGATCAATGGAAACAGGATTCACCTGAGCTAAAGTCTCATAGCAAAGAGTCTGCATACTTATGTAAATCAGGTATTTCTCTTTTTCATGTTTAATACATTTGTAAACATTTCTACAAACCTGTTTTCGCTTTGTCATTATGGCGTATTGTGTGTAGATTGATAAGGATTTTTATTTATTTTATCCATTTTAGAATAAGGCTGTAACGTAACAATGTGGAAAAAAGGGAAGGGGTCTGAATACTTTCCCAAATGCACTGCATACATTATTGGTTTCCACTAGTTAACACAGCCACAAAGCTATATCATAGAAATTCATGAAAACAAACATGAACTTTTTGGTCTTAATTTAACGTTAGGTTTAGGAATTGCTTTAGCAGTGCTGTTAAGGTTAGGTTTAAAATCACATTTAAAACACATACATGTTTTAAATAAGTGGGGTTTACGACATTGTGGCTGTGGTAACTAGTGATGACCGTTGTTCACTTCCTCATACAATTATTTTAAATTATCTGAAGCTGCAAAAGAAAAAGGAAATCAGCTGATTTAATAAAAAAAATTGTTGACGTAGGCTACATGCGCTTGTGATTAAATAACCTCCCTTAACAAGTAAATAGGAGACTGCTGCGTGTCATGGGATTAGATAATCTCCCTAAATAAATGAAAGTGGAAGCATAGGCGACTTCGACACACAAGGCTCAACCGTACATTGAAATTGGAGGAAAAACATCAGACTGGGAGGTGTGATCATTGTCAGGAGGAGATGGAGACAGTGGAACACGTTCTATTTCAGTGCCAGAAATATGGGAGGTAAATGGAGTGATTGCTATTAGATTTGAGGAGTAATGGGGTTGAAGAGCCAGAATTACGTGAACTGCTCCTCTTCATGGAGGTAGTATTTAATTATGTATTTAGCTTCTTTGGTGAGATGAGAATATTGGGTAGGATTCATGGTTTCTGGGATACTTCTAAGAGAGCAATGGAGCATGCGGTTTAGTCCACTATTGGCTGAGTCACGTGAGTGAGGGAAGACAAAGGTGTGTGACAACTTTTTACCAGTTGTAGGTAGACTATTTAACTTCTTATGCCTGAGTGGAAATTTGAAATGGAAGTTATGGAACCCCCTCGCGTGCTTCTGTTATGGGTAAAAGGCCTCTGAAACTGACATTACATGTGGGAAATGATAGGATACATTTGCATCTGTTGGCCATCAAGTAGCCTATTCATTTCTATGTCATTGCAGGCCACTGTAGGCTACCATTTGATATAATAAATATGTTGAAACAACTATATCACTGGAGTCATTGCAAATCAATTTGTGCCACTTGTGTAGTCTACCTGGAGCTGGCAAACAGATTGAATAAATATCCTATAACTTCAGTGTATTGTTGTCGTAGCTATCAAAGCTCTATCGAATTGCCGATCAGTTTTTAGAACACAATAGGTTGAAGGTAACAGTCAGATTAGGCAACAGGTAAAACAAACAACAACAAATTAACACTGTCTGTTGTTGACAAGCATATTCAGATCATATACATTCATATTCATATTTAATTCAGTGATTGAAATTATGACCCCATCCTCAGTAACCAATTCCAGGAGGCTATTGGGAAACACAATTACTTCTTACTTCGAAATTGCCAAACTATTCATGTTGAATAAATTAGTCTGTTAATTTGAACTAAGCAAGCTGCTAAATTGTTCAGTTTACATCTCGCCTACATTTTGCCCAGGCTAGTGTAGCCTATCTGAAGATGTAGTCCTATCAGGGGCTATAGGCTACCTGCATCTATCTAAGCAAACCATGGAAAAGTTGAATTACAATCATAAACCTAAACCTTTTGAAATGACAAGTCAATCTCGCAAATGGGCTGTTTGTAGTTGTAGTATCGGTGATCTATATCTGTCTATATTAGTTACTATGCTGTTACTAAGCAGTAATTTATCACAGCAGTGTTATGTTACGACACCTAATATAAAGTGCACATGCTGCTATTGGCCCGGGGGTTGAAGGTCACAAGATGTTTTTACTTGTCACCTTAGAGATCCTTATTTATTCTCTATGTTTGGTTAGGTCAGGGTGTGACTCGGGTGGGAAAATCTATGTTTTCTATTTCTTTGTTGTTTTGCCGCGTGTGGTTCCCAATCAGAGGCAGCTGGCTATCGTTGTCTCTGATTGGGGATCATATATACGTTTTCATTTTCCGTTTGGGTTTTGTGGGGTGTTATTTTCTGTTTAGGTTGTTTTCCTGACAGAACTGTTCGCTTTCGTTTTCTCCTTTTGTCATTTTGTTTGAGTGTTTTTGTGAACATTAAATCATGAACACTTTCCACGCTGCGCTTAGGTCTCATTCCGACGACGAACGTTACATTACTAAACGACACTAAACTGTAATCCCGTTTCCTGCCTGGTGATATTCTCCAAAACACAAATATTACAGTAGTCTTAACATCTGGCTTATAATAATGGCACATTTGCCAGAAAATAGCTTAAGATTAAAAAAAATATCTATATATATTTGTCCAAGTGTTTATTGCTCAGAGATTTCAAGATCCTCTGTCCAACTTTCATCATTCAAAAATCTGTCGGATTTATCTATAGTTATGCACAAAAGGGATTTATTTACAATTATAAACCGGGTTCAAGCCCTGAATGCTGACTGACTGAAATCAGTGGTATATCAGACTATATACCATGGGTATGACAAAAAATGTATTTACGTTGGTAAACAGTTTATAATATCAATAAGGCACCCAGGCACTGGGTCATCATGCTAAAGAACAGCCCTTAGCCATGGTATATTGGATATATACCATACCCCCTCATGCCGTATCGATTCATTATAGCTGTCAAATAAGTTTAATCAACATCCATTGATGGAAAATGATCTGGCGAATTTAATAAGTGCAAATTATCTTTTCTCTTGCGACATATTCAAATCAGTTTATTACGTCTTGTCATAGTTCACAAGAGTTATTCTTTTGATGAAAACTAAGTTAGAAGCAAAATTAGGTTACAAGTTCTGCTGATATTCCTTTGTAATTTGTTCGATAACGTTATGGCGGAAAGAAATTGTCTATTGTATAAATGTGGCAGCTCTTGCTGTGGGGTGAAACAATGGGCATGTTTTGAGTGGCCATTGGTCTGGAAATGTTTGTGCCCCTCTGTCTCATTAAATAGTACCAGCTAACCAGTCTCAACGTCAGCATTGATGAGGCGACTACGGGATACTGGCTTTCTAAGCAGAGTTCCTCTGTCCAGTGTCTGTGTTCTTTTGCCCATCTTAATGCTTTCTTTTTATTGGCCAGTCTGAGATATGGCTCAGGCCAGCATCCTGGAGTCGCCTCTTCACTCTTGATGTTGAGACTGGTGTTTTGCGAGAACTATTTAATGAAGCTGCCAGTTGAGGACTTGTGAGGCGTTTCTCAAACTAGACACTCTAATGTACTTGTCCTCTTGCTCAGTTGTGCACCGGGGCCTCCCACTCCTCTTTCTATTCTGGTTAGAGCCGGTTTGCGCTGTTCTGTGAAGGGAGTAGTACACAGCATTGTACGAGATCTTGAGTTTCTTGGCAATTTGTTGCATGGAATAGCCTTAATTTCAGAAGAAAGTTATTTGTTTCTGGCCATTTTGAGCCTGTAATCGAACCCACAAATGCTGATACTCCAGATGCTCAACTAGTCTAAAGAAGGCCAGTTTTATTGCTTCTTTAATCAGAACAATAGTGTTTAGCTGTGCTATTATAATTGCAAAACGGTTTTCTAATGCTCAATTAGCCTTTTAAAATTATAAACTTGGATTAGCTAACACAACGTGCCATTAGAACACAGGAGTGAGGGTTGCTGATAATGGGCCTCTGTACGCCTATGTAGATATTCCATACAAAATCAGCCATTTCCAGCTACAATAGTCATTTACAACATTAACAATGTCTACACTGTATTTCTGATCAATTTGATGTTAGTTTTAAGGGATTTTATTTTTGCTTTTCTTTCAAAAACAAGGACATTTCTAAGTGACCCCAAACTTAGTGTAGATGGAGCCCCATCTGTGCAAAAGCCCACCATTCGATCCCATGAAATCAGTTTTTCGTCAAAATAGCCACACAGCACACAGCACATCCCCTGTGCCGTTTCATGCTCGGGAATCGTGAGACAGAACAATGTCATTGTTCAATGTCATTGTGAATAGCAACCCCCGAAATGTATAGCGAACAAAAGTCAATGCATTGGCAACTCGGGTCTCATAGCCAACATCCATTTGGAGAGCTGGGGAGTTTGTTGTCGTTCAGTCAGTTTCCTCTTGATTGCCTGCAACAGCATAAATTCTTCACTTAACAGTGTTATCTGACAAAGGTATTGATGTCAATTTCTGTGCCTCTGCCTCCCCTCACATTGTTTTCACCATATCAATTGTAATATCAGTCTCTGCAATAGTGTGTGGTTTCATAGGGTAACGGGCCTAGAGATTCACCGTAGTAATGATTCAAGTGTAACGGTCAAGTGCGGCCTTTTTCCATGATATAAGGACACTCTCTGGTTGAATTTTTATCTTTTGGATTCAAATAATTTTCATTTGGATTTTTAAGGTCAACCACATTACAATCATTTTGAGATACAAAGACAAAAAAATTTTTTGGGGGGGGGTTCTGAAATTCTCCCGCGACCCCATTTTGCTATCAGGCAAACCCACATGGGGTCGCGACCCCTAGTTTAGGGACTCCAGACTCCACACAGACACAGTGTGCACATGCTGCTCCAGAGCCAGTACTGTTCTAGCTTCACACAAGCATAAGTCAAAACTTTGTTAATTTGTCAATTGTCAAAACTCACCAAATATACCTATATACACTGAACAAAATCATAAACACAACATGAAAAGTGTTAGTTCCATGTTTCATGAGCTGAAATAAAAAATCCCAGACATTTTTCAAACGCACAAACAGCTTATTTCTCACAAATTTGTTTATATCCCTGTTAGAGAGCATTTTATCCTTTGTCAAGATACAGTAATCTATCTACCTGACAGGTGTGGCTTATCAAGAAGCTGATTAAACAGCATAATCATTACACAGGTGCACCTTGTGCTGGGGAAAATAAAAGGCCACTCTAAAATGTGCAGTTTTGTCACACAACACAATGCCACAGATATCTCAAGTTTTGAGGGAGTGTGCAATTGTCATGATGACTGCAGGAATGTCCACCAGAGCTGTTGCCAGAGAATTTGGCAGTACGTCCAACCGTTCTCACAACTGCAGACCATGCCAGCCCAGGGCCTCCACATCCGGGGTGCTGGGGAGTGTTTATGTCTGTAATAAAGCCCATTTTTGGGGAAAAACTCATATTTAAATGTAAATATATATTTATTTATTTTTCTCCCCAATTTCAGGGTATCCAATTGGTAGTAAGAGTCCTGTCCAATTGTAGCAACTCCCGTACGGACTCGGGAGAGGCAAAGGTCGAGAGCCGCGCGTCCTCCGAAACACAACCCAGCCAAGCCGCACTGTTTCTTGACACAATGCCCGCTTAACCCAGAAGCCAGCCACACCAATGTGTTGGAGGAAGCACCGTACACCTAGCAACCGTGTCAGTGTGCATTGCGCCCGACCCGCCACAGGAGTCGGTAGTGAGCGATAGGACAGGAAATCCCTGCCGGCCAAACCCTCCCCTAACCTGGACGACGTTGTGCACCGCCCCATGGGTCTCCCGGTTGCGGCCGGCTGCGACAGAGCCTGGACTCAAACCAGGATCTCTAGTGGCACAGCTAGCATTGCGATGCAGTGCCTTAGACCACTGCGCCACTCGGGAGGCCCAAAAAACTCATTCTAATTTGGCTTCCTGTTCTTTGACTCTGGCTGGACTGAAGACAATGCAAAGTTTGAAAAATGTCAAAGTATGTGAAGTCCATCTCGCAACGGCATCTTTGAACGCAAGGGGGCTTTGCTATTCCACTCCATTGTGGACGTCCCCATTGAAATGCATTACATCCGGCTCAATGTAATGGAGTGCTTATGGGTAGTTAAATAAAGGTTAAATAATTAAAAAAAATATATATATATAGTATATATAATTTGCAGTGAACCTGGTTTATCACAAGAAGGCAGGCAGCATTTGATTGTATTCGATATTTTGGACGAAAACATTCTAGAACAGGGGTGGACAGCTTCGATGGGGGTGGGGGCCACAAAATATCTGATAATGAGGGGCCGCAGTTGCTCGCAGCTCTGCGTACCCACATCCATACCACCCCCCGTGTTACGTTTTAGAATTAATTTCGTGCAATTCTAATTATTTAGATATGGGGTGTACAGAACATGCTGCAGTTTTAAAGCAAGTTTGATGCAATTCTACACATTTTGCCATGGGGCAGAGAGCAAAATTAGCTGTTTTACATCTAATTTCCTGCAATTCTACACATTTTGCCATAGGGTGGAGAGAAATGTTTTACAGTTTTGTATATGATATCTGAGTGAGACTGACCAACCAAATCATTGGGAGCCCCCCTAACAAGGTTAGAATGCAACAACAACAAAAATTGGACATGGGCTAATTCAGGGTCTCCCAAAGTCGGTCTTGGGGCCCCCTGTGTGCACGTTTTTTTTGTGGGTGGGGGGGTTGATCCGCGGGCCTTCAAAAGGGGCGCCCACCAGTTGCCCATCACTGTTATAGAAGGTTACCTATGGAGTGATTTCAGTGCCAACAGAAATTGTATTTAGAAAAAGCTGCCGCGGTCATCCCCCTCTTCAAAGGGGGAGACACCCTGGACCCAAACTGTTACAGACCGATATCCATCCTGCCCTGCCTATCTAAGGTCTTCGAAAGCCAAGTCAACAAACAGATCACTGACCATCTCGAATCCCACCGTACCTTCTCCGCTGTGCAATCCAGTTTCCGAGCCGGTCATGGGTGCACCTCAGCCACGCTCAAGGTACTAAACGATATCATAACCGCCATCGATAAAAGACATTACTGTGCAGCCGTCTTCATCGACCTGGCCAAGGCTTTCGACTCTGTCAATCACCATATTCTTATCGGCAGACTCAGTAGCCTCGGTTTTTCTAATGACTGCCTTGCCTGGTTCACCAACTACTTTGCAGACAGAGTTCAGTGTGTCAAATCGGAGGGCATGTTGTCCGGTCCTCTGGCAGTCTCTATGGGGGTACCACAGGGTTCAATTCTCGGGCCGACTCTTTTCTCTGTATACATCAATGATGTTGCTCTTGCTGCAGGCGATTCCCTGATCCACCTCTACGCAGACGACACCATTCTATATACTTCCGGCCCTTCCTTGGACACTGTGCTATCTAACCTCCAAACGAGCTTCAATGCCATACAACACTCCTTCCGTGGCCTCGAACTGCTCTTAAACGCTAGTAAAACCAAATGCATGCTTTTCAACCGTTCGCTGCCTGCACCCGCACGCCCGACTAGCATCACCACCCTGGACGGTTCCGACCTAGAATATGTGGACATCTATAAGTACCTAGGTGTCTGGCTAGACTGCAAACTCTCCTTCCAGACTCATATCAAACATCTCCAATCCAAAATCAAAGCAAGAATCGGCTTTCTATTCCGCAACAAAGCCTCCTTCACTCACGCCGCCAAACTTACCCTAGTAAAACTGACTATCCTACCGATCCTCGACTTCGGCGATGTCATCTACAAAATAGCTTCCAATACTCTACTCAGCAAACTGGATGCAGTTTATCACAGTGCCATTCGTTTTGTTACTAAAGCACCTTATACGACCCACCACTGCGACCTGTATGCCCTAGTCGGCTGGCCCTCGCTACATGTTCGTCGTCAGACCCACTGGCTCCAGGTCATCTACAAGGCTATGCTAGGTAAAGTGCCGCCTTATCTCAGTTCACTGGTCACGATGGCTACACCCACCCGCAACACGCGCTCCAGCAGGTGTATCTCACTGATCATCCCTAAAGCCAAAACCTCATTTGGACGCCTTTCCTTCCAGTTCTCTGCTGCCTGCGACTGGAACGAATTGCAAAAATCTCTGAAGTTGGAGACTTTTATCTCCCTCAACAACTTTAAAAATCTGCTATCCGAGCAGCTAACCGATCGCTGCAGCTGTACATAGTCCATCTGTAAACTACCCACCCAATTTACCTACCTCACCCCCCATACTGCTTTTATTTATTTACTTTTCTGCTCTTTTGCACACCAGTATCTCTTCTTGCACATGATCATCTGATGATTTATCACTCCAGTGTTAATCTGCTAAATTGTAATTATTCGATTTATTGCCTACCTCATGCCTTTTGCACACATTGTATATAGATTCTCTTTTTTTTCTACCATGTTATTGACTTGTTTATTGTTTACTCCATGTGTAACTCTGTGTTGTCTGTTCACACTGCTATGCTTTATCTTGGCCAGGTCGCAGTTGCAAATGAGAACTTGTTCTCAACTAGCCTACCTGGTTAAATAAAGGTGAAATAAAAAAAAAAAATTTTTTTTTGAATTCTATAATTGTGAATTTGTATTAGAACATTGAATTTAATATTTATTAAATAGTAATGCACAAATAGAATAATTGAATTCATAAATTACACTTGTATTTCATTATTCTGTTATATAATTCAAAATCTATATATTCAGTTTCAATATTGTAGATATTGCATTCATTGTCTGTGTATCAAGTTTACAAACTGTAATTTGAAGTGTATCAATGTTACAAATATTCTACTTCTCCGGACCAAGGTGCAGCGTGGTAAGCGTACATTTATTTTTATTTTGAATGTCGCCAACAAAAACAAGAAACATCAAAAACAACCGTGAAGCTGACTAGGGCTATACAGGCCACTAACACAGACAACTACCCACAACTAAGGTGGAAAAACAGGCTGCCTAAGTATGATTCCCAATCAGAGACAACGATAGACAGCTGTCCCTGATTGAGAACCATACCCGGCCAAAACATAGAAACAGAAAACATAGAAATAAAGAAACTAGAATGCCCACCCTAGTCACACCCTGGCCTAACCCAAAATAGAGAATAAAAGCCTCTTCAAGGCCAGGGAGTGACAGTACCCCCCCCCCCCGCCCCAAAGGAGCGGACTTCGGCCGCAAAACCTGACTCTATAGGGGAGGGTCCGGGTGGGCATCTACTTTGGTGGTGGCTCCGGTGCGGGACACAGACCCCGCTCCACCTCTGGCTCCCCCCACTTTGGTGGCGCCTCAGGACTGGGGACCCTCGCTGCAGGCCCCGGACTGGGGACCGTCGCTGGAGGCTCCGGACTGGAGGCCGTCGCTGGAGGCTACGGACAGGAGACCGTCGCTGGAGGCTCCGGACTGGAGGCCGTCGTTGGAGGCTCCGGACAGGAGACCGTTGCTGCTCCGGACCGCGGATCGATACTGTAGGCTTCGTGCCATGGATCCTCACTGGAGGCTTCGTGCCATGGATCATCACTGGAGGCTTCGTGCCATGGATCATCACTGGAGGCTTCGTGCCATGGATCATCACTGGAGGCTTCGGGCCATGGATCATCACTGGAGGCTTCGTGCCATGGATCATCACTGGAGGCTTCGTGCCATGGATCATCACTGGAGGCTTCGTGCCATGGATCATCACTGGAGGCTTCGTGCCATGGATCATCACTGGAGGCTTCGTGCCATGGATCATCACTGGAGGCTTCGTGCCATGGATCATCACTGGAGGCTTCGTGCCATGGATCATCACTGGAGGCTTCGTGCCATGGATCATCACTGGAGGCTTCATGCCATGGATCATCACTGGAGGCTTCGTGCCATGGATCATTACTGGAGGCTTCGTGCCATGGATCATCACTGGAGGCTTCGGGCCATGGATCATCACTGGAGTGAGGAGACGTATAGGCAGCCTGGTGCGTGGAGCTGCCACCGGGCTTACCAGGCTGGGGAGACATACTGGATTCTTGGTTCTTGGAGCAGGCACCGGATACACTGGGCCGTGAAGGTGCACTGGAGGTCTCGAGCGTAGAGCCTGCACAACCCGTCCTGGCTGGATGGTTACCTTCGCCCGGCAAATGCGGGGTGCTGGCACAGAACGCACTGGACTGTGCAGACGCACCGGAGACACAGTGCGCAGAGCCGGCGCAGGATATCCTGGGCCGAAGAGACGCACTGGAGGCCAGGCGCGCTGAGCCGGCACCATCCGTCCTGGCTGGATGCCCACTCTAGCCCGTCCAATGCGGGGAACTGGAATGTAGCGCACCGGGCTGTGAACGTGCACTGGACACACCGTGCGCCCCACCGCATAGCACAGTGCCTGACCAGTACCACGCTCCTTACGGTAAGCACGAGGAGTTGGCTCAGGTCTGAATCCTGACTCTGCCACACTCCGTGTGCCCCCCACAAAAATGTTTTGGGAGTGGCCTCCAGGCTTTCGTGCTAGCCGTGACCCTGTGTAATCCTGGGCCCCTTTTCTCGCTGTCTCCGCCTTCCTCGCTGCTTCCACCTGCTCCCACGGGAGGCGATCCTTTCCAGCCAGGATCTCCTCCCACGTCCAGGATCCTTCCCCATTCAGGATGTCCTCCCATGTCCATTTCTCCAGAAAGTGCTGCTCCTCCCGGCCACGCCGCTTGGTCCGTTTGTGGTGGGTAGTTCTGTCACGAACGTCGTTAGGGAAATGACCGGACCAAGGTGCAGCGTGGTTAGCGTACATTTATTTTGATTTTGAATGTCGCCAACAAAAACAAGAAACAACAAAACCGAACGTGAAGCTTACTAGGGCTATACAGGCCCCTAACAAAGTCAACTACCCACAACTAAGGTGGAAGAACAGGCTGCCTAAGTATGATTCCCAATCAGAGACAACAATAGACAGCTGTCCCTGATTGAGAACCATACCATACCAAAACATAGAAACAGAAAACATAGAAATAAAGAAACTAGAATGTCCACCCTAGTCACACCCTGGCCTAACCCAAAATAGAGAATAAACGCCTTTCTATGGCCAGGGCGTGACACTCAGATGCGTTCAGATTAGGTTTATTAATTTAGTTCTCAAAATCTCCTGGCGGTTTTACATTTGAACATTTGATTCATCCAGAGCAATCTTCCCTGTTTTCGTTTTGCTCCACTTTTTGGTTTGCTTCTTGTCTTTAAGTTTGTTATGGGATTTACAATAAAATAAATTCAACATGTCATATAAGCTTCAGAAATCTTTAAAAGCTTCTGTTTGCGACAGAGGGAGCTTGATTCTATCTGGCAAAGTACCAGGATGTTGTCTGAATTTTAAAACGGAATCTGAATGCATCGGAGAAGTTGAATATATGAAACTTTGATCAATTTGAAATGATAGTTCTGTAAACGTGATACATAGACAATTAATGCAATGTTTACCATATTGAAACTGAATATATAAATATTGCATTTCATTTATGAATGCAATGATTCAATTTGTGCATTACATATTTAAAAATATTCAATTCAAATGTAATATCCTTTTATGGAATTCAAATACAATTTTTGTTGGCACTGAAATTGCTCCAGTTACCAAAGGGTAGAATATCTATGCCTTTTCAAAAAGGCTAGCCTACTTAAAAAAATGTGTCCTCCCATAGCCTTCTTTGAAGAAATGACTAAGTTGATAGGACTGGAGAAAGCAGGACTCCCCTTCATGTAAACCCACTCATACTATACATGGATATTCACATGCTATGTGCCACTACCATAGAGAAGAAAGAAGTAGCAGTCAGTACTGTGTTCAAGGGTTAGAATAGAGAACAGTGACACCTGCTTTGTTCGGTCTCAAATTCAACTTCATATCGTCAGTGAAAAAATACTTTTCCATGGTTGTGTTTTCAATCAAGAAAACCTCCAGCACGCTGGCAATCTTGATGCTTCCAACAACTGAATGGATCAATACATCAGTACATCCATTGCATTGTGATCCATTACATTGTTGGAAGCATCAAGATTGAGTGTGTGCTGGAGTTCATATTAATTTTAAACTTTGAGATTTTTATTTGAGTTCACTTTTTTTCCATGAATCTGGTAGCACATGGTGAGTATTCTAGTTGTCCAGCTGTCCATGTAATAATTAAATGAGGGTATTTTATAAACCTGCCAGACACCAGTTTTAACTTGAAAACAGAGTTTTTGATCAGAGGCACAAACTATTATTCTTGTTAACCACATGTCTATTTTACTACAACCTTTTTGACTGTTTCTGTTAGGCGCTCATAGATCCACTCATATTCCAATTATTTATGTAATTAATCTCTCTGATTCCTAAGGTTTTCATGAAGTCTTCAGGTCAGTTCATGATACACCGTAACTCTTAAGAATTTAACAAATCCAGTGTGTGGGTCTTCCAGTGAGTTGGAGAGGATTGAGGAAACATGGAACAGTTTGAAACCTTCATATGGACTGTAAGTGAAACATTTCTGTTATGCACATTTTGTGGCTCGGCATGTTTCACACAGCATACATTCCTGGCACTACACAGTATGCTGAATTCTTACACACCAGGGGGGGTGCCAGCTCACTGACAGAAGCCCCACCTGGTCCTACATAATTACATTATATTTTAAATTAGAATTTATTGGTTAGAATTGTGCTAGTTCTGTAAGTTTTATAAATACACATCAGTTTTGATTTTGGTAATTAGTTTACATTTTTTTCTACTTCCAGATACCTGTTATATTGGTGCTTGTAAGCATTGGATCCTGTATTGCATGTGATAGAGCTGAGTACAGAATAGAGGATACATGTTGTCTCATGTGTTCACCAGGTAAGGAACCTCTCTTTACATCATCACCAGAGGTTCATAAATGATCAACAATAGAAAAACATGACATTGTGATTTTCTATTCCCCAGGAAATCATGTACATAAGCATTGTACAGAACTCACCACTACCTCCTGTGTGTCCTGTATTGATTCTACATTCCTTGATGAGCCCAATGGTCTCATGAAATGTGCACCATGTTCCAGCTGTGATTCAGGTGAGAGTTGTTCTACATTTATAACAGCCAGACATTAATACTGACGTCATGTGCTACAGGTTGTCAGATGTGATTTATTATTGACATTTGACTGGCTTAATATGTTTGCAGAAGATAATGAATGAAATGTGTTCTTCATAGATTTGGGTTTGAGGGTGAAACAGCCATGCACATCACAATCAGATGATTTTTGTGAGCCACTGGAGGGGTTCTTTTGTTGGTTCTCAAACAAACATGGTTGTAAAATAGCCCAGAAACACAGAAGCTGTCAACCTGGTCAATACATCCATCACACAGGTTGGTCTCCTTTCAAGTATTCAACATGATTTTGTTATGATCTCTAGTGTGCCAAGTTACTCTACTGAATTAAAAGTAGCTGATTGTTTAATTGATTGAAATAATTAGACAATTACAATTAAGTCAAAATGATTACACGGGGAAAGTTTAAGTATAATGTTTACAAGTTTGTTTTGAGGAAGACTAGTTTTTATTTATTTTATCATTTAAACTTATGTTTAAACCTCCATTTATGCAGGAACAATATCTACAGATACTGTGTGTTCTGACTGTACTGGTGACACCTATTCAGATGGATCATTTACATCCTGCCAGACACACACACAGTAAGTGTGGCGTGCACAAATCGTTTTTACCATAAATACAAATCTAAAACTGAAAGATGTATGACCAAGTTATAAATTAATAATTCATGGCCAGAACTTCTCTGTTTATAGATGTGAATCCTTGGGACTTCAGGAAATTAATCCAGGATCTCCTTGGTGGGATTCAGAGTGTGGACCCCTACTATCCCATTCCACAGCTAGTAGCAGAATTGGTGCTGTGGCATCCATGACACTGCTATTAGCTGGAGCTGTTTTATTTGCATTTTAGTAATTTAGCAGACACTCTTATCCAGAGCAACGTACAGTAGTGAGTGCATACGTTTTCATTAATACTGGTCACCCATGGGAGTCGAAGCAACAACCTTGGCAATGCAAGCGCCATGCTCTACTAACTGAGCTACACGGGATGTATTTTTAGAAATAGTGAAAAAAATGTAAAACTCAAATTCATGTTAGGAATTCTATCTGTTTCTATTGCATCGGTAAATTATTGTGTGTGTGTGTGTGTGTGTGTGTGTGTGTGTGTAAACCAAGATACATTTGACCAACTGGGGACATTTTGTTGTTCCTCACAAGGTCAAATGCTATTTCTAGGGGGTGTATGGTTAAGGTTAGAATTAGTGTTAGGGAAAATGGGATTTTGAATGGGTCTGAATTGTATTTTTCCCCCTAAGGTTAGCTGTACAAGAATGTGTGTGTGCGTGTATGTCAGAGAGTGGAGTGGCAGGGCGCAGGTAGACTAGTGGTTAAGAGTGTTAGGATAGTAACCAAAAGGTCGCTGGTTCGCATCCCCTAGCTGACTAAGGTCACTGGTTCGAATCCCAAAGCAGACTAGGTGGAGGAAAAATAATTATGTTGATGTGCCCTTCAGCAAGGCACCTAACCCTAAGAGCTACTGATACATTATTTAAATGTACAACGTTTGTGTCTGTGCGCCCCTGTCAATCCAAAACGTCCTATATGTCATCCATTTGGATTAAATATTTCTCAGACTATCGTAGTAATAACTAACCAAATTATACTTGTTTTTTCATAGTGGAAACAGAAGACACATAGCGTTTTAATCAGCAGTTCTAGCCAGTTCAGGGAACGGACCTAAAACAGAACAAACATTTTCTTCAAATAACAGAAACTGAACTGGGAACAAAAGTGATCTCTAGTCTTCTGGAACAGAAACGTTATTTACAAATCTTGAAAACCGGTTCATGTAATGTTATTTTATGTTCCAAAAATATTCCTAATGTCTAGTATATAATTATGTAATTCAGTGAAGTTATGATGCTAGTAATAGCCTAAACACATTCTAGTTCACGTCATGTCATGATGTTCAATGCTTAAAGCCATGCGCCCTCCATGTCCACCTTTGCTCTCACTCTCTCCACACTTGTGAAATTTCAGTGGCATTTCGCAGCCTGCACTGATCTGGGAGCTGAGTTTGAAATTGTACCATTGAAAATGTGCAATATCATAAATGATCACCATCTGTACTCAGATGAAGTGTCATGGATGCCACACACCAGAACTATAGCATGAACATATCCACACCTCCGTGGATAAAATAAACTGCAATGTACTTCCACTTGAATTTTGACTAATTCAATGTGGATTTATCAGGAGTTGACTGTATTCAGGCAAAGTTACAGGGATCTATGATCTTGATTCACCTGTTCTTTAACCTAGTTGATTTGCAACATCCTATGTCAAGACCATGTCACTTTTTACTGTTAATGGTGTTATAAAAAGTAAAATGTGATATGAACAGTCTTTAATTCTAACCAAACCGTTTTGCTGATTACATGAATAACAATTCTATGTACATTCTATTTAAATCATCTGATACATTTTACATGACTTCTTGTTTTTTTGTACAGTAATTTGTATGGGCACAAAACACTTGTACATTTTTATTTATATATATATTTTGTAGGAGGTAGATCAGCTTTAATATTGCAGATTGTAGCTTCCATCAATGTAATTGTCTGCATCACTTCCAATCCCACATATATTTGTTTGTAAAAAAATAAGTAATAATATATATATATATATCTCTTTAAAAAACTTGTTTTCCCCTTTATTACCCTCCAACCTTACCACCCCTTCCTCAATTGGAGCAAACTAGATAACTACAATGCTTAGGCCTGTATTTCCAGCTTACACATACTATATGCATTTTATGGACAGTCTATTTTACAATAGTTCTATTTTGTTTGTTTTACCTCCTGTCCTTCCTCTACCCTCAACCCTTCCAACTATTTCTAATGTCCATCCAGTTAGATTTTTATTTGCCATATCTTTCAAACTGCTCTTTCACAGAAGTTCTTAACCTATATACGTTTTACGGACACAGTATGTTTTACCTTAGTTATCTTGTTATTGTTAGTTATTATTATAAGGACACAGTATGTTTTACATTAGTTATCTTGTTATTATAAGGACACAGTATGTTTTACATTAGTTACCTTGTTATTATAAGGACACAGTATGTTTTACCTTAGTTATCTTGTTATTATTAGTTGTTATAAGGACACAGTATGTTTTACATTAGTTATCTTGTTATTATTAGTTGTTATAAGGACACAGTATGTTTTACATTAGTTATCTTGTTGTTATTAGTTGTTATAAGGACACAGTATGTTTTACATTAGGTATCTTGTTGTTATTAGTTGTTATTAGTCCCAACCTTCAGCTCCATTCAACCCCTCCCATCGATCTCTTAACACTGTCCATATTGGATTTCTATTTATATGCCATATATTTTTCAACTGTGGTGTGATGTTTCACAATAGCTCTGAAATGTTATATTCTCATTGTTTCTACAGATTGAGAATAAATATTTTTGCTAAAAGTATTATTATATTATTGATCGATTGACTATGACTTTTCAGATCACCCAGTAGTGCTATCAGGGTTAGTTCCAGGTAAATGTTGCAATTATTCAGCCATTCCTGGAGCTGTGACCAAAAACAAGCTACATATGGACAGTATCAAAACAAATGATCTAATGATTCTGCATTTTCGCAGCAAAATCTGCAGAGCTGGGGAGGTTGTATCCCCCATAAAAATAACATTCTATTGGTTGCAAAAATGTTGTATAATAATTTAATTTGAAAAGTACACTTGTACATTTGTTAATATTGTGAAAATAATCAACATCCATTCAACACATTCATTTGACCCAAAAAATATTTGTTGTAAATTTAAAAATGCAGAAGCCAGCAGAAGCCTAAATTAATTGACATGTCATTCCATGAGATGGTGTACAAACTCAAGGACTTTACTCTGTTCTAGTATAACCCTGGAGGTGAGATTAAATGGACCAATCAGAACAGGTGCAGGTCAGTCTGTTTGGTTGTAGCATTCTGACTGGCGATTACAACAGTATGTACAATTGCCATAAGTGTTTATTTTTTTAAATGCATAGAGGGTACCCGCTTCAAAAATATCCCTTCCAGTTTCAGCTGTCAGGAGTTCCTCCACTTAGATCTGTGGTTAAGGAGCTGCTGCTTTCACCCCCCCAGCCTGGTCCTACCAATGTAAGAGGAGGGATTTGCTGTACTTTCTGCTGCAGTTTTTGGGAGAAATTAGAACAGTATTCAATGGTTTTCTAAAACAAACAAAAAACATTCAGTATGTTAAAAAGCTTCCAATTATTTTATTTTATTTATTTCACCTTTATTTAACCAGTTAGGCTAGTTGAGAACAAGTTCTCATTTGCAACTGCGACCTGGCCAAGATAAAGCATAGTAATTCGACACATACAACAACACAGAGTTACACATGGAATAATCAAAACATACAGTCAATAATAAAGTAGAAAAAAGAAAACAAAAAGTCTATATGCAGGGAGTGCAAATGAGGTAAGATTAGGGAGTTAAGGCAATAAATAGGCAATGGTGGTGAAGTAATTACAACATGGCAATTAAACACTGGAATTGTAGATGTGCAGAAGATGAATGTGCAAGTAGAGATACTGGGGTGCAAAGGAGCAAGATAAATAAATAAATACAGTATGGGGATGAGGTAGATAGATGGGCTGTTTACAGATGAGCTATGTACAGGTGCAGTGATCTGTGAGCTGCTCTGACAGCTGGTCCTTAAAGCTAGTGAGGGAGATATGAGTCTCCAGCTTCAGTGATTTTTGCAGTTCGTTCCAGTCATTGGCAGCAGAGAACTGGAAGGAAAGACGACCAAAGGAGGAATTGGCTTTGGGGGTGACCAGTGAGATATACCTGCTGGAGCGCGTGCTACGAGTGGGTGCTGCTATGGTGACCAGTGAGCTGAGATAAGACGGGGCTTACCTAGCAGAGACTTGTAGATAACCTGTAGCCAGTGGGTTTGGCAACGAGTATGAAGCGAGGGCCAACCAACGAGAGCGTACAAGTCGCAGTGGTGGGTAGTATATGTGGCTATGGTGACAAAACGGATGGCACTGTGATAGACTGCATCCAATTTGTTGAGTAGAGTGTTGGAGGCTATTTTGTAAATGACATCGCCAAAGTCGAGGATCGGTAGGATGGTCAGTTTTACGAGGGTATGTTTTGCAGCATGAGTGAAGGACGCTTTGTTACGATACAGGAAGCCCATTCTAGATTTGGATTGGAGATGCTTAATGTGAGTCTGGAAGGAGAGTTCACAGTCTAACCAGACACCTAGGTATTTGTAGTTGTCCACGTATTCTAAGCCAGAGCCGTCCAGAGTAGTGATGCTGGACGGGCGGGCAGGTGCGGGCAGTGATCGATTGAATAGCATGCATTTAGCTTTACTTGCATTTAAGAGCAGTTGGAGGCCACGGAACGAGAGTTGTATGGCATTGAAGCTCGTCTGGAGGTTAGTTAACAGTGTCCAAAGAGGGGCCAGAAGTATACAGAATGGTGTCGTCTGCGTAGAGGTGTATCAGAGAATCACCAGCAGCAAGAGCGACATCATTGATGTATACAGAGAAGAGAGTCGGCCCGAGAATTGAACCCTGTGGCACCCCCATAGAGACTGCCAGAGGTCCGGACAACAGGCCCTCCGATTTGACACACTGAACTCTATCAGAGAAGTAGTTGGTAAACCAGACGAGGCAATCATTTGAGAAACCAAAGCTGTCGAGTCTGCCAATAATAATGTGGTGATTGACAGAGTCGAAAGCCTTGGCCAGGTCAATGAATACGGCTGCATAGTAATGTCTCTTATCGATGGCGGTTATGATATCGTTTAGGATCTTGAGCGTGGCTGAGGTGCACCAATGACCAGCTCTGAAACCAGATTGCATAGCGGAGAAGGTACGGTGGGATTTGAAATGGTTGGTATTCTGTTTGCTAACTTGGCTTTTGAAGACCTTAGAAAGACAGGGTAGGATAGATATAGGTCTGTAGCAGTTTGGGTCTAGAGTGTCACCCCCTTTGAAGAGGGGGATGACCGCGGCAGCTTTCCAATCTTTGGGAATCTCAGACGATACGAAAGAGAGGTTGAACAGGCTAGTAATAGGGGTTGCAACAATTTCGGCAGATAATTTTAGAAAGAGAGGGTCCAGATTGTCTAGCCCGGCTGATTTGTAGGGGTCCAGAATTTGCAGCTCTTTCAGAACATCAGCTATCTGGATTTAGGTGAAGGAGAAATGGTGGGGGCTTTGGCGGGTTGCTGTGGAGGGTGCCGGGCAGTTGACCGGGGTAGGGGTAGCCAGGTGGAAAGCATGGCCAGCTGTAGAGAAATGCTTATTGAAATTCTCAATTATAGTGGATTTATCGGTGGTGACAGTGTTTCCTAGCCTCAGAGCAGTGGGCAGCTGGGAGGAGGTGATCTTATTCTCAAATTATCAATGGAGGGGGGTGACATGGGTAGTATCCAGTTGATTTATGTGTTTAACCTGTTTTGAGAATCTGCTATCCGTGGGGTACAAAACATTAACCTGGATGAAGATTTATCAAGGATCGATCAAACTACTCCTTAAACATACCTGCATGGTGGGGAGAAGAGCCTGATCACTGACTTCATTCTGGGGTTGTTTGGCTCCAGGAGAAGAGAACACAGCCTGGATGATCTTCAATCTCAGCCTCTCATGCTGGAAGACGTGGAAACAGGTTTAATTATGACTTAATAAACAATAAACCTATAATAAATAGTTGATCTACTTAACTCTTTATAAATCATTCATTAAGTATGCCTTACTATTAACTATTAACTATTACATCATTGCTATAGAAATGTTTGTGGTCATACGCACATCCTAACAAACATACAGTAGGTGCTGGGCTAATAAAGTCTAGATAAAAACAGGATTGAAACGTTGTGATTAAAGGTGGTAATTCAATACATACAGCATGCAGGCCTTTCTTCATTGCATACGATCTATAAACGTATACTTAACATTATTGCATCATTGGTTCCTACATCATTGCATACGGTGACAGCATGATAAGGATGACTATGAATGAGGAGAGAGGTCAGTCATACCCTGGTCTGTACTCCAGATGACTATGAATGAGGAGAGAGGCCAGTCATACCCTGGTCTATATCCAGATTACTATGAATGAGGAGTGAGATCAGTCATACCCAGGTCTGTACTCCAGATGACTATGAATGAGGAGAGAGATCAGTCATACCCTGGTCTGTATCTACTCCAGATGACTATAAATGAGGAGAGAGGTCAGTCATACCCTGGTCTGTACTCCAGATGACTATGAATGAGGAGAGAGGTCAGTCATACCCTGGTCTGTACTCCAGATTACTATGAATGAGGAGAGAGGTCAGTCATACCCTGGTCTGTACTCCAGATTACTATGAATGAGGAGAGAGATCAGTCATACCCTGGTCTGTACTCCAGATGACTATGAATGAGGAGAGAGGTCAGTCATACCCTGGTCTGTAACTACTCCAGATGACTATGAATGAGGAGAGAGTTCAGTCATACCCTGGTCTTTATCTACTCCAGGGCCACTAGGCTGCTGATGCTCTGCAGGTTCAGAGAGTCAATGGTCTCCTGGCAGACCTGGACCTCTCTCCTCAGACTCCTCTGGGCTACTCTCTCCACTTTCAGCACCCGGCTGAGCTGCTTCAACTGACCTTTAACCTCAGCTGCTTCCTGTTTCCTCTGGGACACTTCCTCCTGCAGCTGGACTACAACCTGGAGGATCACAGTCTCAATGGATCAATGAGAAATACCTTGCATTGATATTGGATCGACATTCGACTTAGTTCATATCTGTTACTGACACTAGAGGTCAGTACAACCTAGCCAGTGCATGTTCTTCCTAAATTATAAACATGTATTTTGTTACAACAGACTCACTGGTGTGCAGACTCATAAAAACAGATAAATTATATTCAAGCACATGCTGACATGGTGATATGGACATGGACAGAGTCAACTGATAATGATTATATTTGTGACAATCCTCTTGTGGTTCTGGAAAATAATATGATTGGAGCTGTAGCAAGCATTCTATGGCATCAGTCAGAATAAAGGATCAGTTGGAAGATTGTTATGACTCTTCAGTTGACTCAACCACTTTCAGGATCTCTCATTGAAGACACGTTTATTATGATCCCCTGTAGCTACTGTTCCTGGGGAAGCAGGGATTCTGAGCCTCCAAACATCTACAAGGTCTAACAATCAAATCATATTTGATTTTGATGATCACATTTGATGATGATCACTGATTGATTCCCTTCACAATTCAGAGTTAAAGACAGACCTGTGTTGCAGGAGATACATTATCTACACCAGTGGAGGCTGCTGAGGGGAGGACGGCTCATAATAATGGCTGGAACGGAGCAAATAGAATGGCATCAAATACATGGAAACTACGCGTTTGATACCATTCCACTTATTCCTCTCCAGACGTTACCAATTAAGGTGCCACCAACCTCCTGTGATCTACACCCTTTCTTTTACATGACTTGCCAATCTTTGAGGTTTCTCATTGAAGCATTGTTTGACTTAATCAGCCCTAGTCTATTTTCTTAGACATCCATGATGTAACGGTTTTCCTCCATTGGTGAAGGAGAGGACCAAAATGAAGCGCGGCTAGTGTTCAACATATTTAATAAACAAAGAGACGAATACGTGAACACTATACAAAATACAAAATAACAAATGTGAAAACCGAGACAGACCTATCTGGTGCAGAACACAAACACAGAGACAGGAAACAACCACCCACAAAATCCCCAACACAAAACAAGCCACCTATATATGATTCTCAATCAGGGACAACGATTGACAGCTGCCTCTGATTGAGAACCATATTAGGCTGGACACAGAAACAGACAAACTAGACACACAACATAGAATGCCCACCCAGCTCACGTCCTGACCAACACTAAACAAGCAACACACATAAGAACTATGGTCAGGACGTGACAGTACCCCCCTCTTGAGGTGCAGACTCCGGACGCACCCCCTTAAAACTCTAGGGGAAGGTCTGGGTGGGCATCTGTCCGCGGTGGCGGCTCCGGCGGTGGACGAGGACACCACTCCACCATTGTCTTTGTCCCCCTCCTTAGCGTCCTTTGAGTGGCGACCCTCGCCGCCGACCTTGGCCTAGGAACCTTCAAAGGTCCCCCCTAGATAGAGGAGACAGCTCAAGACAGACAGGTAGCTCAAGACAGAGAGGTAGCTCAAGACAGAGAGGTAGCTCAAGACGGAGAAGTAGCTCAAGACAGAGAGGTAGCTCAAGACGGAGAAGTAGCTCAAGACAGAGAGGTAGCTCAAGACAGAGAGGTAGCTCAAGACAGAGAGGTAGCTCAAGACAGAGAGGTAGCTCAAGACAGAGAGGTAGCTCAAGAAAGAGAGGTAGCTCAGGACAGAATGGTCGCTCCGGACCGAATGGCGGCTCTGGCGGCTCCTGACTGTCTGGCGGCTCTGGCGGCTCCTGACTGGCTGGCGGCTCTGGCTGCTCCTGACTGACGGACGGCTCTAGCGGCTCCTGACTGACGGACGGCTCTAGCGGCTCCTGACTGACGGACGTCTCTAACGGCTCGGGACAGACGGGCGGCTCTAACGGCTCGGGACAGACGGGTGGCTCTAACGGCTCGGGACAGACGGGCGGCTCTAACGGCGCTGGGCAGACGGACGGCTCAGACGGCGCTAGGCAGGCGGATGGCTCAGACGGCGCTGGGCAGGCGGATGGCTCAGACGGCGCTGGGCAGACGGATGACTCAGACGGCGCTGGGCAGACGGATGACTCAGACGGCGCTGGGCAGACGGATGACTCAGACGGCGCTGGGCAGACGGATGACTCAGACGGCGCTGGGCAGACGGATGACTCAGACGGCGCTGGGCAGACGGATGACTCAGACGGCGCTGGGCAGATGGATGACTCAGACGGCGCTGGGCAGACGGATGACTCAGACGGCGCTGGGCAGATGGATGACTCAGACGGCGCTGGGCAGACGAGCAGTGCAGGCGGCGTTGAGCAGACGAGCAGTACAGGCGGCGTTGGGCAGACGGCCGACTCTGACCTGCTGAGGCGCACAGTAGGCCTGGTGCGTGGTGCCGGAACTCGTGGTACCGGACTGGAGACACGCACCTCAAGGCTAGTGCGGGGAACAGGAACAGGGCACACTGGATTCTCAAAGCGCACAGTAGGCCTGGTGCGTGGTACCGGAACTGGAGGTACCGGGCTGAGGGCACGCACCTCAGGGCGAGTGCGGGGAGAAGGAACAGTGCGTACAGGGCTCTGGAGACGCACAGGAGGCTTGGTGCGTGGTGCCGGAACTGGTGGTACCGGGCTGGAGACACGCACCATAGGGAGAGTGCGTGGAGGAGGAACAGGGCTCTGAAGATGCACTGGAAGCCTGGTGCGTGGTGTTGGCACTGGTGGTACTGGGCTGGGGCGGGAAGATGGCACCGGATATACCGGACCGTGCAGGCGTACTGGCTCCCTTGAGCACCGAGCCTGCCCAACCTTACCTGGTTGTATGCTCCCCGTAGCCCGACCAGTGCGGGGAGGTGGAATAACCCGCACTGGGCTGTGTTGGCGAACCGGGGACACCATGCGTAAGGCTGGTGCCATGTACACCAGCCCGAGGAGACGTACTGGAGGCCAGATATGTTGAGCCGGCTTCATGGCACTTGGCTCAATGCTCAATCTAGACCGGCCAGTGCGGGGAGGTGGAATAACCCGCACCGGGCTATGCACACGTACAGGAGACACCGTGCGCTCTTCCGCATAACACGGTGTCTGCCCGTACTCCCGCTCTCCACGGTAAGCATGGGAAGTGGGCGCATGTCTCCTACCTGACTTCGCCACACTACCCTTTAGCCCCCCAATAAATTTTTCCATCGACTCCATCGAATCCCAGGCGGGCTCCGGCACTCTCCCTGGGTCAACCGACCACCTGTTTATTTCCTCCCAAGTGGTGTAACCCAGATCCGGCTCCTGCTGCCGAGCTAGCTCCTCAAAACGCCGCCTCTCCGCTTTTGCTGCCTCCAGCTCTGCTTTGGGGCGGCGATACTCCACTGGCTCTGCCCAGGGTCCTTTTCCGTCCAGCTCGTCCTCCCATGTCCATTTCTCCTGGTCCCGCTGCTGCTGCTGCAGCCGCTGCTGCCTGTTGCTACGCTGCTTGGTCCGAAATTGGTGGGTGGTTCTGTAACGGCAGCCTTCCCTCTCTTCACGAGAAGAGAGGGTGGAACAGGGATCGGACCAACACGCAGCGTAGCCAGTGTTCAACATATTTAATAAACAAAGAGACGAATACGTGAACACTATACAAAATACAAAATAACAAATGTGAAAACCGAGACAGACCTATCTGGTGCAGAACACAAACACAGAGACAGGAAACAACCACCCACAAAATCCCCAACACAAAACAAGCCACCTATATATGATTCTCAATCAGGGACAACGATTGACAGCTGCCTCTGATTGAGAACCATATTTGTCTGGACACAGAAACAGACAAACTAGACACACAACATAGAATGCCCACCCAGCTCACGTCCTGACCAACACTAAACAAGCAAAACACATAAGAACTATGGTCAGGACGTGACACATGAGCGAAGGTTACATCATACAATTATGTATTTTGTTATAATTTAGAGAATTTAGAGCTGTGCAAGACTTCTCACAAAGACAAAAAAAAACTGGACAATCACAGAGTCAATGTGTCAGTGAGAAATACCTTGTATTTATATTGGCTTGACATTAGACTTAGTAAATATCTGTTAATACTACTGACACTAGAGTAACAGGAAAGGTGTGTCGCAACCTGAATCAGGGTGTCTTTTTCCTCCTCCAGCATTACCATTATCATACCATCACCTATAGGAGAACTGAAAATAAAGCCAGGTTACTGAGAAGTCACATTCACAGTGTATTTTAAAGAACTTTAGTTGTGCTTGATCTAGGAACAATGGAAACAACTAAAAAGTCCCGAAGACAAGACGCTGATCATAAAGTAAGTCAAATTAGTCCATGGCCCTACCCTACTGGGATCAAGGCTGGGGTAAGATGAATATAACGTGTTTACGTAGAAATAACCTACTTTACATGTTCTGTGAATGTAGCCTAACATTAAGAATGACATCTTTTCATCTTGATGAATGATTGTGTAATTTTATACAACGAATAAGCAGGCCAATGCTCCGCTGTTCTCTCCCTTTTGTTTTCAAATTTTGTTCTGCCTCTGTCTGTCGGTTAAGCTAAATAATGAGCAGCTATAGTATTTCAATAATTTGAAATATATATTTGACCCAGGTCTAATCTACAAATCTACACACAAAGCATGTTCATACCTTCCTGGACATGGCCTATAGTTGGACCAACCGGTTCTTCACTACCTTCCTGGACATGGCCTGTAGTTGGACCAACCGGTTCTTCACTACCTTCCTGGACATGGCCTGTAGTTGGACCAACCGGTTCTTCACTACCTATGGATCTCATTCTTCCTGGGGTCCAGACATATTAAGGCACGTCACACAATTAACAAACAAAATGTTTAAATAAAACAGCGCATCATATAACACCATTACACCAATACATATTTACAACACAAAATGTACGTGTGTGTAGAGTACGTGTGTTAGTTAACTACGGGTTAACCTCATGCTGTGTGGCTTGGTGTTCTGTCTCAGAGTAGGTTTTTCTAGTTAACCTGATGCTGTGTGGTTTGGTGTTCTGTCTCAGAGTGAGTTTCTTCTAGTTAACTGAGGGTTAACCTGATGCTGTGTGGTTTGGTGTTCTGTCTCAGAGTGAGTTTCTTCTAGTTAACTGAGGGTTAACCTGATGCTTTGTGGTTTGGTGTTCTGTCTGAGAGTGAGTTTCTTCTAGTTAACTGAGGGTTAACCTGATGCTGTGTGGTTTGGTGTTCTGTCTGAGAGTGAGTTTCTTCTCGTTAACTGAGGGTTAACCTGATGCTGTGTGGTTTGGTGTTCTGTCTGAGAGTGAGTTTCTTCTAGTTAACTAAGGGTTAACCTCATGCTGTGTGGCTTGGTGTTTGTCTCAGAGCAGGTTTTTCTAGTTAACCTCATGCTGTGTGGCTTGGTGTTCTGTCTCAGAGTGAGTTTCTTCTAGTTAACTGAGGGTTAACCTCATGCTGTGTGGCTTGGTGTATGTCTCAGAATGAGTTCCTTTTCTGTCCAACGGGCTGGGAACCCTCCATGTTCAGGACCCAACACAGAGCTGGCCTCTCTCAGCCTGTGGAGCTCCTCTTGTGTCCTCGCTTGATAGAGCTCCTTCTTCTCCACCTCCCTCCGATTCCTGACCTCCTCTGATAGACGCACTATCAACTCAACCTTCAATACAGAGAAACACAGGGTGAAACACAGGAACAAGTTTTTCCTCATTCCTCATGTCTTCTATCATTCGTCCTGTTCCCGACATCTTATAATAACGCCATAAAGAGATGAGAAGGAGAATAATCTGTTAATTGTGCGTAGAAATGATTTTGTTCACTTTAATTTGTCTAGTTTGGTTAATATATTCTTTATTTAATGTAAGTTAATTCATGCCAGTTTCAGTATACATTTTACAGCAGGTTATCTTTCAATCAGAGATGTTCTATTTTAGTTTACATTTTAGACAAAGTGAACAAGAATTGGATGAGGCGGTCATTCAAGACCTCCAATACAAATAAACACACAGAAAAGTATGAGATGAGAAAAAAGTTACTACAATTTTGGCATTTATTTATGTTTCATTTTAGTTTGACAGATTAATTCTAGATGTGTGTTGTGCTCTGTTGGTTCTGGTATTCGTTTTAGTTTGAACAGTCTAATTCTAGATCACTGTTGGTTCTGGTATTCGTTTTAGTTTGAACAGTCTAATTCTAGATCTCTGTTGGTTCTGGTATTCGTTTTAGTTTGAACAGTCTAATTCTACATCTCTGTTGGTTCTGGTATCAGTTTTAGTTTGAACAGTCTAATTCTAGATCTCTGTTGGTTCTGGTATTCGTTTTAGTTTGAACAGTCTAATTCTATATCTCTGTTGGTTCTGGTATTCGTTTTAGTTTGAACAGTCTAATTCTACATCTCTGTTGGTTCTGGTATCAGTTTTAGTTTGAACAGTCTAATTCTAGATCTCTGTTGGTTCTGGTATCAGTTTTAGTTTGAACAGTCTAATTCTAGATCTCTGTTGGTTCTGGTATTCGTTTTAGTTTGAACAGTCGAATTCTAGATCTCTGTTGGTTCTGGTATTCGTTTTAGTTTGAACAGTCTAATTCTAGATCTCTGTTGGTTCTGGTATCAGTTTTAGTTTGAACAGTCTAATTCTAGATCTCTGTTGGTTCTGGTATCAGTTTTAGTTTGAACAGTCTAATTCTAGATCTCTACTGGTTCTGGTATCAGTTTTAGTTTGAACAGTCTAATTCTAGATCTCTACTGGTTCTGGTATCAGTTTTAGTTTGAACAGTCTAATTCTAGATCTCTGTTGTTTATTTATTGCTTATTTTCCTTTAGTTGAAATGTTAGTCAACCTTGAGGGTTCAAATGCAGAGGGATAGATGACACTGTTATAGTACTTTTATACTGTAGTTAGTGTCAGGGATAGAGGGATAGATGACACTGTTATAGTTAGATCACTTTTATACTGTAGTTAGGGTCAGGGATAGAGGGATAGATGACACTGTTATAGTACTTTTATACTGTAGTTAGTGTCAGGGATAGAGGGATAGACGACACTGTTATAGTTAGATCACTTTTATACTGTAGTTAGTGTCAGGGATAGAGGGATAGATGACACTGTTATAGTACTTTTATACTGTAGTTAGTGTCAGGGATAGAGGGATAGATGACACTATTATAGTTAGATCACTTTTATACTGTAGTTAGGGTCAGGGATAGAGGGATAGATGGCACTGTTAAAGTTATAGCACTGCTTTGGTAATAAGTATATGTCTATATACCCATTAAACCAAAGGTCACACGTTGTTGTTCAGTACATAAGCTACAATACTCTCACAGAACTCTGAAATATACATGTAGCATATTATTGTAGAAAGCAATGATAGAAGTCGCCTATCCTAATAATAATTTAGATGTTAGATGACCAGTACTTATGTTTACATTTTACCAAGATCATATATCTCTATGGTTATTATATAGACGGTTTAAACATTCCATCCCAAAGAATACAGTTTTTCTATGAGACTGTCATCATAGAGATGAAACACGTTCTATCTCTATGGTTGCTGATGTCATAGAGTGGTTGTTACATAGAATAGAATTAATTGCCAGGATTAGAGGTTACAAGCCCGTTATATTCATTCTATTTATATGGGTTGTTAGCCTATCACAGAGATCCTCTTAAATTATGTAAATCTAAACAATGGTGTTTGAGGGGGCCAATCAGAATGAATGAGAATGAACATGCATTGCATCATTCTAAGAACAGTCCTTAATGTGTATGCCTTACTGCTTCAATGCAGCATTATTGATTGTATTTCGTGTTTTATTTTATTACAGTTTCAAGTACATGAAAACAGTGGGGATTACAGAAACATATTCATCAAATTAAATTGCAGGATAAAACACATTGAATATGGATTCACAATGGGGTTAATATCCACTCAGAATAAACATAATCCCTTTTGATAACCTTTATGGGTATTTAAATCTAATATTAGTTTATTGTGTTGGGTTATCCTACTGACACGGCACATTGTGACATGGTACTTGAAGATGAAACGGAGGTTATTAAGATACCTTAGCACTAACACAAATTTGAACACAAATCAAACATAGTATTTTAAAAACACCAACAAATAGTCATAACAAATGTTTTGCGTGTGTGTATTTGCAAACCTTAATGTAAAAACACACAAAAACTTAAGTTAACTATAAACAACACCTAATGATAATTCCATTGTACTTCCTCCAATCATTAATCATACATTTTAATCTACACCAATGTATATGTATGCTTAAGTAAACATGCTACCCTTAGATACAATTATCCTGATATCATTACTATCTAAATGTAATAATTTTTCCTCTGTTGCAAATGTAGTACATTTCAGTGATATTTAATCCCAGGCATTTAATCAAAATGTAGACGTGTTCTCCCATGTCTCTGTCACGCCCTGGCCTTAGTATTCTTTGTTTTCGTTATTATTTTTAGTTAGGTCAGGGTGTGACATGGGGATGTATGTGTTTTTGTAGTGTCTTGGGTGGTTGTATGGTTTAGGGGGTTAGGTAGAGTAGATGGGTTTGTGTTTAGTATAGGTGTCTAGCTGTGTCTATGGTTGCCTGAATGGTTCTCAATCAGAGACAGATGTCATTAATTGTCTCTGATTGGGAGCCATATTTAAGGCAGCCATAGGCACTAGGTCTATGTGGGTAATTGTATATGTCTAAACGTTAGTAGCTTGTGTGTGCACTTTCGTTTTGTAGCTTCACGGTCGTTTGTTGTTTTGTTAGTTTGTAAAGTGTTTGGTTTTGTTTTTTCTTCTTCAAATAAAAAGAAGATGTCTTATTTTTCACACGCTGCGTTTTGGTCCAATCTCTCTTCACAAGACGATCGTGACAGTCTCCTTTAACTTACATACTTTAGATAACTTCCATCCGTCCTGGAAGAAAGAATCATACTCAAACACATCAGATAATACAATGTTTAATTAAGTAAAATCAACACCTAAAATAAACAATAAACAGTAAACAAATAAACAAACCCATAACCCCTTTAATCAGCAATCTAATCATTTCAACCTGTTGATATGTTTAGTAAAAACTATCCTGATCTTTTTAACAAATCTAAAATCTTTCAAAAGTTGGCGCTGTCTCATCAGCGTAAAAATCAAAAGTAACTTTTTCCCACTCATATCCACAAGGTTTTCATTCCCCAAAGGTCAATACTGTTCAGCTCCTACATCAATGATCTTCCTTCTGTCTGTACAGGGTCTGAAAATCCAAAGTATGCCGATAATACAGTGATAAATTCATGCAAATAACAAACAACAAGCTACACAAGAACACACTACTATAATGGTTCAGATGACAAAGTTGCGCAGAGACTCATGTTTGCATCTCAATAAAACAAAACACAGTCTGCATGTTCCTCACAAAGAAAACAACTGATGCCTCTGAGACAGATGTCTATGTATCAGGGGAAAAGCTCCCGGTGGTATCTGATTTTAAGTACCAAGGCATCATACTTGAT
Organism: Salvelinus namaycush; assembly: GCF_016432855.1. NCBI lineage: Eukaryota > Metazoa > Chordata > Actinopteri > Salmoniformes > Salmonidae > Salvelinus > Salvelinus namaycush. Next base: position 6,609,285 of record NC_052320.1, on the reverse strand, counting down.
TCCAACCTCTCTTTTAAAAAAATAACTCAAATAACTAATAAAATCTAAACCTTATGGCAACAGATCCCCAAGATCCGCCATGAGAAATTACTGTATAGTTCCCTTAATAGTATATTCTGATTACAATTATTATGTCTAATATTTTAACTAAATGCAGTCTATTAGCTTCCATACTGTAAGTAGGTATATCTAGCTGTCTAATAACTTGTTCTGATGGAAGGGCTTGTCCTGCACTTTGTAAAAACCCAGAGTGCATTAAGTGAATGTTGGAAAAAGTTCTTGCCTCCTTTCTAAACATAGCAATGTGAATGCAAAGAGGACACGGACCACAATAGGTGAAGTGAACTGGCAAAAGAGTCCTCATTCAAAGCCAAGGGCAGTGTGAATGCAAAGAGAAGTCCTTTTGCTTCTGTTTTTATGTCAAAGTTTACTTTAAAGAGGACTGAGATCTGTTCTGTTAATGAGGACTGTATGTGAAAACACCCTTCTCTCCCAATGTGTTCTCCAATTTCATAAAACATTTTAGAAAAAGGCTCAGTTTCATAATTCAAGCAAGGGGAGGGTGCTGGAGTATTGAAAAAAGAGGTTTCAAACATTTTTTATTATAACTTGTTAAAGCAATTGAAAATGAGATCTGTACATTAATTAATAAACACAGCTGTAAAAGGATAAATATTTGTAGATAATCAAAAGGGATTTTTTATTTTATTTTTTGTAATTCACTTTGATAGAGGTCAGGGAACACACTGCACGTGTCTGTAGATCTCTAGCACAGGTGGATCGGAAGCCATTAAATTATAATTGGAGTGCCTTCAGAAAGTGTTCACACCCCTTGACTTTATCTACATTTTGTAACAAAGTGGGAATAAAATTGATTAAATTGTCATTTTTCTGGTCAACGATCTACACAAAACACAAAAAAATGTCAAAGTGGAAGAAAATGTCTAACGTTTGTAAAATAAATTAACAATAAAACACTATATCTTGGTTAGATAAGTATTCAACCCCCTAGTCAATACATGTTAGAATCACTTTTGGCAGCGATTACAGCTGTGAGTCTTTCTGGGTAAGCCTCTAAGAGCTTTCCACACCTGGATTGTGCAACATTTGCCCATTATTCTTTTCCAAATTCTCCAGGCTCTGTCAAATTGGTTGTTGATCATTGCTAGACAAACATTTTCAGGTCGTGCAATAGAGTTTCAAGCAGATTTAAGTCAAAACTGTAACTCAGCCACTCAGGAACATTCACTGTCTTCTTGATAAGCAACTCCAGTGTAGATTTGGCCTTGTGTTTTTAGGTTATTGTCCTGCTGAAAGGTGAATTAATCTCCCAGTATCTGGTGGAAAGCAGACAACCAGATTATCCTCAAGGATTTTGCCCTTTTATCTACCAACAGAGTTCTCATCTGTAATGATCACAGCTGTCTACATTCCTCTTCGGGCCAACACCACTCAATAAACTGTATTGGGCCATAAACAAACAAAAAACTGCTCACCCAGAGGCAGCCTTTCTAGTGGGCAGAAACTTTAAAGCGGAGCGACTTAACTGTCCTACATCACTTCTACCAACACGCCTCCTGCGCCATTAGGGGCCCTAAAACTCTAGGTCGCTTATCCTACCCACAGAAACGCTTACAAGGCCCTCCCTCATCCACCCTTTGGCAAATCTGACCATGACTCCATTCTCCTGCTTTCAAACAAAAGCTCAAACAGAAAGTACCAGTGATGTGCTCCATAAGAAAGTGGTCGGACGAAGCAGACACGAGGATACAAGACTGTTTTGCTTGTACATACCGGGATACAGTGCATTCGGAAAGTATTCAGACCCCTTGACCTTTTCCACCTTTTGTTATGTTACAGCCTTTTAGAATGGATTCAATAGATTGAGGGAAAACAATCTACACACAATACCCCATAATGACAAAGCAATAACCTTTAAATGTAGATTCCTTAATGTGACGGCTCCCATTAGACAGGTCAGGGTAGGAAGGGGTCAGTAATCCAGATAGGAGGTTCAAAGGTTCAGGACGGCAGGCATGCTTAGGGTCAGGGTAGGCAGAGGTTAGTAATCCAGATAGGTGGGGCAAAGGTTCAGGACGTTAGGCAGGCTCGGGGTCAGGGCAGGCAGAAATGGTCAACACTGGGAAAACTAGAAAACAGTAACAATCGCGAGACAGGAACAGAGGGAAAATCGCTGGTAGGCTTGACGAAACAAAACGAACTGGCAACAGACAAACAGAGAAGACAGGTATAAATACACAGGGGATAATGGGGGAAGATGGGCGACACCTGGAGGGGGGTGGAGACGATCACAAAGACCGGTGAAACAGATCAGGGTGTGACATATACATTCTGCTGAGAAAATTGGCCCTTGTATTACGCATATCGTTAATCTCTCTCTTGAACAAGGCATCTTTCCCAGGGACATGAAACAAGCTGAAGTTTTACCTCTGTATAATAAGGGGTCAAAGTCTGACCCTGGCAATTATAGGCCTGTATCTATTCTCAGTATCACATCAACGATCTTGGAGAGAGTTCTACATGAGCACATTTATGAATATGTCAACATAGTCTAATGTGTGATTTTCAGTCGGGTTTTACAAAAACCTGCTCCACTGATTCATGTCTACTTTACTTGACTGACTTCATTAGGAAAGAGATTGATGTGGGAAATCTCTGTGGAATGGTGATGCTTGACCTACAAAAGGCCTTTGATATAGTTAACCACTGTCTCCTAATCTCCTAAATGGAGGCACTGGGATTAAGCAGTAGCCCTCTAGGCTGGGTAAAGTCCTATTTATCAGGTAGAGACTCTACACTTCTGGTGTCTCACAAAAGTAAAACTATGTTGGAGAGCATACTTAGCACAGAGCTTACTAACATTAACAAATGGCTTGGAGATAATAAGCTATCTCTGCACTTATTTTTGGACCCAGACCTAAATTGCGTAGGTCCTCTGAAATCAGAGTGGAGTTAGGGGGTGAGGTGCTGACTACTACTCTGTTAGCTACCTGGAATGTAACCTTGATGGACGCTTGGAGGGTGTGAGCATGGCCAATAAAGTGCTAGGGAAGGTAAATGCCAGGACTAAGTTTTGTGGCAAGAAAGTCCAAGCTGCTTGATAAGGACTCCGTGAAAGTGCTAGCCACTGCCCTCATTCAATGCCATTTTGACTAGGCTAGTACTTCCTGGTTTGGGGGCATATCTAAGCTTCTGAAGGGGAAGCTCCAGATGGCCCAGAATAAGCTGATCAGGGTAGTAAACAATTTGAACTTCTACTTTTAAAAATCCACCTCTCTAAAAACAAGTCTCTCACCGTTGCCGCCTGCTATAGACCACCCTCTGCCCCCAGCTGTGCTCTGGACACTATATGTGAACTGATTGCCCCCCATCTATCTTCAGAGCTCGTGCTGCTAGGCGACCTAAATTTGAACATGCTCAACACCCCAGCCACCCTACAATCTAAGCTTGATGCCCTCAATCTCACACAAATTATCAATGAACCTACCAGGTACCACCCCAATTCCGTAAACACGGGTACCCTCATAGATATCATCCTAACAAACTTGCCCTCCAAATACACCTCTGCTGTTTTCAACCAAGATCTCAGCGATCACTGCCTCATTGCCTGCATCCGTAATGGGTCAGCGGTCAAACGACCTCCACTCATCACTGTCAAACGCTCCCTGAAACACTTCAGCGAGGAGGCCTTTCTAATCGACCTGGCCGGGGTATCCTGGAAGGATATTGATCTTATCCCGTCAGTAGAGGATGCCTGGTCATTTTTTTAAAATGCCTTCCTCACCATCTTGAATAAGCATGCCCCATTCAAGAAATTTAGAACCAGGAACAGATATAGCCCTTGGTTCTCTCCTGACCTGACTGCCCTTAACCAACAGAAAAACATCCTATGGCGTTCTGCATTAGCATCGAACAGCCCCCGTGATATGCAACTTTTCAGGGAAGCCAGAAACCAATATACACAGGCAGTTAGAACAGCCAAGGCTAGCTTTTTCAAGCAGAAATTTGCTTCCTGCAACACAAATTCAAAAAAGTTCTGGGACACCGTAAAGTCCATGGAGAATAAGAACACCTCCTCCCAGCTTCCAACTGCTCTGAAGATAGGAAACACTGTCACCACCGACAAATCCACTATAATTGAGAATTTCAATAAGCATTTTTCTACGGCTGGCCATGCTTTCCACCTGGCTACCCCTACCCCGGACAACAGCACTGCCCTCCCCTCTGCTACTCGCCCAAGCCTTCCCCATTTCTCTTTCTCCCAAATACAGTCAGCTGATGTTCTAAAAGAGCTGCAAAATCTGGACCCTTACAAATCAGCCGGGCTAGATAATCTGGACCCTTTCTTTCTAAAACTATCTGCTGAAATTGTTGCCACCCCTATTACTAGCCTTTTCAACCTCTCTTTCGTGTCGTCTGAGATTCCCAAAGATTGGAAAGCAGCTGCGGTTATCCCCCTCTTCAAAGGGGGGGACACTCTTGACCCTAACAGCTACAGACCTATATCTATCCTACCCTGCCTCTCTAAGGTCTTCGAAAGCCAAGTCAACAAACAGATTACCGACCATTTCGAATCCCACCATACCTTCTCCGCTATGCAATCTGGTTTCAGAGCTGGTCATGGGTGCACCTCAGCCACGCTCAAGGTCATAAACGATATCTTAACCGCCATCGATAGGAAACAATACTGTGCAGCCGTATTCATTGACCTGGCCAAGGCTTTTGACTCTGTCAATCACCACATCCTCATCGGCAGACTCGACAGCCTTGGTTTCTCTAATGATTGCCTCGCCTGGTTCATCAACTACTTCTCTGATCGAGTTCAGTGTGTCAAATCGGAGGGTCTGTTGTCCGGGCCTCTGGCAGTCTCTATGGGGGTGCCACAGGGTTCAATTCTTGGACCGACTCTCTTCTCTGTATACATCAATGATGTCACTCTTGCTGATGGTGATTCTCTGATCCACCTCTACGCAGACGACACTATTCTGTATACATCTGGCCCTTCTTTTGACACTGTGTTAACAACCCTCCAGGCGAGCTTCAATGCCATACAACTCTCCTTCCGTGGCCTCCAATTGCTCTTAAATACAAGTAAAACTAAATGCATGCTCTTCAACCGATCGCTGCCTGCACCTGCCCGCCTGTCCAACATCACTACTCTGGACGGCTCTGACTTAGAATATGTGGACAACTACAAATACCTAGGTGTCTGGTTAGACTGTAAACTCTCCTTCCAGACTCACATCAAACATCTCCAATCCAAAGTTAAATCTAGAATTGGCTTCCTATTCCGCAACAAAGCATCCTTCACTCATGCTGCCAAACATACCCTTGTAAAACTGACCATCCTACCAATCCTCGACTTCGGTGATGTCATTTACAAAATAGCCTCCAAAACCCTACTCAATAAATTGGATGCAGTCTATCACAGTGCCATCCGTTTTGTCACCAAAGCCCCATATACTACCCACCACTGCGACCTGTACACTCTCGTTGGCTGGCCCTCGCTTCATACTCGCCGCCAAACCCACTGGTTCCAGGTCTTCTACAAGACCCTGCTAGGTAAAGTCCCCCCTTATCTCAGCTCGCTGATTACCATAGCAGCACCTACCTGTAGCACGCGCGCCAGCAGGTATATCTCTCTGGTCACCCCCAAAACCAATTCTTCCTTTGGCCGCCTCTCCTTCCAGTTCTCTGCTGCCAATGACTGGAACGAACTACAAAAATCTCTGAAACTGGAAACACTTATCTCCCTCACTAGCTTTAAGCACCAGCTGTCAGAGCAGCTCATAGATTACTGCACCTGTACATAGCCCATCTATAATTTAGCCCAAACAACTACCTCTTTACCTACTGTATTTATTTATTTATTTTGCTCCTTTGCACCCCATTATTTCTGTCTCTACTTTGCGCTCTCTTCCACTGCAAACCAACCATTCCAGTGTTTTTAGTTTTCATTTTACTTGCTGTGTTGTATTTACTTCGCCACCATGGCCTTTTTATATTTTTATTTATTTATACATATATTTGTTTGCCTTCACCTCCCTTATCTCACCTCACTTGCTCACATTGTATATAGACTTATTTTTTTCACTGTATTATTGACTATATGTTTGTTTTACTCCATGTGTAACTATGTGTTGTTGTATGTGTCGAACTGCTTTGCTTTATCTTGGCCAGGTCGCAATTGTAAATGAGAACGTGTTCTCAATTTGCCTACCTGGTTAAATAAAGGTTAAATAAATAAAAAATAAATATTGAAGGTGAGTCCACGTACTCACCTAGGCAGGAGCTGCTTTCAGGAACTAAACTGGCTGTCTGTTGAGGCTAGGGTGTTCCAGATTAGACTAGGTTTGGTGTACAGGAGTATTTATGGTTCTACACCCAGATATCTAATTGACTACTTTCCCTGTGTTCGGGATGCACACAATGACAGCACCAGATCAGGTGTTGCTGATGTGTGCTTATACAGGTTCAGGAGTAATGCTGGGAAAGGTACTTTCTTGTATACTGGAGCCTCAGAATGGAATGAGTTGCCTTTGCCTATAAAAACTACGTCCTCTCTGGGCAGCTTTAAAAATATGTTTGATGTCTTTTGTGCCTATATGAATAACCCCTACGATGTAACTACAGTGATGAGATAGATGTTCTTCTTTGTATTTATGTTTTATTATCTCAATGCCATACTGTGTTTAACTGTGTTCGATCTTGCCTAGCCATCTTGTCTCAAGAGGACCACAATGGAAATAAGTCCCAGACTTTATTGTGTGTTGTCCTCGATGATTTTACTCATGTGCATGTATGGCTTTTTCAAGTTTTATGTGTGCTTGTTTTTTAAAATGGTTGAGTTATTAATAAACTAAACTCAAATGTTTTCTGTCCCTTTCTGGAGATATTTACAGTATTACTTCTGAAGTGCTTCAAACTATAGTTCAAAAATAGTTCTGAACAACACTCACTGTACTTGTCTGTGGCCTAGATTAGTAGTCCCGTGTGGCTCAGTTGGTAGAGCATGGCGCTTGCAACGCCAGGGTTGTGGGTTCAATTCCCACGGGGGGACCAGGATGAATATGTATGAACTTTCCAATTTGTAAGTCGCTCTGGATAAGAGCGTCTGTTAAATGTAAATGTAATTAGAGGAGCACCTATGGTATGCATTGCTTTGATGTGGATGAAGGGTGCACTAATGCCGCATTTTGTTGAGGGACAAACTTGTAACTCAAATGTATGCATATATGTAACATTAATGGACAATGTATATGTTACACAGAGAGTCAGGACTCAGCCCTGATTGTCTCTGAAATCTCAACTAGGCCATCAAAGTTTTTCTGGAATATCTGATTATCATCTTGATTGACTAAGTGCCTATGTTTTGATCATCTCCCCATCAGGAAACCATGTACACAAGCACTGCACAGAGTTCACGAGTACATCTTGTGTACCCTGTATTGACTCCACATTCCTTGGCGAGCCAAACGGTCTCATGGAATGTGAAGTGTGTACCATCTGTGACTTAGGTCCGGCCCTCAACCATCACGGTCACCTAATAATCCCCAGTTTACAATTGGCTCATTCATCCCCCTCCTCTCCCCTGTAACTATTCCCCAGGTCGTTGCTGCAAATGAGAACGTGTTCTCAGTCAACTTACCTGGTAAAATAACGGATAAATAAATAAAAATAAATAAAAAAAGGTCAGTAAGCCAGACATAAAACACATGTGCTGTTTTTATTCACACATCACATCTTAGCCTTACAATAAACACTATGTGTTTTTCCTAGGTTTGGGTTTGAAGGTAAAGCAGCTATGTACACCTTCATCAGACACTGTCTGTGGGACACTGGAGGGGTTCTACTGTCTAGACCCAACTAAGGATGGTTGTAGAGCAGCCCAGAGACACAGCAGCTATCTGCCTGGTCAATACATCAGAAAAACAGGTTTGTGTCCTTTTAAGTATTCAACATGATTTTGTCATGATTTCTATTGTGCCAAGTTTATCTATTGAATTAAAAGTAGCTGTTTGTTTGATTGAAATCATTAGACAATGAAAATAATTCAGTCAGATGAGTACATGGGGAAAGTTTAAGTACGATGTTTACACGTTTGTTTTGGGAAGTCTAGTTTTAATAATTTAAACGTACTGTATGTTTTAACCTCCGTTTATGCAGGAACTACATCTACAGATACTGTGTGTGCTGACTATACCGGTGATACATATTCAGATGGTTCACCTTTCTGAACCACCCATCCCGGATCCGGGATAATTGTCATCAGCAACGCTGAATAGCATAGCGCCACAGTCAAATAATATTACTAGAAAATATTCATATTCAGGAAATCACAAGTGCAATATTGCAAAACACAGTTGAGCCTTTTCACCTGTCGTCTCAGATTTTGAAATTATGCTTTACAGCGAAAGCAATACAAGCGTTTGTGTAAGTTTATTGATCGCTCGACAAAACATTAAGTACACTTAGCATCAGGTAACTTGGTCACGAAAATCAGAAAAGCAATCAAATTAATCGTTTACCTTTGATCTTCGGATGTTTTCACTCACGAGACTCCCAGTTAGACAACAAATGTTCCTTTTGTTCCATAAAGATATTTTTATATCCAAATACCTCCGTTCGTTTGGCGCGTTATGCTGAGAAATCCACAGGAAAAAGCGGTCACGACAACGCAGACAAAAATTGCAGATAATATCCATAATGTCCACAGAAACATGTCAAACGTTTTTTATAATCAATCCTCAGGTTGTTTTTCAAATATCTATTCGATAATATATATACCGGGAGTGTTGGTTTTTCAATAGGACCGGGAGTAACAATGGCCGCCTTTCTCTGTTGCGCACAACTCACTCTGAGAGCCCCCACCTATCCACTTACGCAATGTGATCGTTCTCGCTCATTTTTCAAAATAAAAGCCTGAAACTATGTCTAAAGGCTGTTGACACCTTAGGGAAGCCATAGAAAAAGGAATCTGGTTGATATCCCGTTAAATGAGTGATAGGGATGCATAAGAACAGAGAGGTTTCAAAAACAGAGGCACTTCCTGATTGGATTTTTCTCAGGTTTTAGCCTGCAATATCAGTTCTGTTAAACTCACAGACAAAATTTTGACAGTTCTGGAAACTTTAGAGTGTTTTCTATCCTAATCTGACAATTATATGCATATTCTAGTTTCGGGGGCTGAGAAATAAGCAGTTTCAAATGGGTACGTTTTTTAGCCAAAAACGAAAATACTGCCCCCTACACTTACAGCCTTCCAGTCACACACTGGGTAAGTGTGGCTTACACAAATAGTTTTTTCCCTAAATACAAAATTTACCTACCACAAATCTAAAATGGATAAATGTATCACCAAGTTATAAATGAATCATTAATGGCCAGTATTTCTCTGTTTATAGATGTGAATCCTTGGGACTTCAGGAAATTAAACCAGGATCTCCTTGGTCGGATTCAGAGTGTGGACCACAACTATCCCATTCCACAGCTAGAAGCAGCATTAGTGCTGTGGCATCCATGAGTTGTCATGATATTAGTTGGAGATGTTTTCTAATTAATAAAAAACTCAGATTCATTTTAGGAATTGTATCGGTTTCTATTACATCGGTAAAATATTGTTTAGTGTGTGTGAGTATGAGTGAGTAACAGAGAGGGGCATCAGGTAGCCCAGCGGCGCGGTGGGTAGCCCAGCGGGGTGGCTATGGAATGCAAAGACCCAAACATGCAGAGAGCCAAACAACATTCCATATTTGCGCGTCAAAAAAGATACACGTCAAAACACTATTTGACTCGTCAAATAAGCTTGTTTAACAATCACGACCTGAATATGACTGCACATAATAATTTAACACGTTCATACATTTTTTACATAGTGTAATCAATGTGTAATAACTATCCCTCGTATTTCATATGTCCCAACGATTCACGGATACGTATTGCTATGATGCTGGTAAAGTTATCTCACGCACATGCCGCAGCGCAGACACACTTCCCCAAGCTCTGGACAGTGCTGGTCATAAAAAAGCTAGCTAAACTCAGCAAAAAAAGAAACATCCCTTTTTCAGAACCCTGTCTTTCAAAGATAATTCTTAAAAATCCAAATAACTTCACAGATCTTCATTGTAAAGGGTTTAAACACTGTTTCCCATGCTTGTTCAATGAACCATAAACAATTAATGAACATGCACCCGTGAAACGGTCGTTAAGACACTAACAGCTTACAGACGGTAGGCAATTAAGGTCACAGTTATGAAAACTTAGGACACTAAAGAGACCTTTCTACTGACTCTGAAAAACACCAAAAGCAAGATGCCCAGGGTCCCTGCTCATCTGCGTGAACGTGCCTTAGGCATGCTGCAAGGAGGCATGAGGACTGCAGATGTGGCCAGGGCAATAAATTACAATGTCCGTACTGTGAGACGCCTAAGACATCGCTACAGGGAGACAGGATGGACAGCTGATCGTCCTCGCAGTGGCAGACCACGTGTAACAACAACCGCACAGGATCGGTACATCCGACCGTCACACCTGCAGGACAGGTACAGGATGGCAACAACAACTGCCTGAGTTACACCAGGAACGCACAATCCCTCCATCAGTGCTCAGACTGTCCGCAATAGGCTGAGAGGCTGGACTGAGGGCTTGTAGGCCTGTTGTAAGGCAGGTCCTCACCAGACATCACCGGCAACAGCGTTGCCTATGGGCACAAACCCACCGTCGCTGGACCAGACAGGACTGGCAAAAAGTGCTCTTCACTGACGAGTCGCGGTTTTGTCTCACCAGGGGTGATGGTCGGATTCTTGTTTATCATCGAAGGAATGAGCGTCACACCGAGGCCTGTACTCTGGAGCGGGATCAATTTGGAGGTGGAAGGTCCGTCATGGTCTGGTTGCGGTGTGTCACATCATCATCGGACTGAGCTTGTTGTCATTGCAAGCAATCTCAACCCTGTGCGTTACAGGGAAGACATCCTCCTCCCTCATGTGGTACCCTTCCTGCAGGCTCATCCTGACATGACCCTACAGCATGACATTGCCACCAGCCATACTGCTGATTCTGTGTGTGATTTCCTGCAAGACAGGAATGTCAGTGTTCTGCCATGGCCAGCGAAGAGCCCGGATCTCAATCCCATTGAGCACGTCTGGGACCTGTTGGATCGGAGGGTGTCTTGGTGGAAGAGTGGGGTAACATCTCACAGCAAGAACTGGCAAATCTGGTGCAGTCCATGAGGAGGAGATGCATTGTTGTACCTTAAGCCAAAATGTTGTCCTGGTCTTTCCTGCTGGGGACAGGAGGCTTCAGGTTAGGGAATGGAGGACCTAGATAATTGGAATATTAACTATAATTAGTGCCCACATTCATGAATGAAATTCAATTTGAGTTAGCTGTGTATCTCATCTGATTAAGAATTGCTGATGATAAACAGTATGTGTGGTTCATATTATGTACATTTTATTTTGAAAATCTGCCACTGAACCACACAATTCTATCTAGGGAGAGTGCAGCTAATTTTGCTTTCTGTTTCATGGCAACATGTGTAGAATTGCAGCAAACTTCCTTGAAAACTGCAGCATGTTCTGTACATCCCATAGCTAAATAATTAGAATTGCATGAAATTAACTCTAAAACTTAAAAAATATATGGGGGAGTGGTATGGATGTGGGTACACAGAGCTGCGAGCAACTGCGGCCCCTCATCATCAGATATTTTGTGGCCTCCATCCCTGTTCTAGAATGTTTTCATCCAAAATATCGAATACAATGCTGCCTTCTTGTGATAAACCAGGTTCTCTGCAAATTATATATATTTATTTTCATTTTTTTATTGAACCTTTAACTACCCATAAGTACTCCGTTACATTGAGCCGAATGTAATGCATTTCAATGGAGACGTTCGCAATGGAGTGGAATAGCAAAGCCCCCTTGCGGTTGAAGGCGCCGCATTTTTCAAACTTTGCGTTGTCTTCAGTCCAGCCAGAGTCCGTCAAAGAACAGGAAGCAAATTAGAATGAGTTTTTCAGGCCTCCCAAGTGGCGCAGTGGTCTAAGGCACTGCATCGCAATTCTCCAGTGGCTCTGCCACTGAAGCAGTGCGGCTTGGCTGGGTTGTGTTTCGCAGGACGCGCGGCTCTCGACCGTCGCCTCTTCCGAGTCCGTACGGGAGTTGCTACGATGGGACAGGACTATTACTACCAATTGGATACCATAAAATTGGGAGAAAAAAAAAATATACATTTAAATATGAGTTTTTCCATAAAAAGGAGCTTTATTACAGACATAAATACTTCCCAGCACCCCGGATGTGGAGGCCCTGGGCTGGCATGGTTACACGGGGTCTACAGATGTGAGGCCGGTTGGACGTTCTGCCAAATTCTCTAAAACAACATTGGAGGCGGCTTATGGTAGACAAATGAAAATGTAGTTATCTGGCAACACCTCTGGTGGACATTCCTGCAGTCATCACAATTGCACACTCCCTCAAAACTTGAGATATCTGTGGCATTGTGTTGTGTGACAAAACTGCACATTTTAGAGTGGCCTTTTATTGTCCCCAGCACAAGGTGCACCTGTGTAATGAGTATGCTGTTTAATCAGCTTCTTCCTCTGACATGCACTGTCAACTGTGGGACCTTATATAGACAGGTGTGTGTCTTTCCAAATCATGTCCAATCAATTGAATTTACCACAGGTGGACTCCAATCAAGTTGTCTAAACATCAAGGATGATCAATGGAAACAGGATGCACCTGAGCTCAATTTTATTTCTGTAGTTTTTATAATACATTTGCTAAAATATCTAAAATCCTGTTTTTGTATGCCATTATGGGGTATTGTGTGTAGATTGACGATGATTTCTATTTTTACCTTTTTCACCTTTATTTAACCAGGTAGGCCAGTTGAGAACAAGATCTCATTTACAACTGCGACCTGGCCAAGATAAAGCAAAGCAGTGCGACACAAAAAACAACACAGAGTTACACATGGAATAAACATACAGTCAATAACACAATAGAAAAGTCTATATACAGTCTATATACAGCAAATGAGGTAAGATAAGGGAGGTAAGGCAATAAATATGCCATAGTGGCGAAATAATTACAATTTAACAATTAAGCACTGGAGTGATAGATGCACACGCAATCTCAAATTTGTAACATTTAAATAATTTAGCAGATGCTATTAGGGTTAATAGGTAGTCAACTTAGGGATTCAAACCAGCAACCTTTTGGTTACTGGCACAACACTCCTAACTGCTAGGTTACCTGCCGTCCCGCTAGGTTACTGGCACAACACTCCTAACCGCTAGGTTACCTGCCGTCCCGCTAGGTTACTGGTACAACACTCCTAACTGCTAGGTTACCTGCCGTCCCGCTAGGTTACTGGTATAACACTCCTAACTGCTAGGTTACCTGCCGTCCCGCTAGGTTACTGGTATAACACTCCTAACTGCTAGGTTACCTGCCGTCCCGCTAGGTTACTGGTATAACACTCCTAACTGCTAGGTTACTGGTATAACACTCCTAACTGCTAGGTTACCTGCCGTCCCGCTAGGTTACTTGACGCTCCTCTCTCTGACTCACTCATACTCACACACACACACTAAATAATTTACCGACGCAATAGAAACAGATAAAATGCCGACATTTCTTCTCACTATTATTAATAAAACAGCTCCAGCTAATATCATGAGAACTGTTATGGATGCCACAGCACCAAATCTGCTTCTAGCTGTGGAATGGGATAGTTGTGGTCCACACTCTGAATCCGACCAAGGAGATCCTGGTTTAATTTCCTGAAGTCCCAAGGATTCACATCTATAAACAGAGAAATACTGGACATTAATGAATCATTTATAACTTGGTCATACATCTTTCAGTTTCAGATTTGTGTTAGGTAAATTTGAATTTCAGAGTAAAAACTATTTGTGTAAGCCACACTTACTGTGTGTGTGACTGGCAGGATGTTAATGATCCATCTGAATAGGTGTCACCAGTACAGTCAGAACACACAGTATCTGTAGATGATGTTCCTGCATAAATGAAGGTTTAAACATAACTTTAAATTATAAAGTAAATAAAAACTAGTCTTCCTCAAAACAAACTTGTAAACATTATACTTAAACATTCCCCATGTAATCATTTTGACTTAATTTTAATTGTCAAATTATTTCAATCAATTAAACAATCAGCTACTTTTAATTCAGTAGAGTAACTTGGCACACTAGAGATCATAACAAAATCATGTTGAATACTTGAAAGGAGACCAACCTGTGTGATGGATGTATTGACCAGGTTGACAGCTTCTGTGTTTCTGGGCTATTTTACAACCATTTCTGTTTGAGAACCAACAAAAGAACCCCTCCAGTGGCTCACAAAAATCATCTGTTTGTGATGTGCATGGCTGTTTCACCCTCAAACCCAAATCTATGAAGAACATACAAGAACATGGCTGTTTCATTCATTATCTTAAGCAAACATATTAAGCCAGTCAAATATCAATAATAAATCACATCAACATAGCACATGACGTTAGTATTAATGTCTGGCTGTTATAAATGTAGAACAACTCTCACCTGAATCACAGCTGGAACATGGTGCACATTTCATGAGACCATTGGGCTCATCAAGGAATGTAGAATCAACACAGGACACACAGGAGGTAGTGGTGAATTCAGTACAATGCTTATGTACATGATTTCCTGGGGAATAGAAAATCACAATGTCATGTTTTTCTATTGTTGATCATTTATGAACCTCTGGTGATGATGTAAAGAGAGGTTCCTTACCTGGTGAACACATGAGACAACATGTATCCTCTATTCTGTACTCAGCTCTATCACATGCAATACAGGATCCAATGCTTACATGCACCAATATAATAGTTCTCTGGAAGTAGAAAAAATGTCAACAAATTCCCAAAATCATAACTGATGTGTATTTATAAAACGTACAGATCTAGTTAGCACAATTGTAACCAATATATTCTAATTTCAAATATAATGTAATTATGTAGGACCAGGTGGGGCTTCTGTCAGTGAGCTGGCACCCCCCCTGGTGTGTAAGAATTCAGCATACTGTGTAGTGCCAGGAATGTATGCTGTGTGAAACATGCCGAGCCACAAAATGTGAATAACAGAAATGTTTCACTTACAGTCCATATGAAGGTTTCAAACTGTTCCATGTTTCCTCAATCATCACCAACTCACTGGAAGACCCACACACTGGATTTGTTAAATTCTTAAGAGTTACGGTGTATCATGAACTGACCTGAAGACTTCATTGAAACCTTAGGAATCAGAGAGATTAATTACATAAATGATTGGAATATGAGTGGATCTATGAGCGCTTAACAGAAATAGTCAAAAAGGTTGTAGTAAAATAGACATGTGGTTAACAAGAATAATAGTTTGTGCCTCTGATCAAAAACTCTGTTTTCAAGTTAAAACTGGTGTCTGGCAGGTTTATAAAATACCCTAATTTAATTATTACCTGGACTGATGGACAACTAGAATACTCACCATGTGTTACCAGGTTCATGGAAAAAAGTGAACTCAAATAAAAATCTCCAAGTTTAAAATTAATATGAACTCCAGCACACTCTCAGTCTTGATGCTTCCAACAATGTAATGGATCACAATGCAATGGATGTACTAATGTATTGATCCATTCAGTTGTTGGAAGCATCAAGATTGCCAGTGTGCTGGAGGTTTTCTTATTGAAAACACAACCATAGAAAAGTATTTTTTCACTGACGATATGAAGTTGAATTTGAGACTGAACAAAGCAGGTGTCACTGTCCTCTATTCTAACCCTTGAACACAGTACTGACTGCTACTTCTCTCTTCTCTATGGTAGTGGCACATAGCTTGTGAATATCCATGTATAGTATGAGTGGGTTTACATGAAGGGAAGTCCTGCTTTATCCAGTCCTATCAACTCAGTAATTTCTTCAAAGAAGGGTATGGGAGGACACACGTTTAAGTAGGCTAGCCTATTTGAAAAGGCATAGATATTCTACACTAGAAAGTTCCTGTGGTAACTATGGAGCGATTTCAGTGCCAACGGAAATTGTATTTGAATTCCACAATTTAGAATTTGTAATAGGATATTGAATATAATATTTTTTTAATGTGTAATGCACAAATTGAATCATTGCATTAATTAATTTGACTTGTATCATGACTGTTTTTTTTCATGCCACGTTAAAAGGTAGGCTAATACATGTTTACTGTTCAATTACATGGTGTTTCTATAAAACCCACAACAGAACTGCTTTTATTACACTGCCATTTTCTAAATCGTACCCCACTCCGTCCTTGACTTTTCCTAAATACATCTATAATACACAGTCGTTATTACTCTTAGTATCACAAACAGAACTGGTGTTCTATACCGTTTTAGGAGGGCATGTCATTATTTATATGGTTTTCCCATTTCCCCTCCTTCTCTCGACAGTAGGACCCACTCCCCTCCTTTTTCCTGATAGTTGAACATTTGGGCAGCGCACGTGGCAATAAACCTAGTTGTTATTGATTTGTCATTGAAAAGCATCTAATATGTGTGAAGATAATGTGTCTTGAGTATATTTTTAAATGTTGAGACAATAAGCAGAGTTGTGTGGCGAAGATATGGGCGTCTTTCTCCAGAATGCATGCACTCAGCTCTCCAGAATGTACTCCGCTGTCTCCTGACAATTCCTGAACATTCATTGTGTGAATTGTTTGTCCTTTGTTTATTTTGGATCAATTCCCCATGACATATGTAACCAGTACGCGGGTAAATGTACTGTTAATCCCCGTCATTTGGTTACATTAATTACTGCTAATGCATGCATTACAATCATTTGCCTTTCTCGTTATCGGAGTGGAAACGTTGTTTGTAGAGTTCACAACCTGCTACACTTGTGAGAAACAACTTGTGGTTAATTTCATAATCATGTTGGAGTTTTGTCTGTGTTTTCGTTGTCTTTTGTTTGGAGTGCTCCATGTGAGCAATGAGCATGTGTAAACAAACCTCTGTCCTGATAAACGTTGAGGGAGCGCATACACCTGAGCAACCTCCTGAGTTGATACAATGTTGCACTTCACAAGAGATAGCTCAACTCAAGATAGATAGAAAGGGAGGCAGACAAGCGGAGTAAAGATTCATGTAATTGAAAGAATTTTCATCAATATATTTTCTACAGTTTTTTTGGCCTTAGGCCTTTGTATTTTACTTAGTTGACGATGGAAGTTATAGGTCTACTGCTGCAATGGCCTATAGGCTATCTCTGAATTCCATGCGCTCATTTCTATAGCTACCAATGGATCACAGTGTATCACTGTGTCCATATTGCAAAGGCTGGTACTCTTGCATTAGTTGAATTTTAAATCAGATTTGTATGATTAAACAAGTGACAACAATTTTGAGAAACAAAAACGTTATTGAAATTAAATTGTTACACAAAAATGTGTATTTAAAAATAATCATAACTGGCACGCAGATCGATAGAAATGGTAAGATAAATTGTAAGCTTCTCCAAACTTGAAACTCAACAGCTGCCTATGGTCTGTATTATAACACGCATTAACATTTGCAAGCTCGTGTGTAACCGATATGAAATGGCTAGCTAGTTAGCCGGGTGTGGCGGCTTTTGTGGAACGATGGGTAACGATGCTTCGTGGGAGGCAGTTGTTGACGTGTGCAGGGGAGCCCAGGTAGGGGCGAGGAGAGGGACGGAAGCTATAATGCTACACGTGCACACAGGAGGTCCGGTGAAAAAAACGGCCCGCCTATAGAAATCAAATGGCCGAAATCACACTGCCAATCCATCCATCCAGCAATGTCCTACATCTGGGATCAGGCAAAAAATAACTACGAAAGCCTACAGCCAGGCCAAGTCAGGGCCGCTGACATTCAATATTATTTTGTCCGTTTTCTTGTTACAAATAAGCAAGCTTTTAAATATTTTTTTTCCAAAAACTTGGCCAAACATTTCAATTTTTCAAGAAAAGGGAAAATTCGATTAGAAATTGCGCTGCTGTACTCAATCAGAAGGCAGTTGAGTCACGAGGCAGAACAGACATTGAATAAAAGGAAGATAACTGCCTTGTCTTAAAATTACAAATACAGTCATTCATCAAGATGTCATAATTTTTCAGTTACTGCACGGTACATGTTAAGTAGGCTATTTCTAAATGTACACACATAATCTGTATTTTACCCCGTCTTGGTTCGCAGTTGGACTATTTTACTTTCACTCTGACTTTCCAAATAACGTTTGCGAAAAGTGGGAGGCAACCTACTGATATTCCACTATACAGTTTAAATGGATAATCCACCCCGGAAATAAAAATCAATTTGGTGAAAGCCTATGTTATATCAGTGGGTATAATACATTTCCCCCCATTAATTAACTTCAAAGCGGTCTGCCTAGGAAAATCCTGAAATCGTGTAGAACGCGTCACAGCTAAAGTATATAATTATTGTCACTCGAGATAGTGTGTAATCCTCTATCACGTTTCATAACGCTTTTAAAACAATGACCTACACTTCAAATTGCCAAACCAGCCAATACATGGATGCTATGGCCATACTTCGTTTATCGTCATGTAGTCACCTCATACAAGTACTTGGGAGTATGGCTAGACGTACACTGTCCTCTCAGCACATCAAAGCTGCAGGCTAAGGTTAAATTTAGACTTGGTTTCCTCCAGCTCCTCTTTCAACACAGCTGCCTTACTAACCCTGATTCAGATGGCCTACCTACCCATGCTAGATTACGCAGATTTAATTTATAGATCGGCAGGTAAGGTTGCTCTCGAGCAGCTAGATGTTCTTTACCATTTGGCCATCAGATTTGCCACCAATGCTCCTTATAGGACACATCACTGCACTCTATACTCCTCGGTAAACTGGTCATCTCTGTATACGCGTCGCAAGACCCACTGGTTTATGCTTATTTATGAAACCCTCTTAAACCTCACTCCCCCCTATTTGAGATATCTTCTGCAGCCCTCATCCTCCACATACAACACCCGTTATGCCAGTCACATTCTGTTGAAGGTCCCCAAATCACACACATCCCTGGGTCGCTCCTCTTTTCAGTTCGCTGCAGCAAGCGAATGGAACGAGCTGCAAAAAACACTCAAACTGGACCGTTTTATTTCCGTCTCTTCATTCAAAGACTCAATCATGGACACTTACTGACAGCTGTGGCTGATTCGCGTGATGTATTGTTGTGTCTACCTTCTTGCCCCTTGTGCTGTTGTCTGTGCCCAATAGTGTTTGTACCATGTTTTGTGCTGCTACCATGTTGTGTTGCTACCATGCTGTGTTTTTATGTGTTGCTGCAATGCTATGTTGTTGTCTTAGGTCTTTCTTTATGTAGTGTCTCTCTTGTCATGATGTGTGTTTTGTCTTATATTATATATATATTTTTTTATCCCAGCCCCCGTGCCCGCAGGAGGCCTTTTGCCTTCTGGTAGGCCATCATTGTAAATACGAATTTGTTCTTAACTGACTTAGCTAGTTAAATAAGGGTTACATATATATATTTAATATAAATAAATGACAAAGTATAACATTCATTTCGATGTGCTCAATCTAAACATTAAATACCAAAGGTTATCAAAAATGCATGTTTATTAGGAGTGGATATTAGCCCCATTGTGAATTCATAATAAATGTATGTTTTCTTAAAATAATTATTTTTATATATAACATTTCGCCTGCAATTTAATTTGATGAATTTGTTTCTGTAATTCCCACTGTTTTCATGTAATTGTAACTCTACTTTTATTGCATAAGAAAAAACGAAATACAAACAATGCTGCAAAGAAGCAGTAAGACATACACTGTTAAGGGCTGTTCTTAGAATGATGCAAAGCATGTTCATTCATTCTGATTGGCCCCCTCAAACGCCATTGAGGATCTCTGTGGTAGGCTAACACCCATATAAATATAACAGGCTTGAAACCTCTAACCCTGGAATTTCATTAGATTTTACATTTAGCAAATATTCTTAGGGCCTTGTTGAAAGGCACGTCGGCAGAATGTTTTTTTCTTCCACCTAGTCTGCTTAAGGATTCGAACCAGCGACCTTTTGTTTACTGGCCTAACGCTCTTATCCCGCTAGGTTACCTGACGCTCCTCTCTGACTCACAAACACAAACACAAAAAAATAATTCACTCACTAAACAATACATTTACCGATGAAATAGAAACAGATACATTTCCTAAAATGAATCAGTTCTTTTTCTAACTATTATTAATTAGAAAACAGCTCCAGCTAATATCATGACAACTGTTTTCTTCTTACCAACCTTATATTTATTTTAAATTTTCTTCATTGGGGAGGGGGCGGAGGGGGTTACAAGTACAACATTTAAATTCATATCAAATTATATTCCATAATTGTCACATCCTCAAACTCCCTGTCATAAATGAGCCAAGGCGCAGCGTGCATGTAATTCCACATTTTTAATCGAAATGAAACCTTCACAAAAAACAGGTAAACAGAAACCGAACGTGACGCAACCGTGGCACACACAAACACTCACAGAAAATAAATAATTACCCACAAACACAGGTGGGAAAAGGCTGCCTAAGTATAATTCCCAATCAGAGACAACGATAGACAGCTGCCTCTGATTGGGAACCACACCCGGCCAACAAAGAAACAGACAAACTAGAATGCCCACCCAAATCACACCCTGACCTAACCAAATAGAGAAATAAAAAGGCTCTCTAAGGTTAGGGCGTGACAATAATGTATATACATACATTTTACCCACGGTCTGCCACTCAGAAGAAAACTAACTAAAAGAAGAGTAAAGAAAAGAGAAAAAAACATTACAAAAGATAAATAACTACAAAGTATTGATCATTTTGGTTCGAGGTGTGTTGGGTCATTGTCCTGTTGAAAAAACAAATTATAGTCCCACTAAGCGCACACCAGATGGGATGGCGTATTGTTGCAGAATACTGTGGTAACCAATATGGTTAAGCGTGCCTTGAAATCTAAATAAATCACCGACAGTGTCACCAGCAAAGCACCATCACACCTCCATGCTTCATGGTGGGAACCACACATTTAGAGATTTTCCATTCACCTAATCTGCATCTCACAAAGACACAGCGGTTGGAACCAAAAATCGTACATTTGGACTCATCAGACCAAAGGACAGATTTCCACCAGTCTAATGTCCATTGCTCATGTTTCTTGGCCCAAACAAGTCTCTTCTTATTATTGGTGTCCTTTAGTATTGGTTGCTTTGCTTTGGTTGCTTTGCAGCAATTCGACACACCTGAGGTCAAGAAAAACCCTTGAATGAGTAGGTGTGTCCAAACTTTTGAGGCCGACAAATTGAGGCTGTTCTGAGGGCAAAAGGCCTCAGAACAGCCTCAATTCGTCAGGGCATGGACTCTACTAAGTGTCGAAAGCATTCCACAGGGATGCTGGCCCATCTTGACTCCAATGCTTCCCACAATTGTGTGAAGTTGGCTGGATGTCCTTTGGGTGGTGGACCATTCTCGATACTGATGGGCGTCACCTTGGGGTCATGATAGGGGCTGCACCCTTGATGTATTATAATAATTGATAATGCTTATGTTGTATTAATAGAAGGGGAAGGGCTATAAGACCCTCCCCCACTACATTTATAGTGTCCTGGACCCCAGATTAGCAATATATGCATTATAAGGTTTAATACTGTTCCACAGTTATTTTCTAGTCTGTGCCTTTTATAAGAAATGGTCTGAGAGATGTGTGAGCCATTGCAGTCAAAACAGGGTGTCTGTGAGAAAGCACCTCAAGGCTAAAATAGATACATAGACTCCTGCAGGGGAGTAAATAGATAAGAGACAAGTCAGACACACCACTGTAAGCCACACGGAATGGAAAATTACTGCTGAGCCCTTAGAAAACACGGGACTATTGTTTTCTCCTGCAAGTTTGTATAACTGTATATGCATGGGCTTGGTCTCACGAGTAGAAGGTGTTGACGTAGGCAGTTACATCACTGCAAGTATATTAAAGCAACTTTGACCTTTTTTATTTTGCAGAACTTACTGAAACATGCGTGCTGTGTTTCCGTTGTCAACTTCTGTCTGCAATTGTATTAAAGGTTTAATTGATTTACTTAAAGAAGATATTGTCTGATTGCTGATTTCACCAATAAGCCAATGATTGACAAGGAACAAGGAACCTACCCCAACAATACACAAAGGAAACTGTTGAGCGTGAAAAACCCAGCAGCGGTGCAGTTCTTGACACAAACCGGTGGACCTGGCACCTACTACCACACCCTGTTCAAAGGCACTTACATCTTTTGTCTTGCCCCATTCACCCACTGAATGGCACACACACACAATCCATTTCTAAACTGTCTCAAGGCTTAAAAAGCTTTCTTTATGCCAGCAGCATACCACCCTGCATCCCACTGCTGGCTTGCTTCTGAAGCTAAGCAGGGTTGGTCCTGGTCAGTCCTTGGATGGGAGACCACATGCTGCTGGAAGTGGTGTTGGAGGGCCAGCAGGATGTGCTCTTTCCTCTGGTTTAAAAAAATATCTCAGGGCAGTGATTGGGGACATTCCCCTGTGTAGGGTGTTGTCTTTCAGATGGGATGTTAAACAGGTGTCCTGACTCTGAGGTCATTAAAGATCCCATGGCACTTATTGTAAGAGTAGGGGTGTTAACTGTAGTGTCCTGGCTAAATTCCAAGCTGTCCCTCATACCATCATGGTCACCTAATCATCCCCAGCTTACAATTGGCTCATTAATCCCCTCCTCTCCCCTGTAACTATTCCCCAGGTTGTTGCTGTAAATGAGAATGTGTTCAGTTAACTTACCTGTTAAAATAAATGTAAAACACTGATTGAAGTGGATTTAACAAATGACATCAGTAAGGGATCATAGCTTTAACCTGTATTCACTTGGTCAGTTTATGTAATGGAAAGCACAGCTGTTCTTAATATTTTGTACACCCAGTGTATATATTTACACATTTGGTAGAAACATACACTAACAAGCATGATCTTGAATGTGAACCAAATATCCAACTGTAACAGTAAACATTTACAATGTATTAATAAGGCTGAAAAGATGACATTGGTACTTTCTCGCTTGAACGTTAAACTATTTATCTTATTTGGAAGGAAACTGTACTTTGCTAAATGTGTGTCGACCAATGCCTTATCTAGTACAGCTCATGAAGGTGAAATATTATTTCAACCACAGAAGTATTTAGGCTTTCTAACCATGGGCATGACTCTAAGAGGAAGTACAAACAAAGTTATCAAATGATGATGATCACGAGTTCCATTCTCCTCCTCCAGCACTCTCATGAGTCCCTCATTCCTTCACGTAAACAGGAGAACTGAAAGTAAAGGCAGTTCATAGAAAAGTCACATTCACAGTGTATTTGAAAGGACTTTAGATGTGCTTGATCTAGGCACAATGGAAAGAACTGAAGTGTCCCAAAAGTGTAAACTCTGCATGCTGGTTAAGCTAAATCATGAGCACCTGAAGTATGTCGTGGACATTCTAAACATTAAAGGGAAAGCAAGAGAGGTTGCAGGTTCTCTCAAACAGCAAAGTTCTTTATTAATAAGATTAGCAAAAATGGAGCTGGTTGACAGAGACCCAAAATGGTACACAGCGAAAAGCCCCCAAACACATTTTAAACTGTCTTTTATAGCTTTCCTCAGCGTCTATCTTTGCCAGCTGGCAAAGAGCCATATGTCCATATATGGTTACACATTTTGCAGTGTTGCTAAGCATCTCATACTTCATCACATACCATGAGAAAACAGGAACCGTATCCTGTACAGGCCCACTTGAACAGGGTCAGACAAGTCCAACGAAACCAGTCGTTTCCTGCTTTTTCAGGGCATAGCGCACAGCTAAGATTAACAGAGTAAGATTTATGCTTGTATAAATCCTTAAGCCTGCAATATTTCCCCCATAAATATTAAAATTATTTGAAATACATATTTGACCCAGGTTTGATTGACAGTTATAGATATAACCTATTCTACACACTCAAAGCATGTTCATAACTTCCTGGACATGGCCTGTAGCTGGACCAACTGGTTCTTCAGGTGCTGTCTCAACTCACCCTGCTGGCCTTTAGCAGTGATCAGCTCTCCTTCCTTTATGGACAGAGTTCTACACAAGGAACTCACTGTACCTGCAGAGTACAAATGCAGTATTGATTGGGATAACATACAACACAAGTTTCACCTTTTATTGACAGGATTGTTCACACCTATCCAAACCTTTCAGATCTCAGGGGGTGAGGGCTAAGGGTTGATTTAGGATTGTGGGCTCATCCTCCCCCAGTTTAGGCTCTAAAGCTGTGTTTGATACTGTATCTCCATGTGAACACACCAGAAGAGATCACATGATTATTCCTGGCCTCCTCTAACTCCCTCATCAGTGGTTTGTTGGTTCTCTCCACTTCTCTCATCTGTTCAGTAAGTGATAAAGTAAGTGTTGTCGTCCTCCTCACTGTCCACATAATTCTCTGTATAACTGAAGAGCTGTGTTTGTGGCCATGTTCCAAGACGCAGACATGGCCACCATGCAATATTAGTTTTATGTCAAATTTCAGAAGATAACATTACATGCAGCCTGTATATCAATTTCAAATGTTAACAAATTGTGAATTCCTAACTCTGACAGAGTTAACTAAGGCTTAACCTCATTCTGTATGGCTTGGTGTCTGTCTCAGATTGAGTTGCTTCTCTGTCCAACAGGGCTGGGAACCCTCCATGTTCAGGACCCCACCCAGGGCTGGCATCTCTAAGCCTGTGGAACTCCTCTTCTAACCTGTCTATCTGCTGTCTCTTCTCCTGCACCTCCTACCTCCCTCTGATTCCTGACCTCCTCTGACAGACACACTATCAACTCCACAGTTAACGCAAAGAAACACAGAAAAGTATGTGAGATGACGATGGTTACTTCAGCACTGCATTTTCACAATTTTTTATATAAATATACATTTTTCTTTTTATTCGTTTTATTTTGACAGGTTTTTATATTTAATTCTCGATGTGTGTCGCATTGTATAATGATCGGAGACAGGCACAGGAATACACATTTATTTTATTTTATTTCTCTACCCAAAATAGCATATGTGTCACGCCCTGACCTTAGTTATCTATGTTTTCTGTATAATTTTGGTCAGGTCAGGGTGTGTCGAGGGTGGGTATACGTGTTTTGTGTTGTCTAGGGCTTTTGTAGATCTATGGGTTTTTTGTAAGTCTAGGTGTTTGCAGGTCTATGGTGGCCTGAATTGGTTCCCAATCAGAGGCAGCTGTTTATCGTTGTCTCTGATTGGGCATCATATTTAGGTTGCCATTTTCCACTTAGGTATTGTGGGTTATATTCTATGTATAGTTGCCTGTTCTGCACTAGCCATATTGCTTCACGGTTCGTTTTGTAGTTTTGTTTAGTTCTGTTCAGTGTTCTCTCTTTTATTAAAGAGTTATGTTCGCTTACCACGCTGCGCCTTGGTCTCCTCAATATGACGACCGTGACAGAATTACCCACCAAAAACGGACCAAGCAGCGTGGTAAGAGGGAGCAGCGGTCTTTGGAGAGTTGGACATGGGAGGAAATCCTGGACAGCAAGGGACCCTGGGCACAGACAGGAGAATATCGCCGTCCTAAAGAGGAGCTGGAGGCAGCGAAGGCGTAGAGGCGACGCTACGAGGAGTTGGCTCAACGAGGCGTGCATGAGAGGCAGCCCAATAAATGTTTTAGGGGAGGGGGAACACGGGGAGTATGGCAGAGTCAGGTTGGAGACCTGAGCCAACTCCCCGTGCTTACCGTGGCGAGCATGTGACTGGTCAGGCCCCGTGCTATGGGGTGATGCGCACGGTGTCCCCAGTGCGCACTCATAGCCCGGTGCGCTATAGCCCAGCTCCTCGCATCGGCCGGGCTAAAGCGGGCATCCAGCCAGGACGGAGGGTGCCGGCTCAGCGCATCTGGTCTCCAGTGCATCTCCTCGGCCCGGGTTATCCTGCGTCAGCTCTACGCACTGTGTCCCCAGTGCATCTGCACAGCCCAGTGCGTCCTGTGCCTGTGCCCCGCAAGTGCCGGGCCAAAGTCACCATCCAGCCAGGACGGGTTGTGCAGGCTCTTAGCTCGAGACCTCCAGTGCGCCTCCACGACCCAGTGTATCCGGTGCCTCGGCCAAGGACAAGGCCTCCTGTATGTCTCCCCAGCCTGGTGAATCCTGTGCCTCGGCCAAGAACTAACCCTCCTGTATGTCTACCCAGCCTGGTGAGTCCTGTGCCTGCTCCCAGAGCAAGGCCTCCTGTGTGTCTCTCCACTCCAGTGATGATCCATGGCACGAAGCCTCCAGTGATGATCCATGGCAAGAAGCCTCCAGTGATGATCCATGGCATGAAGCCTCCAGTGATGATCCATGGCAAGAAGCCTCCAGTGATGATCCATGGCACGAAGCCTCCAGTGATGATCCATGGCAAGAAGCCTCCAGTGATGATCCATGGCAATAAGCCTCCAGTGATGAGCCATGGCACGAAGCCTCCAGTGATGATCCATGGCACGAAGCCTCCAGTGATGATCCATGGCAAGAAGCCTCCAGTGATGATCCATGGCACAAAGCCTCCAGTGATGATCCATGGCAAGAAGCCTCCAGTGATGAGACAGGGCACGAAGCCTCCAACGAGGGCCTCCAGTCCGGACCCTCCAGTGACGCCCTCCAGTACGGAGCCTCCAGTGTCGCCCTTCATTCCGGAGCTTCCAGCGACACACTCCAGCCCGGAGCCTCCAGAGACGGTCTCCAGCCCGGAGCCTCCAGAGACGGTCTCCAGCTCCGATTCTCCAGAGACGGTCTCCAGCCCGGAGCTTCCAGAGACGTTCTCCAGTCCGGAGCTTCCAGCGACGCCCTCCAGTCCGGAGCCTCAAGAGACGCCCTCCATTCCGGAGCCTCAAGAGACGTTCTCCAGTCCGGAACCTCCAGCTACGCCCTCCAGTCCGGAGCCTCCAGTGTCACCCTTCAGTCCGGAGCTTCCAGCGACACACTCCAGTCCGGAGCCTCCAGTGTCGCTCTCCAGTCCTGAGCCTCCAGCGTCGATCTCCAGTCCTGAGCCTCCAGCGACGATACCCAGTCCGGAGCCTCCAGCGACTATACCCAGTCCGGAGCCTCCAGCGACAATCCCCAGTCCGGGGTCTCCAGCGACGGTCCCCAGCCCGGGGTCTCCAGCGACGAGCCACGGTTCAGCTCTACAAAGGCGGAGGGACCAGTGTAAAGATGGGGGGCGGCGTCCAGAACCAGAGCCGCCACCGAGGGTAGATGCCCACCCAGACCCTCCCCTATAAGTTCAGGTTTGCGGTCGGGAGTCCGCACCTTTGGGGGGTGGGTACTGTCACGCCCTGACCTCAGTTATCTATGTTTTCTGTATTATTTTGGTCAGGTCAGGGTGTGACGAAGGTGGGTATACGTGTTTTGTGTTGTCTAGGGTTTTTGTAGATCTATGGGGTTTTTGTAAGTCTAGGTGTTTGTAGGTCTATGGTGGCCTGAATTGGTTCCCAATCAGAGGTAGCTGTTTATCGTTGTCTCTGATTGGGGATCCTATTTAGGTTGCCATTTTCCACTTAGGTATTGTGGGTTATATTCTATGTTTAGTTGCCTGTTCTGCACTAGCCATATTGCTTCACGGTTCGTTTTGTTGTTTTGTTTAGTTCTGTTCAGTGTTCTCTCTTTTATTAAAGAGTTATGTTCGCTTACCACGCTGCGCCTTGGTCTCCTCATTAGGACGACCGTGACAGTGTGTCATGAACATGACGGGGACGAAGCCCAAAACAAACAAACGTGTGTGTGTGTGTGTATATATATATATACTGTATATATATAACACAGGGCTGTAACCCAAACAAAGAGTGAGGTGCAAACCTCTAATAAATACACTGGATGAGACCCGTAATAACAATACACGGGACCGAGACCCGTAATAACAAGTACACACTAACACGGTGACATGCATGCCAATACAACAGAGCGCAGGTACTCACAAGACCAATGGTCATGGAACAATAATCAACAAGGACAGTGGAGGACAGAGGGCACATATATACACATACTAATCAGGGGGAATGGGAACCAGGTGTGCGTAATGAGACAAGACAGTCCAGGGTTGGTGGTAATGATCGAGTTCAGTGACACCTAGTAGTTCTAGATCTCCGTTGGTTCTGGTATCAGTTTGAGTTTGAACAGTCTAATTCTAGATCTCCATTGGTTCTGGTATCAGTTTTAGTTTGAACAGTCTAATTCTAGTTCTCCGTTGGTTCTGGTATCAGTTTTAGTTTGAACTGTCTAATTCTAGATCTATATTGGTTCTTGTATCAGTTTGAGTTTGAACAGTCTAATCCTAGATCTCCGTTGGTTCTGGTATCAGTTTGAGTTTGAACAGTCTAATTCTAGATCTCTGTTGTTTCTGGTATCAGTTTTAGTTTGAACAGTCTAATTCTAGATCTCTGTTGGTTCTGGTATCAGTTTGAGTTTGAACAGTATAATTCTAGATCTATATTGGTTCTGGTATCAGTTTTAGTTTGAACAGTCTAATTATAGATCTATATTGGGTCTGGTATCAGTTTGAGTTTGAACAGTCTAATTCTAGATCTCCGTTGGTTCTGGTATCAGTTTTAGTTTGAACAGTCTAATTCTAGATCTCTGTTGGTTCTGGTATCAGTTTTAGTTTGAACAGTCTAATTCTAGATCTCCGTTGGTTCTGGTATCAGTTTGAGTTTGAACAGTCTAATTCTAGATCTATATTGGTTCTGGTATCAGTTTTAGTTTGAACAGTCTAATTATAAATCTCTGTTGGTTCTGGTATCAGTTTTAGTTTGAACAGTCTAATTCTAGATCTCCGTTGGTTCTGGTATCAATTTGAGTTTGAACAGTCTAATTCTAGATCTATATTGGTTCTGGTATCAGTTTTAGATTGAACAGTCTAATTCTAGATCTCCGTTGGTTCTGGTATCAGTTTTAGTTTGAACAGTGTAATTCTAGATCTATATTGGTTCTGGTATCAGTTTTAGTTTGAACAGTCTAATTCTAGATCTATATTGGGTCTGGTATCAGTTTTAGTTTGAACAGTCTAATTCTAGATCTCCGTTGGTTCTGGTATCAGTTTGAGTTTGAACATTCTAATTCTAGATCTATATTGGGTCTGGTATCAGTTTGAGTCTGAACAGTCTAATTCTAGATCTCCGTTGGTTCTTGTATCAGTTTGAGTTTGAACAGTCTAATTCTAGATCTATATTGGTTCTGGTATCAGTTTTAGTTTGAACAGTCTAATTCTAGATCTGTATTGGGTCTGGTATCAGTTTTAGTTTGAACAGTCTAATTCTAGATCTCCGTTGGTTCTTGTATCAGTTTGAGTCTGAACAGTCTAATTCTAGATCTCCGTTGGTTCTTGTATCAGTTTGAGTTTGAACAGTCTAATTCTAGATCTATATTGGTTCTGGTATCAGTTTTAGTTTGAACAGTCTAATTATAGATCTCTGTTGGTTCTGGTATCAGTTTTAGTTTGAACAGTCTAATTCTAGATCTCTGTTGGTTCTGGTATCAGTTTGAGTTTGAACAGTCTAATTCTAGATCTATATTGGTTCTGGTATCAGTTTCAGTTTGAACAGTCTAATTATAGATCTCTGTTGGTTCTGGTATCAGTTTTAGTTTGAACAGTCTAATTCTAGATCTCTGTTGGTTCTGGTATCAGTTTTAGTTTGAACAGTCTAATTCTAGATCTCTGTTGGTTCTGGTATCTTTTTGAGTTTGAAAAGTCTAATTCTAGATCTCTGTTGGTTCTGGTATCAGTTTTAGTTTGAAAAGTCTTGTAAACTGAAGGCTCAAGGTTTTACTTAATTTTTTGTCACTTTTATACTGTAGTTAGCGTCGGGGATAGAGGGATAGATGGGACTGTTAAAGATAGAGCACTGCTGTTGTAATCAGTATATGTCTGTATACCCATTAAACCTTGTCAAATGGACAAAGGTCACAGTTGTTGTTCAGTACATGAGCAACAATACTCTCACAGAACTCTGAAATATACAGTACCGAGAGGTTCCTACTTCCTACCTGACCTCTGACCACATTCTCATTATGAGAAAGGATCAGTTCTGTCAGCTCCTCCTGAAGCACAGAGATCTCTTGGTCTTTCTTCACCTCTTCAAACTGACAGGTGAGTGATTTCCTCACCTAACATTAGTATGTTCTGCTCCTTTAAAAAGAGGGGTTATAATACTACAATTACAGTCAATACCGACCTCCAATATGATGCTGGGTACCTGGTTTTCCTGGGAGTGTGGAGGGGTCCAGCAAGTCCTTCCCAGGAGCAGACTTACATAACATTATGTAACAGTATAGCTTCCGTCGCTCTCCTCGCCCCGAACCAGGGACCCTCTGCACACATCAACAACAGCCACCCACGAAGCATCGTTACCCATCGCGCCACAAAAGCCGAGGCCCTTGCAGAGCAAGGGGAACAACTACTTCAGGTCTCAGAGCGAGTGAGGTCACCGATTGAAACGCTATTAGCGCGCACCACCGTTAACTAGCTAGCCATTTCACATCGGCTATAAACCACCAACAGGAAATGTTTACTAACTGTATTTTTTGGATGTTAAGAAAGTTTGTGTAGCATATTATTGTAGAAAGGAATGATAGAAGTCGCCTATCCTAATAATAATTTAGATGTTAGACGATCAGTACTTATGTTTACATTTTACCAAGATCATATATCTCTATGGTTTTTACATAGACGGTTTAAACATTCCATCTCAAAGAATACAGTTTTTCTATGAGACTGCCATCATAGAGATGAAACACGTTCTATCTCTATGGCTGCTGATGTCATAGAGTGGTTGTTACATAGAATAGAATTAATTGCCAGGATTAGAGGTTACAAACCCGTTATATTCATTCTATTTATATGGGTTGTTAGCCTATCACAGAGATCCTATTAAATTATGTAAATCTGAACAATGGTGTTTGAGGGGGCCAATCAGAATGAATGAGAATGAACATGCATTGCATCATTCTAAGAACAGTCCTTAATGTGTATGCCTTACTGCTTCAATGCAGCATTATTGTTTGTATTTCGTGTTTTATTTTATTACAGTTACAAGTACATGAAAACAGTGGGGATTACAGAAACATATTCATCAAATTAAATTGCAGGATAAATGTTCTTTAAAAACAAGGAAACATACATTGAATATGGATTCACAATGGGGCTAATATCCACTCAGAATAAACATTATCCCTTTTGATAACCTATGGGTATTTAAATCTAATATTAGTTTATAGTGTGTTGGGTTATCCAACAGACACGGCACATTGTGACATGGTACTTGAAGATGAAACGGACGTTATTAACTTGGTACACTGTTTAGATTGAGCACATCTAAGCGAAATCGATACTTTGTCATGACAATATTAACGGATGGATGTGTGGCCATACCATCTATTGGCTGATTTGGCGGTCTGGAGTGTAGGTCATTGTTTTGAAGGGGTTATGAAATGTGATAGCGTGGAATCCTGTATCTCCAGTGACAATAATTCTATAGCTAAGCTATGATGCGTTCATACATGATGTCCAGATTTTCACAGGCGGACCTTTTACAAGTTAAATCACGGAGGGAAATGTATTTTACCAACTGATAGAACATAGGCTTTCACCAAATAGATTTGTATTTCTGGGGGTGGATTATCCATTTGAACTGTATAGTGGATTATCAGTAGGTTGCCTCCCACTTTTCACAAACGTTATTTGGAAAGTCAGAGAAAGTAAAATAGTCAAACTGTGAACCAAGACGGGGTAAAATACAGATTATTTGTGGACATTTAGAAATAGCCTACTTAACATGTTCAGTGCAGTAACTGAAAAAATAATGACATACTTTAATCATGATGAATGACTGTATTTGTAATTTTACGACAAGGCTGTTCTCTTCCTTTTGTTTTCAACGTCTGTTCTGCCTCTTGGTGACTCAACTGCTTTTTCATTTGAACGCGTGGTGCTAAACTCAATCGAATTGTCCCTGTTCTTGAAAAATCTAAAGCTTTGGCCTTCTCATTTTTAAAGAAAAATAATTACAATTTTGCTTGTTTGCAACAAAAACAACGGACAAAATAATATAGCGAACGTCAGATGCCCAGACTAGGCCTGGCTGTACTGTACACTCTAATAATAAAAGATTGCTGGAGTATCCTTTAGGGGTTCTTCAAATTGAAACCGTGGAGAACCTCTATAAATTCTTCAAAGAACCCTTTAATATGGTTCTTCAAATAACCCCTTTTAATGGATCGTCGAATAACGTTTTGGGGTACATTCTTTAACTCCCCCCTCCCCTATTATTAATAATAATACACATAACAAGAACAACAAGAACACAACATTTCAGTTGTCAGTGTTAATTATGATTTTAGTGGCAAAGCAGAATTAAAAATTCAAAGATGAGCAAAATTTCCAGCCGAGCCCCAAGTCCAATGGATATATCCTCTGTCGTGTTGATGTTAGTGTTGATGTCCTCCGTATCCATAGCCAGAATGGTGGTGATCGAACAGGTTTCCTGTTGTATTCATCAGAGGTGTAGGGAGGGTGAAGTGTGTGAATCCCAAAAATTGCAATTATACAGATGTTTTTTTTTTTTTAAACGTGTGAATGGCAGTCAGTATTCATACCTTGGTTTTTGTGGTAAATGTGAATTTAAAAAACTTTTCACTTTTGATTATGGTTTTTATACACATACCTTGTCCATAATGTAGAGGCCTCTGGGATTCTCATTGAAGAGGTAAGGGAGGCTGCTGTGACTGAGTCCTATAAGATTTTAGAGAAACCAAAATTAACTGTCGATGATGTGATCTGCACAACATACCAATGTGTACAATACATTTGTGTGCCTCCTGGTCATTGAATCCAAGATGGCGTAGCAGTCAGATGTCCTTTGTCCTCGTCCTGTCCCGTGTATATATTTTTTATATATTTTTCTTCGCATTTCTTTTTATATATATATTTTTTCTTCTTAAAAACTCAACTTCAAAACACTCTCCTGCAACCTACCTCACCAAATGTGGTGCGGATCTGCTTTTTTTCTCCTCAAAGGTATTATCCACCTCGTATCCGAAATCTACAACAGAAGCTAGCCAGTAGTTAGCCAGCTCACAAGCTAACGTGAGTAGTTCAGCTAACCACAGCTAGCGCTTATCAGCTATCCTTTAGCTCTGAAAACTATTGCCAGTTTTGTACAACGCGACTCAGACCAGAGCATACCAGACCTATTTTCTCTCCATATCCCCGGATTTTTACCGCAAGCTCTGGACATTTACACCTGGATCTTGCAGCTAACTAGCTGCTATCCGAGTGACTATTGGCTAACATCAATTCCGGAGCAAACACCAATTATCCCGGAGCTAGCCAGCTGAAGAGTTCCATCAGCCACTCCTGGGCTACTATCACCTATCCGGACCCGTTTTACTGCCGATGCGGAGCCCCGCCGGGCCTTCACGACTGGGATACCGACGTTATCTGCCCGAGGGAGTTATTCATCTAGCCAGAAGTTAGCCAGCTCACAAGCTAACGTGAGTAGTTCAGCTAACCACAGCTAGCGCTTATCAGCTATCCTTTAGCTATGAAAACTATTGCCAGTTTTGTACAACGCGACTCAGACCAGAGCATACCAGACCTATTTTCTCTCCATATCCCCGGATTTTTACCGCAATCTCTGGACATTTACACCTGGATCTTGCAGCTAACTAGCTGCTATCCGAGTGACTATTGGCTAACATCAATTCCGGAGCAAACACCAATTATCCCGGAGCTAGCCAGCTGAAGAGTTCCATCAGCCACTCCTGGGCTACAATTACCTATCCGGACCCGTTTTACTGCCGATGCGGAGCCCCACCGGGCCTTCACGACTGGGATACCGACGTTATCTGCCCGAGGGAGTTATTCAACTGGCCCCTCCATCGCGACGTAACCTGAACGCCCATATGCTAACTGCGGCCCGCTAATCGTTAGCTGTCTTGAGCATATCGGCTGCTATCTGAACAGGTCTATCGAACAATCTTACGCCGCGGGCTAGCTTAGTGGAGGCCTCACTACTCCATCTACGGCTGCCCCCTGGACACTATGATCACTTGGCTACATAGCTGATGCTTGCTTGACTGTCCATTAATTCACGGTACTCCATTCCGTTTATTTGTGTTTTATCTGTCGGCTCTGTGCTTTAACTCAGGATCTGTGTGTAGTTAATCCGACCCTCTCTGCCTAGCCGTCGCCATTTTTACCTGCTGCTGCTGTGTTAACTGACTAGCTGCTGTTATCTCACCTGTTGTTTTAGCTAGCTCTCCCAATCAAGACCTGCAATCACTTTATGCCTTATTGTATGTCTCCCTCAAATATCAATATGCCTTGCATACTGTTGTTCAGGCTAGCTATCATTGTTTTGGTTTGCAATGGACCCCGTAGTTCCACTCACCGTACCTCTGATACCCCCTTCGTCCCACCCCCCACACATGCGGTGACCTCACCCATTGAGACCAGCATGTCCAGAGATACAACCTCTCTTATCATCACCCAGTGCCTGGGCTTGCCTCCGCTGTACCCACGCCCCACCATACCCCTGTCTGCACATTATGCCCAGAATCTATTCTACCACGCCCATAAATCTGCTCCTTTTATTCTTTGTCCCCAACGCTCTAGGCGACCAGTTTTGATAGCCTTTAGCCGCACCCTCATCCTACTACTCCTCTGTTCCTCGGGTGATGTGGAGGTAAACCCAGGCCCTGCATGTCCCCAGTCACCCTCATTTGTTGACTTCTGTGATCGAAAAAGCCTTGGCCTCATGCATGTCAACATCAGAAGCCTCCTCCCTAAGTTTGCCTTACTCACCGCTTTAGCACACTCTGCCAACCCTGATGTCCTTGCCGTGTCCGAATCCTGGCTTAGGAAGGCCACCAAAAATTCTGAGATTTCCATACCCAACTATAACACTTTCCGTCAAGATAGAACTGCCAAAGGGGGAGGAGTTGCAATCTACTGCAGAGATAGCCTGCAAAGTTCTGTCATACTTTCCAGGTCTATGCCCAAACAGTTCGAACTTCTAATTTTAAAAATTAATCTCTCCAGAAATAAGTCTCTCACTGTTGCCGCCTGCTACCGACCCCCCCTCAGCTCCCAGCTGTGCCCTGGACACCATCTGTGAATTGATCGCTCCCCATCTAGCTTCAGAGTTTGTTCTGTTAGGTGACCTAAACTGGGATATGCTTAACACCCCGGCAGTCCTACAATCCAAGCTTGATGCCCTCAATCTCACACAAATCATCAAGGAACCCACCAGGTACAACCCTAAATCCGTAAACATGGGCACCCTAATAGACATTATCCTGACCAACCTGCCCTCCAAATATACCTCTGCTGTCTTCAATCAAGATCTCAGTGATCACTGCCTCATTGCCTGTATCCGCCACGGGTCCGCGGTCAAACGACCACCCCTCATCACTGTCAAACGCTCCCTAAAACACTTCTGCGAGCAGGCCTTTCTAATCGACCTGGCCCGGGTTCCCTGGAAGGATATTGACCTCATCCCGTCAGTTGAGGATGCCTGGTCATTCTTTAAATGTTACTTCCTCACCATATTAGACAAGCATGCTCCGTTCAAAAAATGCAGAACCAAGAACAGATATAGCCCCTGGTTCACTCCAGACCTGACTGCCCTCGACCAGCACAAAAACATCCTGTGGCGAACTGCAATAGCATCGAAGAGCCCCCGCGATATGCAACTGTTCAGGGAAGTCAGGAACCAATACACGCAGTCAGTCAGGAAAGCAAAGGCCAGCTTTTTCAAGCAGAAATTTGCATCCTGTAGCTCTAACTCCAAAAAGTTCTGGGATACTGTAAAGTCCATGGAGAACAAGAGCACCTCCTCCCAGCTGCCCACTGCACTGAGGCTAGGTAACACGGTCACCACCGATAAATCCGTGATAATCGAAGACTTCAACAAGCATTTCTCAATGGCTGGCCATGCCTTCCTCCTGGCGACTCCAACCTTGGCCAACAGCCCCGTCCCCTCCGCTGCTACTCGCCCAAGCCTCCCCAGCTTCTCCTTTACCCAAATCCAGATAGCAGATGTTCTGAAAGAGCTGGAAAACCTGGACCCATACAAATCAGCTGGGCTTGACAATCTGGACCCCCTATTTCTGAAACTGTCCGCCGCCATTGTCGCACCCCCTATCACCAGCCTGTTCAACCTCTCCTTCGTATCATCTGAGATCCCCAAGGATTGGAAAGCTGCCGCGGTCATCCCCCTCTTCAAAGGGGGAGACACCCTGGACCCAAACTGTTACAGACCTATATCCATCCTGCCCTGCCTATCTAAGGTCTTCGAAAGCCAAGTCAACAAACAGATCACTGACCATCTCGAATCCCACCGTACCTTCTCCGCTGTGCAATCCGGTTTCCGAGCCGGTCATGGGTGCACCTCAGCCACGCTCAAGGTACTAAACGATATCATAACCGCCATCGATAAAAGACATTACTGTGCAGCCGTCTTCATCGACCTGGCCAAGGCTTTCGACTCTGTCAATCACCATATTCTTATCGGCAGACTCAGTAGCCTCGGTTTTTCCAATGACTGCCTTGCCTGGTTCACCAACTACTTTGCAGACAGAGTTCAGTGTGTCAAATCGGAGGGCATGTTGTCCGGTCCTCTGGCAGTCTCTATGGGGGTACCACAGGGTTCAATTCTCGGGCCGACTCTTTTCTCTGTATACATCAATGATGTTGCTCTTGCTGCGGGCGATTCCCTGATCCACCTCTACGCAGACGACACCATTCTATATACTTCCGGCCCTTCCTTGGACACTGTACTATCTAACCTCCAAACGAGCTTCAATGCCATACAACACTCCTTCCGTGGCCTCCAACTGCTCTTAAACGCTAGTAAAACCAAATGCATGCTTTTCAACCGCTCGCTGCCTGCACCCGCACGCCCGACTAGCATCACCACCCTGGACGGTTCCGACCTAGAATATGTGGACATCTATAAGTACCTAGGTGTCTGGCTAGACTGCAAACTCTCCTTCCAGACTCATATCAAACATCTCCAATCCAAAATCAAAGCAAGAATCGGCTTTCTATTCCGCAACAAAGCCTCCTTCACTCACGCCGCCAAACTTACCCTAGTAAAACTGACTATCCTACCGATCCTCGACTTCGGCGATGTCATCTACAAAATAGCTTCCAATACTCTACTCAGCAAACTGGATGCAGTTTATCACAGTGCCATTCGTTTTGTTACTAAAGCACCTTATACGACCCACCACTGCGACCTGTATGCCCTAGTCGGCTGGCCCTCGCTACATGTTCGTCGTCAGACCCACTGGCTCCAGGTCATCTACAAGGCTATGCTAGGTAAAGTGCCGCCTTATCTCAGTTCACTGGTCACGATGGCTACACCCACCTGCAACACGCGCTCCAGCAGGTGTATCTCACTGATCATCCCTAAAGCCAAAACCTCATTTGGACGCCTTTCCTTCCAGTTCTCTGCTGCCTGCGACTGGAACGAATTGCAAAAATCTCTGAAGTTGGAGACTTTTATCTCCCTCAACAACTTTAAAAATCTGCTATCCGAGCAGCTAACCGATCGCTGCAGCTGTACATAGTCCATCTGTAAACTACCCACCCAATTTACCTACCTCACCCCCCATACTGCTTTTATTTATTTACTTTTCTGCTCTTTTGCACACCAGTATCTCTTCTTGCACATGATCATCTGATGATTTATCACTCCAGTGTTAATCTGCTAAATTGTAATTATTCGATTTATTGCCTACCTCATGCCTTTTGCACACATTGTATATAGATTCTCTTTTTTTTTTCTACCATGTTATTGACTTGTTTATTGTTTACTCCATGTGTAACTCTGTGTTGTCTGTTCACACTGCTATGCTTTATCTTGGCCAGGTCGCAGTTGCAAATGAGAACTTGTTCTCAACTAGCCTACCTGGTTAAATAAAGGTGAAATAAAAAAAAAATAAAAAAAATACCTGCAGACTCAGACACACACACAACAGTGAGAGGTATAGTCATCTGCACCCAATGCAGCTATAACCTTCAACATGATCTTACCTCTTTGTTGATTTGATATCCGTTCAATTGTCCATTTCCTGTTTTATAAATTATTTTAAAAGGGAGAAAGTGTCAAACACGGCCATTTTTTACAAATATGAAAAGATAGAGGGTATGATCATAAAACAATAGAAATTTAGATCATACAAGGGAGAAACCTTACCTTACATTGAGGAAATCTTTACATTTTTCAGTTAAGTGCCTGCACCTGCTGTCATCTCAAATTCAAATCCAAATGTTTCAGTTGGGCAGTTCCTGCAAGAACCCCCACCACCTAAAGAGGTTCCTCGACTGACCCCACCTCCTTTGAGGTTCTTGGAAGAACATTTTGGGGGCATTTTTCAGAGCCAAGAACCATGAGGAACTTTTAGGATCTTAGAAGAACGCTGGTTGGAACGCTAACTTTTAGAGTGTAGATATTCATCGTTATTTTGGCCTGCTGCCAGGTGTTGGACATTGCTCCATGCATGGGCATATTGGCCATCTGACAATTCTGGCAAATGCCAGAAAGGCCAAACCAGTTTTTATTGGGGTGGGTTGGTGAAAAATTAAAAAAATTAAATAATGTTTTATTTATACAAAAAAACATGGCCTGCAGGTCATGAGCCTGTTTTTGATTACTTTTGTACAATTTCTCTGTTGTCATAATAATCTATATTGAGCACTTGGCTGACCAGTAGGCAAGACCGCCCCACCCTCCCAAAATGGTTCGGCGCGGTTTTCTGATTGGCTGAGCTGAAGTGGCACACATTCAAAGTCAAACGGGTAACAAAAGCAGTGATACATACAGTACCGGTCAAAAGTACACACCTACTCATTCCAGGGTTTTTCTTTATTTTTACTATTTTCTACATTGTAGAATAACAGTGAAGATATCCAAACTATGAAGTAACACATATGGAATCATGTAGTAACCAAAAAAGTGTTAAAACAATTCTACAAAGTTGCCACCCTTTGTCTTGATGACAGCTTTGCACACTCTTGGAATTCTCTCAACCAGCTACATAAGATAGTCACAAATGCTTTAAAATTAACAGGAGTGCCTTGTTAAAAGCTCATTTGAGGAATTTCTTTCCTTCTTAATGCGTTTGAGCCAAGCAGTTGTGTTGTGACAAGGTAGGGGTGGTATACAGAAGAAAACCCTATTTGGTAAAAGAACACGTCCATATTATGTCAAGAAAAGCTCAAATATGCAGAGAGAAACCTCAGTCCATCATTACTTTAAGACATGAAGCTCAATCAATTCGGAATATTTCAAGAACTTTGAAAGTTTCTTCAAGTGCAGTCGTAAAAACCATCAAGCTTTGATGAATCTCATAACGACCGCCACAGGAAAGGAAGACCCAGAGTTACCTCTGCTGCAGTGGATAAGTTCAGTAGAGTTACCAGACTCAGAAATTGCAGTCCAAATAAATGCTTCACAGCATATGTGGGAACTCCTTCAAGGCTGTTGGAAAAGCATTCCAGGTGAAGCTGGTTGAGAGAATGCCAAGAGTGTGCAAAGCTGTCATCAAGGCAAAGGGTGGCTACATTTTGATTTGTTTAACACTTATTTACTCTTAATGATCGGCTATGACAAGCCAAAATACATTTACTCCTGAGGTGCTGACTTGCTGCACCCTCAATAACTCCTGTAATTATTATTATTTGACCATGCTGGTCATTTATGAACATTTGAACATCTTGGCCATGTTCTGTTATAATCTCCACCCGGCACAGCCAGAAGAGGACTGGCCACCCCTCATAGCCTGGTTCCTCTCTAGGTTTCTTCCTAGGTTTTGGCCTTTCTAGGGAGTTTTTCCTAGCCACCGTGCTTCTACACCTGCATTGCTTGCTGTTTGGGGTTTTAGGCTGGGTTTCTGTACAGCACGTTGAGATATCAGCTGATGTACGAAGGGCTATATAAATACATTTGATTTGTTTTATTTATTTTCTTTTTTATGCACATAGAAACACATTGGGCTTATTCAGGACAGATTTTGGCGAGAGTGAGTCCTCTTGCTTCACCTTTTCCTCTCTGCTGAAACTAGCGGGTGAAACAGCGCCCCACTGTTTTACTATATGTATCCCAATGTAGCTGATTCTGTCTGGCCAGAAAAGTATGACATGTCATACTCTTTTGATCAGAGTATGTGAGCGGAGCTGAAGCAGAGCGTGCTCAATTTGACTGGATCTTAGTGCGAGATTCCCAAAGGCTGGAGCGTCGAGCTTCTTGCCCGCTCCAATTTCTCTCCAGCAGTGCTCACTTCAGGAGCTCGGGGCATGACCGCCCCAGCATGCATTTGTAGTCTACGTGTGTGCTGCTACAGCCCCTTGCTTTTGCTGCTGTCATGGAGTTCGCTAAATATTTTCATATAGAAACTGATAAAAAACACAGGTGCTAAATCAAGGTGACTTACAAAGATGAGGTCCAAGAGCAAGAGAGGGAGTGAGGTGATGTAGTGTCCACTGGTATGTTTAAGGCTTGGATGCCACCTGCTGGTATGGTGCTAAACTGTTAAGTTACAGACCGAATGCCATAGTTCTATGTGCAGGATATGGAAGTTGTTACAGGCTGGCTACATGAAACCTCCACAACTAAAGGATCATTGTGGTATCTGAAAAGACACTTATCCCAAAAGTATGATGGTGTACTTACTACATGCACATGCTAAAAGAAAGGAACGAGGTAGGCCTGACATATTCCCACTTTCAAAGAGCTTTCCGATTTGATTGGATTATTTTGCGTAAAAACCTATAGGCCAAACTATAGAAAAGTTTTGAAAAATAACTCTGCATCTCTGCCCAGCCTGGCAAGAGTGGCCGAAAGGGTGTTTAGCATCTCCAGTGGCTCTGCAAGTGTGGAGAGAATGTTCTCCGCTGCTGGCCGGCTCTTACAGGCACCATCGCATGAGTCTGCATCAGTCTGGAGGCAGAGGCTCCCTTCCTGCTTTGACGTCCAAAACTACAAGCCACTTGTTGACGTTGTCAATTGCGAGGCATCGTCTGGGAGGTACTTTGTTCAGTTGATAAAGATGTCATTGAAACAATACAACTGGACATTAGTAAATGTATTGGTAATGCTACTGATGGAGCTGCAAACATACAAGACCAGTACAATGGTTTCTCTGCCTTGCTATCATCACACTCTCCCAACCAAGTACATGTGGTGTTACACACACGTCCTGACTCTTGTGATGACAGACACAATAGGAGTAATTATGGCTGTTCTCTCTACTAAATAACCTGGCAGTGTTCATTCCATAGTCCTACCAAAGAATCAATGTGTGGGGAAAAAAGAGCCTGGACACTCCCACAGACGTCTCTCTCCTATAGGAGAAACACGCTGGTGGGCCAAGGATGTATTCTTTGGCGACCTACAAAACGCTCTGTTTGTGGATGTAATTCTCACCTCGATGGCTATTGAAGAGATGGCAGGTCAAAGGCCAACTGTATGTGTCAAGGTCAGAGCATTAACAGAGGCCCTGCTCAAGGTACAACACAATCTTCACTGCCCAAACAGTTCTGTCTATATTTGAGAAAACGTCCCCTCTCTCCAAGTACCTACAAACCAGTGGCATGGACATCCTGACAGTAGGATGGTATTGGGAACACAAGAGGCTCTGCAAAAGAATGTGAGGGACTTGCTGTGAAGAGGGCTGCAAACAGCTTCGTGCAGTGGTCCACTGACAAGCTGCAAGAACAGGATGAACACACCGAACTGGAAGTGCAAGCTGAGATGCCTCAGAAGAGAACAAAGAAAAGGAAGACCATGCCATGATACCATGATAGGGATGCAGAGAGGCCATGATACCATGATAGGGATGCAGAGAGGGTCTACAAGACTAAGGTGCACTATGTCATCATGGATACAGTCCCTGAGAGCATCTGTCAGCTCTTGCTGACACCAGGCACGTTGTACACAGACTTTACTCATCTGGACCCCAGCAGGTTCTCAGAGATACAATATAATGGATTGCCCCAGACATCACTTGCAAAACTCTTGCTTGAGTTTGACAGCCGAGCAGATGTCAGCACTTTGCAGTGTGAGTTGACTAGTTTTGCCGGTCAATGGGAGAGACTGAAAACATCAGCAGTGGAGAAGTACACAACCAGGACTGTGAGTGAGATACCTGCAGATGGACATTATGAAGAACAAGTGGAGATGATGAATACAAGTTGTTCAACATGTAAGAACTGTGCTGTATGTTGTTATCAATGTCTACGGTGGTACATCTTGTTGACAGAGGCTTACCATGTTGTAGGCCTGGGGTACAAGTTCCTATTCACCCTGTCTGTCATCCGGGTAGCCTGTGAGAGGAGCTTCTCAACTCTCAAATTCATACATCGACTCAGGAGCACCCTATCCTATGATCACTTGGAGGCATTTATTCTGATGGATACTGAAAAGGAAATCCTTATGGTTCTGGATACAGATGATGTCATTGACAGAGTGACAGAGAAGAACTGCTGTGACACACACTGACAAAAGGGTAGGTAGGACAGAGTGACAGCAGAGGAGAACAAGAAGAAACACAGACAGACAGACAGACAGACCAGACCAGACCAGACAGACAACTGAGGAGAATCACAGACAGACAGGCTGACAACAAAGTTACAGTCAGAGTTACAGACAGTGTGACAGGAGAATCACAGACAGACGGACAGTGACAGCAGAGATGCAGAGACAGACAGCACAACAGGGAGAAAACAGACTCAGAGGCCCAGTTATAGTGATGAGTTGTATCTCCAGACTCCAGTGGTGTTTTAACATATATTTGTTTTAAACATGAGCTGGTTAAAAAGAGCTGGTTAAAAAAGGAGGAAGACCATGTTTCTTCACTCTCTGGTACAGTAAAGGTTGGGAATCTCTGTACTATAGTGTACTACTGATGTTATACGCCGCAGGTTAGGAGGGTTAGGTCAAGGTTAGGAAAGGGGTTAGGGTTTGTCACGGCCGTCAAAAGGAGGAGACCAAAGCGCAGCGTTGTGAGCGTACATATTCCTTTTATTAAGGTGACGCCAACATAAACAATACAAAACAACCGTGAAGCTTAAGGGCATTAGTGCCACAAACAAAGTTAACTTCCCACACTGAAAGGAGGGAAAAGGGTTACCTAAGTATGGTTCCCAATCAGAGACAACGATAGACAGCTGTCCCTGATTGAGAACCATACCCGGCCAAAACATAGAAATACAAAATCATAGAAAACTAAAACATAGAATGCCCACCCCAAATCACACCCTGACCAAACCAAATAGAGACATAAAAAGGCTCTGTAAGGACAGGGCGTGACAGGGTTAGCGGAAATGCTCTCCTGACTTACTACAAAAATCACTTCCGGTCGTAGCTGTATCAAGTGTCAAAGATGGCAACATTCTCTAATAACTACATGCCTAATTCTGTTTCATACTTCTCAAAGTTGATAACTAGCTTATTCATTTTTTCTTCAGTGATTAAATTCAGTAAATTGAAAGGATTAGATTTACATGTACTAAAACACATGAATTCAACAGGTCAGTTCATCTCAATACTTCAACAATCCTAAGTACTTCACAAATCCAGTGTGTGGGTCTTCCAGTGAGTTGGAGAGGATTGAGGAACCATGGCACAGTTTGGAACCTTGATATGGACTGTAAGTGAAACATTTCTGATTTGCTTGGCATGTTTAAAAAACAATTATCAATTTAAATATTTCCCCTATGAAATATAAATCAGAGTTATTTTTAGCCTACTAGTTCTGTCAATTTTAAAGAAACCTTTTAGAAAACACGTGGTGGCGAGATGTACATTTTCACTAGGTCAGCGTTTCCCAAACTCGGTCCTGGGGCCCCTAAAGGGTGCACATTTAGTTTTTTGCCCTAGCACTACACAGCTGATTCAGATAATGAACTCATCATCAACCTTTGGTTATTTGAGTCAGCTGTGTAGTGCTAGGGCGACAACCATAACGTGCACACCTTGGGGTCCCCAGTACCAAGTTTGGGAAACGCTGACCTAGGTTTAGGGTCTGGTGTCACACCTTTAAAGACAAATAAAATCACACCAGGGGGCGCCACCACACTCACAAAATACTGTTTAAATTGGTCCCATATAATTACTTTCATTTTATTTGAAATGTGAATATTTGGGTTAGAATTATGTTAACTACTTCTGTAAGTTTTATGAAAACACACCATCAGTTTAGATTTTTGTGATTTGTTTTCTGACATTTTCTCTACTTCCAGATAACTATTATATTGGTGCATGTAAGCATTGGATCCTGTATTGCATGTGGTAGAGCCGAGTACAGAATATGGGATGAATGCTGCCCCATGTGTTCACCAGGTAAGGACCCTCTCTTTACATGATATGAATGACCAGACGTCAATACATCATCAACACTAACAGAAAAACATGACATTGTGATTCTCTCTTCCCCAGGAAATTGTGTACATAAGCATTGTACTGAATTCACCAGCACCAGCTGCATGCCCTGTGTTGATTCTACATTTCTTGATGAGCCCAATGGTCTCATAAAATGCAAAGTGTGTACCAACTGTGATCCAGGTAAGAGTGGTCCTGTGTGTCTGTACTGAAACCAAGACACAAACACTGATATGTTAGTCTGTTGTTATGCTATGAGGATATGTCAGCTGTATCTGTAACAGATAATACATGCCATGTTCTC
This sequence comes from Salvelinus namaycush, assembly GCF_016432855.1. Lineage (NCBI taxonomy): Eukaryota > Metazoa > Chordata > Actinopteri > Salmoniformes > Salmonidae > Salvelinus > Salvelinus namaycush. The sequence goes on along the minus strand of NC_052320.1, from coordinate 6,564,474 downwards.
TATAGGTTTGGGTTTGATGGTAAAGCAGCCATGTAGACCTTCATCAGACACTGTCTGTGGGACACTGGAGGGGTTCTACTGTCTAGACCCAACTAAGGATGGTTGTAGAGCAGCCCAGAGACACAGCAGCTGTAAACCTGGTCAATACATCAGCCACACAGGTTGGTCTTCGGTCTCACTCATTATACTAATTGTGTTGTCATAATTCAAATGAGTCAAGTTGGTAACTTCAGTGTGAATAATCATTAACAGTAAATATAATAAGTAGTGGAAAAATGAAATGCAATTATGTATTTATGCAGGAACAACATCTACAGATACTGTGTGTTCTGACTGTACTGGTGACACCTATTCAGATGGATCATTAACATCTTGTCAGCCACACACAGAGTAAGTTCACATACGTTTACATAAATCAGAAGTCTAAGATAAATAATACAATATACTTAAGTACAAATCTACAATTGAACGGGAAGTTGAATGATCAAATTGCTGTCGCAGACTGTTATATTATGTGTTTCAGGTGTAAATCCTTAGGTCTTCAAGAACTTAGACCAGGAACTCATTTGTCCAATTCTGAATGTGGACCACAATCCTCACAAATAGAACCTGGAATCATCATTGGTGTTGTTCTGGCATCAGTCCTAATAGCTCTTGCAATAACAATAATAATAATAATAGGATTTGTAATTCTAAGGAGGAGAAAAAGTCCAACACCAGTGACTTTTTCTCCAGTGACAGTAAATGCTGTAGAGGTATGTTGATATAATCTACATGTTGAACAGTTACTGTGCTAAGGTTAGCTGAGCAGATGTTATTATTGCTCTACTTACTCTGGGGCTGAACTACAAATGTTTTATTGAGTAATATGTTTCCTTCTATTAGGCATCATCAGATTTAGAGGAAACACCAAGCAATGTAGTACAATGAAACAGAAGAAAGTACAGCATCTTGCAGGTGTTAGTTTTGTAGATGGTGAGTTGTCAAGAACTTCAGCCGTATGACTAAAGGTGTATGTTCTATTACTTCATGTTATCAATGCAATGATGACAACTAAGATATGGTCAAAGTGCTATGAAACTATAGCTTCACCTTCACACGGTCCTTGTTCATTACTGGTTTATTCTCTCCCACAGATTCAAGCTCTGACCGCACTCATCTGCCTGTTCACCCCGCTGTCATCCAGAAGGCGAGGTCAGTACAGGTGCATCAAAGTGGGGACCGAGAGACTGAAAAACAGCTTCTATCTCAAGGCCATCAGACTGTTAAACAGCCACCACTAACATTTAGTGGCCGCTGCCAACATACTGACTCAACTCCAGCCACTTTAATAATGGGAATTGATGGAAATTATGTAAAAATGTATCACTAGCCACTTTAAACAATGCCACTTAATATAATGTTTACATATCCTACATTACTCATCTGGCGCGGGGAGAAGTCAAAGGATCCTAGTCAGGCTATTTTTTGTGAAATCCAGATTAAATATAGGGATTCATGTGTATCAAATCCGTAGGCGATAGTGGGCTAAATCAATGAAAAATATAGCTGAAATGTGCAGGCTTTGTCATGATCTGTGATCAAAATAGACGGGGGTGTTTCCGGTTCCGTTTAGGCTATAGGTTACGCATAAGAACTCAGATGCACTGAAATGAATAGCCTGATTCAGTGCGATTCTCCTGAATAAAAATCTGTTAAACTGTTTGGTCTATGAATACCGCTTCTATACCGCTTCTATCTTTTGGTCTTTTTCTATAGGCATATCCTACGATTAATTTTCTAAATTGCGGAGACTTAGACCTACCAAGAACCCGTGTTGAGGGAGCAAGACCTTCAATAGTCTAGTGGACTATGCAGAAATAATTGTGGAATTCATCATTGTTAAAGCCTATATCGCTTTATATATTATGGACTGTGGTTTTTACTAAGGCTTAGCAAACAAGGGGCAGCATACGCTTTTTGCCCATTTCTATAACAATAGTTAGGCCTATATCCTCACAATTCAAGCCCTGCTTTTAACCATAAGACATCTCAGTGATTGTGTCTGTTAAACAGGTGAACTTGTGGAAAACTGGGAACTCTGGGGAAAGGACAAGGACAACACTAAAAGGCCACAGAACCCACACGTGGCGCCTCCACAATACACTGAACCCACACATGGCGCCTGCACAATACACTGAACCCACACATGGCGCCTGCACAATACACTGAACCCACACATGGCGCCTGCATGATACAACATTAGAATACAAGTTGTACTAATCATCATTAAGGTGGTTGTCAGCATGACTTTCAACTGCACAATATTGTTAGGAAATTTATGAATAATGACTAAACAATGTCTACATTTAGATAAAACTATAACTAATTGAACTCTACCCTGTATTATTATATCTGATTAATAATGTTAATTCATAAGGAAGGGATTATGTAGTATGAACAAGGAGTAATTAAGACATAATAAACACCATTCCAACTTAGTTAGAGAGGTATGTGCTGTGGGTTATAAAGTAAGCAAAAAGGATCGTTAAACTGGTTGAACCGACTCAACTTAGCCCTGAGATGTTTAGATAAGGCAGTGAGTAACTCCCTGGGTCTTCCATTATCTTGAGCTGTCTGCTAAAGTGGTAATAAAATATAGTGAACCTTCAGGAGTTAATCTAGTGATATTGTGTGTCATGTGTGTGCGCTGGTGAGTTGGAATGAACTTTTGAACCTGTTTTGTCTTGGTCAAGAGGAAGAGCTTTATTCTGTAACCAATGACGTCATATTTTGTATATAAACTGTTGTTTATGGTTAAATGGGAGCGCGCTCACGAGAATAAATACTATTATCTAATTTTAATAAATTTTAAGCTAATAAGTATCTTACAAATTCTTAGAATTAGACAGAGTGATTTTAAATAATGAGCACATAAAGGAATTATGAAATTCCCCTAACAATGCATGAATTCAAAAACGTTATGCTGAGTTGACCCTAGAAATGTAGGCTAGATAGTATCACTTCTTTTTTCCCCTTGTGAACCAGGTTCTACTACCAACAAGTAAATACACTTCTATCCATAGTTCTGTTGTCACGCCCTGGCCTTAGTTATCTTTGTTTTCTTTATTATTTTAGTTAGGTCAGGGTGTGACATGGGACATGTATGTATTTTTGTATTGTGTAGGGGTGTTGTAGGTTTATGGGGCAGTGTCTTGTCTAGGTTTTGTATGTCTATGGCTGCCTAGATTGGTTCTCAATTAGAGGCAGCTGTGGTTCATTGTCTCTGATTGAGAGCCATATTTAAGGCAGCAGCCATAGGCATTGGGTTTGCGTGGGTAATTGTCTATGTCTATGTTGCATGTTAGCACTTAGTCTTTTATAGCTTCACGTTCGTCTGTTTGTTGTTTTGTTTTCGTCTTCCAAATAAAGAAGATGTATTTTTCACACGCTGCGCCTTGGTCCTCGATTCATAGTTACGACGTTCGTGACAGAATTACCCACCAAACTCGGACCAAGCAGCGTGTGAAGCAGCAGCAGGAGCAACCTACACAGGATTTATGGCAATGGGAGCAGGTTCTGGACTATACTACGTGGGAGGAGATCGACAGGTGGGCGATCGACAGGTGGGCGATCGACCCAGGGCGAATGCCGGAGCCCGCCTGGGATTCTCTGGAACAGTGCGAGGAGGGATACCGGCGAATGGAGGCAGCACGACGACGCGGTAGGAAGCCTGTGAGTCAGCCCCAAAAAATTATTGGGGGGTGGGGGCTACAAGGGAGTGTGGCGAAGTCAGGTAGGAGACCTGCGCCAACTCCCCGAGCTTACCGTGGAGCGCGAAAGTACGGGCAGACACCGTGTTATGCGGTAGAGCGCATGGTGTCTCCTGTACGTGTGCATAGCCCGGTGCGGTACATACCAGCTCCTCGTATCGGCCGGGCTAGATTGAGTATTGAGCCGGATGTCATGAAGCCGGCCCAACTCATCTGGCCTCCAGTGCGTCTCCTCGGGCCGGCATACATGGCACCAGCCTTACGTATGGTGTCCCCGGTTCGCCTACACAGCCCAGTGCGGGTTATTCCACCTCCCCGCATTGGTCGGGCTACGGGGAGCATACAACCAGGTAAGGTTGGGCAGGCTCAGTGCTCAAGGGAGCCAGTACGCCTGCACGGTCCGGTATTTCCGGCGCCACCTCCCCGCCCCAGCCCAGTACCACCTGGCACCAGGCTTCCTGTGCGTCTCCAGAGCCCTGTTCCTCCTCCACGCACTAGCCCTGTGGTGCGTGTCTCCAGCCCATTACCACCAGTGCCTACACCACGCACCAAGCCTCCTGTGCGTCTCCAGAGTCCTGTGCGTCCTGTTGCTGCTCCCCGCACTAGCCTGAAGGTGCGTGTCCTTAGCCCGGTACCTCCAGTTCCGGTACCACGCACCAGGCCTACAGTGCGCCTCAGCCGGCCAGAGTCTGCCGTCTGCCCAGTGGCGCCTGAACTGCCCGTCTGCCCAACGCCGTCTGAGCTGTCCGTCTGCCAAGCGCCGCCTGCGCTGCCCGTCTGTACTGAGCCTTCAAAGCCACCCGTCTGTCCTGAGCCTTCAAAGCCGCCCGTCTGTCCTGAGCCTTCAAAGCCGCCCGTCTGTCCTGAGCCTTCAGAGCCGTCCGTCAGTCAGGAGCCGCTAGAGCCGTCCGCCAGACAGGAGCCGCTAGAGCCTTCCGCCAGACAGGAGCCGCCAGAGCCTTCCGCCAGACGGGAGCCGCCAGAGCCTTCCGCCAGACGGGAGCCGCCAGAGCCTTCCGCCAGACACGAGCAGCCAGAGCCTTCCGCCAGACAGGAGCAGCCAGAGCCGTCATCCAGCCATGACCAGCCAGAGCCGTCATCCAGCCGTGACCAGGCAGAGCCGTCATCCAGCCATGACCAGCCAGAGCCGTCATCCAGCCATGACCAGCCAGAGCCGTCATCCAGCCATGACCAGCCAGAGCCGTCATCCAGCCATGACCAGCCAGAGCCGTCATCCAGCCATGACCAGCCAGAGCCGTCAGCCAGCCATGACCAGCCAGAGCCGTCAGCCAGCCATGACCAGCCAGAGCCGTCAGCCAGCCATGACCAGCCAGAGCCGTCAGCCAGCCAGGATCTTCCAGAGCCGCCAGTCAGCCAGGATCTTCCAGAGCCGCCAGTCAGCCAGGATCTTCCAGAGCCGCCAGTCAGCCAGGATCTTCCAGAGCCGCCAGTCAGCCAGGATCTTCCAGAGCCGCCAGTCAGCCAGGATCTTCCAGAGCCGCCAGTCAGCCAGGATCTTCCAGAGCCGCCAGTCAGCCAGGATCTTCCAGAGCCGCCAGTCAGCCAGGATCTACCAGAGCCACCAAAGCGGGTATTGACAATGGTGGAGTGGGGGCCACGTCCCGCACCCGAGCCACCGCCATAATAAGGCCCACCCCGGACCCTCCCCTTCTGTGTCAGGTTTTGCGGCCGGAGTCCGCACCTTTGGGGGGGGTACTGTCACGCCCTGGCCTTAGTTATCTTTGTTTTCTTTATTATTTTAGTTAGGTCAGGGTGTGACATGGGAAATGTATGTATTTTTGTATTGTGTAGGGGTGTTGTAGGTTTATGGGGCAGTGTCTTGTCTAGGTTTTGTATGTCTATGGCTGCCTAGATTGGTTCTCAATTAGAGGCAGCTGTGGTTCATTGTCTCTGATTGAGAGCCATATTTAAGGCAGCCATAGGCATTGGGTTTGCATGGGTAATTGTCTGTCTATGTTGCATGTTAGCACTTAGTCTTTTATAGCTTCACGTTCGTCTGTTTGTTGTTTTGTTTTCGTCTTCCAAATAAAGATGTATTTTTCACACGCTGCGCCTTGGTCCTCGATTCATAGTTACGACGATCGTGACATCTGTGGGAAATACATTCACCCAAATGCACCTTTTTACTGAATTACCGTAGACATATAATTTACAGTTGACAGTCTTTTAACATCCCCCACAAAACACATAGTTGTAACCTATGACTAGATGCAAATCTTCGAACTGAACAAATAAAAGAGCAATGGACTTTTAAAAACGTCCCTAGCATTCCCTGTATACAACTGTACATGTTAGTTTCACTCTAAGCTGTAGGTCAAGGTTTCCTTCCTCATAAAACCCCTCTCTTCCTGTTTTCTATCTCTGCAATCAATGGACAAATGGATTTAGTTAAATTAATCTAACAACAATACAACTGTTTGCAGTTTAGCAGTATTATTATGATGAATTTGTCAGACTACTCAGACAGATAGGTAACAGAATGTAAATCTAAGCCTGCAAGCATTGGGTACTTTCAATTCTCTGCCTGTTTCATAAAAAAAACTGCAAAAATACTTCGGGGACTTTCCTAATCATATAACAAAGGCAGAACCTGCTCCACCCGTCCCACCATGCCTTCCTGCCCTCCTGATCTGAAAGAACTGGGTGAAAACAAATACCATAATGCTTTCACCTGTCTCCTGTTCAGATGAGTGACAATGGAAGAAAGGAGATAGAGGAAGCCACTGTAGACTATTGAGGTGCACCTCTACAGTAGGCTGTGGCTGCCTTGTTATCAGTTCTGTGTTTCTCTCCCTCAGAATGAGGAGACCAAGGAGCGGCACTCACTTATGACTCCACTGATGAAGAAACAAAGCCGCTTGATGACATTGGATCCTCCTCAAGAGGTCAAAGGGCAGACTGTAACCTCTCAGGCAGTAACATCCCAGTCTGCTTCAGTGGCCCAGAAATCAGGAGCAAATCCAGACTCAGAGCTGGATAGGTAAGAGATAGCAGCATCATAATCAAACCCAGACTCGGAGCTGGATAGGTAAGAGATAGCATTATCATAATCAAACCCAAACTCGGAGCTGGATAGGTAAGAGATAGCATTATCATAATCAAACCCAGACTCGGAGCTGGATAGGTAAGAGATAGCATTATCATAATCAAACCCAAACTCGGAGCTGGATAGGTAAGAGATAGCATTATCATAATCAAACCCAAACTCGGAGCTGGATAGGTAAGAGATAGCATTATCATAATCAAACCCAAACTCGGAGCTGGATAGGTAAGAGATAGCATTATCATAATCAAACCCAGACTCGGAGCTGGATAGGTAAGAGATAGCATTATCATAATCAAACCCAGACTCAGAGCTGGATAGGTAAGAGATAGCATTATCATAATCAAACCCAGACTCAGAGCTGGATAGGTAAGAGATAGTAGTATCATAATCAAACCCAGACTCAGAGCTGGATAGGTAAGAGATAGCATTATCATTATCCATCCCACGGGCAGTTTAGACGGTATGTTATAGAGCTCACCAGATTGTAGTCCTAAAAAACTGAGTTGAGTTACCTCTGGTTTGTTCAGACATTCCTATGGGGAAGGAATAGGGTTTTAGGATAAATGCCTTAAATAAGGTCTGAGGTTAAAACAGGCTTAGGAAATATTATACTGTAACGGCGTTCCTCCTCCTCTTCATCCGAAGAGGAGGAGCAGGGATTAAACCAAAATGCAGCGTCTTGATATGACATGATTTATTAAAGTAAAGACGAAAACACGAACTTCACTTGAAACTAAACAAAACAACAAACGGAGTAGACGAACCTGAACATAAGAACTTACATAACACGAAGAACTCACGAACAGGAAAATGACTACACAAAACGACGAACGAACGAAACAGTCCCGTATGGTGCAAACAAACACAGACACAGGAGAACAACCACCCACGACAAACAAAGTGAAAACACCTACCTTAATATGATTCTCAATCAGAGGAGATGAAAACCACCTGCCTCTAATTGAGAACCATATCAGGTACCCAAAACCAACATAGAAACAGAAAACATAGACTGCCCACCCAAACTCACGTCCTGACCAACTAACACATACAAAAACTAACAGAAAACAGGTCAGGAACGTGACATATACGTTTTGTTCTATGAGATAATATCAGTCAGTTAACATGACCTTGATGAATTATGAAGCGTTTATGTGCTTTTTATGATTACATAAATGCTTAGAAATTCACAAAATTGACATTAGCTGATGATTATCTCATAGAACAAAACTCCTCAGCCTGTGTTTACCACAGACCTTATTTTCTACATTCATCCAAAAACCCTACCAAAACGACATTCATTTCCCCATAGGCTTTGTCCAACGAACCATGGTGGAATTAGTGCCTACAAAAAGACGCCATTGCTATTTCTCTATATAATAGTGTTGTATTAACTAGGCTCTATGTCCCTGACCTGTGTATGAACCAGTGATGATTCGCTCACCCCCTGCGATATCAGCTGAACAGGAATGAGGCAAGCCGCCTCGTTACCCCCAAGACTGTCTGAAGGGTAAGATACAGAATGTAGATCTCTCCATGGGTGGGAGATGGATATTTAAGCTAATCAACACTCCCTTTATTTTACTGACTTGTTGAATGATTGATCCATTCATCCTTCCATCCCTTCCCAGCCTTCCTCTCCTCTGAGGACCCAGCGAGGGTGGAGCACAGTCTGAGAGCTGTTGAGTGAGAACACTTCTACAGCCAGAGAGGTGAGAGGTCACATGGTTTAGATTGTAAATATTTATATCACGTAAGCAAAAGGAAATATGTTCCATCATCTACAGTACCAGTCAAAAGTTTGGACACACCTACTCATTCAAGGGTTTTTCTTTATTTTTACTATTTTCTACATTGTAGAATAATCGTGAAGACACAAAACTATGAAATAACACATATGGAATCATGTAGTAACCATAAAAGTGTTCAATGTTCATTTACATTAGTGAAAAATTGTCCACGGATTCATGTATTTTCTCTCCCCTTTTGACAGTTTATTTCCCCTCAGGCACCCACATTTGTTCTTTGTTATTCTGAAAGTAATTTGTGTAGTGTACTTTTCCCCAGTCATTCACGCCATCTCTTTACATTGATTGTACATATTTGGTGGCCTGACTGCATCCAGACTATGTCAAATTCTGTACACAATATCCATCCTGGTAGATCTGAACCTAATGCGAGCACAATATGACTTTTGTGCATCCAGACCTAATGCAGCTTTGAGTGATCGGATGACAGAAGTCACCCTTAAGTGCCAAGTGTAACCGAGGCCATAGATGCTACATTACATTACTATTACTTTGAGTGTTCTATATACATAACATGACTAAATATGTTTATTTCTGTGTTGCACTGGCAGTCAAGAAATGGAACAGCAAGGCCACAGAACATGACATACGCAGAGCTGTGGGAGACCACCTGAAACATTCCCCTGGTAGAGCCAGTGGATGGTGTATACCACACCACCACCAAACGCCTTTAACAGGCTTGAAAAGTGGGATTGATCTGTTTGATCCATTTTATTTGTTTCAGTTTTCATTAGTTGAATCCTTCGACTTACTGTTGACAAAAAAAACTTTATTTAACAAAAATGCACTGGATTGGTTCAAAGGTGATACTAAACTTACATAATTTTGACATAGAGGAAGATATACTGAATTTATACAGTTTTTCATTCTAAGACGGACTAAAATATATGTTACTTGCACATTTTTGTTCATTATTTTTGCAAGAATGTTGATTGGCCGGTCATTGGGTTCGTTAGTTTTGCAATTTGTTGATGCCATTGATTATAAGAGTAAGAATATGATGCAATATCCAACCCTTGTTTTACTCCATTGTTTGTAAACAATATAATTGTAAAAAAAAATGTCAGTTGGTTGCATAAATAATGATGATTACTAAATGTTACATGAAATGTAAACATGAAATATCAGAACCGAATAGAAACACCTTTGTTAAAATGTAATGGCAATAATTCACTTAATGGTAAGGCATGGAATAATAAATGTATTATTTTTCACGCTGGATGTTTGAAATATGAGTAGGTGATGATTCGAGTCATGCTTCTTCATTAGTGGAATAAAGACAATTAGCACGAATGTTGTACAGAAATACTGTGTGTAAATACTGGAGTGATGTGTGATGTTAATAAAATGTCTGACCAATTTTTTTATACTGCGTTCATGTGTATAGGCTGCAAGGACGTTGAAATTAAGTTGTTTCAAGTCGTTGAAACTTTCAATCAAAACCAAACAGAGGTTGGACATCGGGCATAGTCGTCTTTTCAACTACATTTTGCTAGGTGGGTATAGCCTGCTATGTCTTCCATCCTCTTAGGTCAGAGAAACAATATATGAATTAATGGTTGGATCCGAATCACAGTTATAATCATTGGGCATTACGGAGAATTAGGTAAAACCACAAGTCCAAATCCTTATCTCCATCCGTGACTAATTTAGGAAAGGGCTGATTCTAACTAGCTAGCTAGCCACCGAAGGATACATTTCTTTTAAATTCAGTTGAAGCCAAATCCAAACTGGCTTCCCTTGACAATTTTTTGGGGTGCACCAGAATCTAATCAAAGTTTATTTGTCACGTGCACCGAATACAACAGGTGTAGACCTTACAGTGAAATGCTTACTAACCAACAGTGCGATTTTTAAGTAAAAAATAGGTATTAGGTGAACAACAGATAAGTAAAGAAATAAATACAACAGTAAAAAGACTGTGATAAATAACAGTAGCGAGGCTATATACAGGCACCGATTAGTCGGGCTAATTGAGGTAGTATGTACATGTACAGTTGAAGTCGGAAGTTTACATACACCTTAGCTAAATACATTACTGACATTAAATCCTCGTAAAAATGCCCTGTCTTATGTCAGTTAGGATCACCACTTTATTTTAAGAATGTGAAATGTCAGAATAATAGTAGAGAGAATGATTTACTTTGGCTTTTATTTCTTTCATTGCGTTCCCAGTTTGTCAGAAGTTTACATACACTCAATTAGTATTTGGTAGCATTGCCTTTAAATTGTTTAACTTGGGTCAAACATTTCGGGTAGCCTTCCACAAGCTTCCCACAATAAGTTGGGTGAATTTTGGCCCATTCCTTCTGAAAGAGCTGGTGTAACTGAGTCAGGTTTGTAGGCCTTCTTGCTCGTACACGCTTTTTCAGTTCTGGCCATACATTTTCTATGTGATTGAGGTCAGGGCTTTGTGATGGCCACTCCAATACCTTGACTTTGTTGTCCTTAAGTCATTTTGCCACAACTTTGGAAGTATGCTTGGGGTCATTGTCCATTTGGAAGGCCAATTTGTGACCAAGCTTTAAATTCCTTACTGTTGTCTTGAGATGTTGCTTCAATTAAGCCACAAAATGTTACTTCCTCATGATGCCATCTATTTTGTGAAATGCACCAGTCCCTCCTGCAGAAAAACACCCCCGCAACATGATGCTGCCACCCCCATGCTTCACGGTTGGGATGGTGTTCTTCGGCTTGCAAGCCTCCCCCTTTTCCCTCTAAACATAACGATGGTCATTATGGCCAAACAGTTCTACTTTTGTTTCATCAGACCAGAGGACATTTCTCCAAAAAGTACAATCTTTGTCCCCATGTGTAGTTGCAAACCGTAGTCTGGCTTTTTTTATGGCGGTTTTTAGAGCAGTGGCTTTTTCCTTGCTGAGCGGCCTTTCAGGTTATGTCGATATAGGACTTGTTTTACTGTGGATATAGATACTTTTCTACCCGTTTCCTCCAGCATCTTCACAAGGTCCTTTGCTGTTGTTCTGGGATTGATTTGCACTTTCCACACCAAAGTACGTTTAATTCAAGGAGACAGAAAGTGTCTCCTTCCTGAGCAGTATGATGGCTGTGTGGTCCCATGGTGTTTATACTTGCGTACTATTGTATGTACAGATGAACCTGGTACCTTCAGGCGTTTGGAAATTGCTCTAAAGGATGAACCAGACTTGTGGAGGTCTACAATTTGTTATGTTTAGGTCGTGGCTGATTTCTTTTGATTTTCCCATGATGTCAAGCAAAGAGGCACTGAGTTTGAAATTAGGCTTTGAAATACATCCACAGGTACACCTCCAATCAACCTAATTATGTCAATTAACGAGTTTTAATGACTCCAACCTAAGTGTATGTAAACTTCCGAATTCAACTGTAGGTATTGTTAAAGTGACTATGCATATATGATAAACAGAGAGTAGCAGCAGCATAAAAGAGGGGAGCGGGGGCGGGACAATGCAAATAGTCCGGGTAGCCATTTGATTACTTGTTCAGGAGTCTTATGGCTTGGGGGTAAAAACTCGAGAAGCCTTTAGGTACTAGACTTGGTGTTCCGGTACCGCTCCGGTACTACACTCTGTCGTGCATTGGGGTCGGAGGCCGAGCAATTGCCATAGCAGGCAGTGATGCAGCCAGTCAGGATGCTCTCGATGGTGCAGCTGTAGCATCTTTTGAGGATCTGAGGACCCATGCCAAATCTTTTCAGTCTCCTGAGGGGGAATAGGTTTTGTAGGCTGTCTCATCGTTGTCGGTGATCAGGCCTACCACTGTTGTGTCATCGGCAAATTGAATGATGGTGTTGGAGTCGTGCTTGGCCGTGCAGTCATGAGTAAACAGGGAGTACAGGAGGGGGCTAAGCACGCACCCCTGAGGAGCCCCTGTGTTGAGGATCAGCGTGGCGGATGTGTTGTTACCTACCCTCACCACCTCGCGGTGGCCCGTCAGGAAGTCCAGAATCCAGTTGCAGAGGGAGGTGTTTAGTCCCAGGGTCCTTAGCTTATTGATGAGCTTTGAGGGCACTATGGTGTTGAACGCTGAGCTGTAGTCAATGAACAGCATTCTCACATAGGTGTGGAGTGCAATAGACATTACATCATCTGTGAATCTGTTGGGGCGGTATGCAAATTGGAGTGGGTCTAGGGTTTCTGAGATGATGGTGTTGATGTGAGCCATAACCAGCCTTTCAAAGCACTTTATGGCTACAGACGTGAGTGCCACGGGTCGGTAGTCATGTAGGCAGGTTACCTAGTGTTCTTGGGCACAGGCACTATGGTGGTCTGCTTAAAACATGTTGGTATTACAGACTCGGACAGGGAGAGGTTGAAAATGTCAGTGAAGACACTTGCCAGTTGGTCAGCGCATGCTCGCAGTACACGTCCTGGTAATCCGTCTGGCCCTGCGGCCTTGTGAATGTTGACCTGTTTAAAGGTCTTACTCACATCGGCTGCGGAGAGCGTGATCACACAGTCTTCCGGCACAGCTGGTGCTCTCATGCATGTTTCAGTGTTGTTTGCCTCGAAGAGAGCATAGAAGGGGTTTAGCTCATCTGGTAGGCTCATGTCACTGGGCAGCTCTTGGCTGTGCTTCCCTTTGTAGTCTATAATGGTTTGCAAGCCCTGCCACATCCAACGAGCGTCAGAGCCGGTGTAGTACAATTCGATCTTAGTACTGTACTGATGCTTTGTCTGTTTGATGGTTCGCTCGGAGGGCATAGCGGGATTTCTTATAAGCTTCCGGGTAAGAGTCCCGCTCCTTGAAAGCGGCAGCTCTAGCCTTTAGCTCAGTGCGGACACTGCCTGTAATCCATGACTTCTGTTTGGGGTATGTACGTACGGTCACTGTGGGGATGACGTCATCGATGCACTTATTGAGGAAGTCAATGACTGATGTGGTGAACTCCTCAATGCCATCGGAGGAATTCCGGAACATATTCCAGTCTGTGCTAGCAAAATATTCCTGTAGCTTAGCATCTGTTTCATCTGACCACTTTTTTATTGATCTAGTCACGGGTGCTTCCTGCTTTAATTTTTGCTTGTAAGCAGGAACCAGAAGGATAGAATTATGGTCAGATTTGCCAAATGGAGGGCGAGGGAGAGCTTTGTATGCGTCTCTGTGTGTGGAGGATAGGTGGTCCAGCGTTTTTTCCCTCTGGTTGCACATTTATCATGCTGATGGAATACAGCTCATTCAATGATGTCTTAGTGCCAGCCTCTGACTGTGGTGGTATGTACACAGCTACGAAAAATACAGATGAAAACTCTTGGTAGATAGTGTGGTCTACAGCTTATCATGAGAAACTCTACCTCAGGTGAGCAATATCTCGAGACTTCCTTAGATATCGTGCACCAGCTGTTATTTACAAAAATACATAGCCCGCCGCCCCTTGTCTTACCAGACGCCGCTGTTCTATCTTGCTGGTACAGCTTATAACCAGCCAGCTGTATGTTGATATTGTCAATGTTCAGCCATGACTCTGTGAAGCATAAAATGATACAGTTTTTAATGTCCCATTGGTAGTTTAATCTTCCGCGTAGCTTGTCAATTTTATTCTCAAAAGATTGCACGTTTGCGAGCAGAATGGAGGGAAGTGGGGGTTTATTCGATTGCCTACGAATTCTCAGCAGGCAGCCCGCTCTTCGGCCCATCTTTCTCCGCCTCCTCTTCACACAGATCCTGGGGATCGGGGCCTGTTCCCGAGAAAGCAGTGTATCCTTAGCATCGAGCTCGTCAGACTCGTGAAAGGAAAAGAAGGATTCTGCTAGTCCGTGGTGAGTAATCGCAGTGCTGATGTCTAGAAGTTATTTTCGGTCATAAGAGACGGTAGCGGCAACATTATGTACAAAATGTGTAAAAAAAATAATTATGCCTTCTTCTCCGGCGCCATCTTGTAGCCTATAGAGAATGTGCCCATTCTGGTATTGGCACGTGCGCTCTATACAATACATTTTGCAGTGTTAAATCAACACTTAGAGTTCATTTTAAAACTACCCCGGGAAAACATAATGTCCCACTCTACAGAGTTTAAAAAGTACTCTGATTATAGTGTTACAATTTCTGTGTTAATTGACCCCCCATAAACGTAACGAACATATACCAGGAGCTGTGCCAGGCCTGCCACGTCTGTTGACTCATCCAGCTCTAACGCATATAATTCACTGGCTTGTATGCGAAGCAGTCATTGTTTCAAAACATCTCCTGCCATGTCACTGATGCGTCGTGAAACAGTTGTTTGATGAAGGCATTGTCTGTATAGTTTTTTGGGCCTTTTCCCCCTGCATTGTCTCAGCCATATCCGCGGCAGCAGGAAGAATTAAGTCACAATAGTATGGGGCTTGCCTGTCCTAGCCACTTGGTAGCTCACCATATAAGACGCTTCTAGCCCCTTCTTATTAGTGGTATCTGTTGCTTTTATACATGTCTTACTACTTGAAAGTCATCTTTAATCTCACTCAAAAAACTCCCGTGGTTTATTTTTCCAATTGTCATATTTAGTTTCTAAATGTCTCTGCAAAAGTGAACGTTTCCCGCGAGAGAGTAACGGTTAATGTGATTGGATGTTAATTATTTGACTAGGCTACCTGTTTTTGACATTGTGTTGTTATTTCGCTGAACAGTAGATGGTTTAAATTTATTTTTGGCAGTGAAACGAGGCTACTTGGGCGAGAAAAAAACCTCACACAAATGTATAGCCCTGTTGGAAAATATGAATGTCCTGTTTGAAAATATGAAGGAAAAATTGACACCATTGCGTATACGTACCCCTGGGGGTACGCGTACCCCAGTTTGGGAATACCTGCTCTAGAAGGTATCTCATAGGCTACAGAAATATTGAGTTAGACTGGTACTTTATAAATCAACTGGTTTTACTCAAAAAGTATTAAAAGTTTTTAGTTTGTAAAAAAAAATATTTAGCTGTGTGACTTCAACATCACGTAATCACCAATAAATCTGTCAACAGAAAAAAGACTACGGAAATTTGAGACTATTGTAAATCTCTGTGTTACATAGTAAAGGAATGTAATGGGTGTACATTTTGTTGGTGAAGAACTGCATCAAACAAAGTACAGTTGCTGTGTTTATTATTTGAAATGCATGGAGGACGCCTGCTTCAAAAATATTCATTTTTTAGAAATATATCCTTACCGTTCACTAAACAATATAATGTAGTGCACTTCACTTTATAACAGGTGACAGTTTTAATACTCATCTATTTTAAATGTGTTAAAGAGCCTATAAAATGAGACATTGGTACTTTCTCGCTTGGACATTAAGCTATTTATCTTAGTTGGAAGTGTACCTTACCTATCATAGTTCATGAAGGTGAAAATATGAAGAGGAAGTGTAGAGTATAAACAAAGTTATCAGATGATGATCACGAGTTCCATTCCCCTCCTCCAGAATTCTCGTGAGTACCTCATTCCATCACGTAAACAAGAGAACTGAAAGTAAAGGAGGTTCACAGATTTGTTTTTTTTAACCTTTTATTCAACTATGCAAGTCAGTTAAGAACAAATTCTTATTCACAATGACGGCCTACACCGGCAAAACCCTGATGACGCTGGGCCAATTGTGCTCCGCGCTATGGAACTCCCAATCACGGCCGGTTGTGATACAGCCTGGATTCAAACCAGGGTGTCTGTAGTGACACATCTAGCACTGAGATGCAGTGCCTTAGACCGCTGCACCACTCGGGAGCCCCAGAAAGCTACATTCACAGTGTATTTGAAAGGACTTTAGGTGTGCTTGATCTAGGCACAATGGAAACAACCAAAGTGTCCCAAAAGTGTAAACTCTGCCTGCCAGTTAAGCTAAATCATGAGCACCTGAAGTATTTAAATAATTTCAAATATTTGATCCAGGTCTGATTCACATAGATAGCTAAATAGCCTAATCTACACACCCAAAGCATGTTCATACCTTCCTAGACAATACCTTTAGCTGGGACAATCGGTTCTTCACTATCTTCCTGGACATGGCCTGTAGCTGGACCAACCTGTCCTTCACTACCTTCCTGGATATGGCCTGTAGCTTGGCCAACCTGTTCTTCACTACCGTCCTTGACATGGCCTGTAGCTGGACCAACCTGTTTTTCACTACCGTCCTTGACATGGCCTGTAGCTGGACCAACCGGTTCTTCACTACCTTCCTGGATATGGCCTGTAGCTGGACCAACCTGTCCTTCACTACCGTCCTTGACATGGCCTGTAGCTGGACCAACTGGTTCTTCACTACCTTCCTGGATATGGCCTGTAGCTGGACCAACCTGTCCTTCACTACCTTCCTGGATATGGCCTGTAGCTGGACCAACCTGTCCTTCACTACCTTCCTGGACATGGCCTGTAGCTGGACCATCCTGTCCTTCACTACCTCCCTGGACATGGCCTGTAGCTGGACCATCCTGTCCTTCACTACCTTCCTGGACATGGCCTATAGCTGGACCAACCTGGGCTTCACTACCTTCCTGGACATGGCCTGTAGCTCAATCAATCAATTTTATTTTTATATAGCCCTTCGTACATCAGCTAATATCTCGAAGTGCTGTACAGACACCCAGCCTAAAACCCCAAACAGCTAGTAATGCAGGTGTAGAAGCACGGTGGCTATGAAAAACTCCCTAGAAAGGCCAAAACCTAGGAAGAAACCTAGAGAGGAACCAGGCTATGAGGGGTGGCCAGTCCTCTTCTGGCTGTGCCGGGTGGAGATTATAACAGAACTATGCCAAGATGTTCAAAAATGTTCATAAGTGACAAGCATGGTCAAATAATAATCATGAATAATTTTCAGTTGGCTTTTCATAGCCGATCATCAAGAGTTGAAAAACAACAGGTCTGGGACAGGTGGCAGTTCCATAACCGCAGGCAGAACAGCTGAAACTGGAATAGCAGCAAGGCCAGGCGGACTGGGGACAGCAAGGAGTCACCACGGGCGGCAGTCCCGACGCATGGTCCTAGGGCCCAGGTCCTCCGAGAGAAAGAAAGAGAGAAGGAGAAAATTAGAGAGAGCCAAGATTTTCAAAAATGTTCATAAATGACAAGCATGGTCAAATAATAATCAGGAATAAATCTCAGTTGGCTTTTCATAGCCGATCATTAAGAGTTGAAAACAGCAGGTCTGGGACAGGTAGGGGTTCCATAACCGCAGGCAGAACAGTTGAAACTGGAATAGCAGCAAGGCCAGGCGGACTGGGGACAGCAAGGAGTCACCACGGCCGGTAGTCCCGACGTATGGTCCTAGGGCTCAGGTCCTCCGAGAGAAAGAAAGAGAGAAGGAGAAAATTAGAGAGAGCCAAGATTTTCAAAATGTTCATAAATGACAAGCATGGTCAAATAATAATCAGGAATAAATCTCAGTTGGCTTTTCATAGCCGATCATTAAGAGTTGAAAACAGCAGGTCTGGGACAGGTAAGGGTTCCGTAACCGCAGGCAGAACAGTTGAAACTGGAATAGCAGCAAGGCCAGGCGGACTGGGGACAGCAAGGTGTCATCATGCCCGGTAGTCCTGACGTATGGTCCTAGGGCTCAGGTTCTCAGAGAGAAAGAGAGAACGAGAGAATTAGAGAGAGCATACTTAAATTCACACAGGACACTGGATAAGACAGGAGAAGTACTCCAGGTAACCAACTGACCCTAGCCCCCCGACACATAAACTACTGCAGCATAAATACTGGAGGCTGAGACAGGAGCGGTCAGGAGACACTGTGGCCCCATCCGAAGAAACCCCCGGACAGGGCCAAACAGGAAGGATATAACCCCACCCACTTTGCCAAAGCACAGCCCCCGCACCACTAGAGGGAAATCCTCAACCACCAACTTACAATCCTGAGACAAGGCCGAGTATAGCCCACAAAGGTCTCCACCACAGCACAAACCAAGGGGGCCGCCAACCCAGACAGGAAGATCACGTCAGTAACTCAACCCACTCAAGTGACGCACCCCTCCTAGGGACGGCATGAAAGAGCACCAGCAAGCCAGTGACTCAGCCCCTGTAACAGGGTTAGAGGCAGAGAATCCCAGTGGAGAGAGGGGAACCGGCCTGGCAGAGACAGCAAGGGTGGTTCGTTGCTCCAGAGCCTTTCCGTTCACCTTCACACTCCTGGGCCAGACTACACTCAATCATATGACCTACTGAAGAGATAAGTCTTCAGTAAAGACTTAAAGGTTGAGACCGAGTCTGCGTCTCTCACATGGGTAGGCAGACTGTTCCATAAAAATGGAGATCTATAGGAGAAAGCCCTGCCTCCCGCTGTTTGCTTAGAAATTCTAGGGACAATTAGGAGGCCTGCGTCTTGTGACCGTAGCGTACGTATTGGTATGTACGGCAGGACCAACTCGGAAAGATAGGTAGGAGCAAGCCCATGTAACGCTTTATAGGTTAACAGTAAAACCTTGAAATCAGCCCTTGCCTTAACAGGAAGCCAGTGTAGGGAAGCTAGCACTGGAGTAATATGATCAAATTTCTTGGTTCTAGTCAGGATTCTAGCAGCCGTATTTAGCACTAACTGAAGTTTATTTAGTGCTTTATCCGGGTAGCCGGAAAGTAGAGCATTGCAGTAGTCTAACCTAGAAGTAACAAATGCATGGATTAATTTTTCTGCATCATTTTTGGACAGAAAATTTCTGATTTTTGCAATGTTACGTAGATGGAAAAAAGCTGTCCTTGAAACAGTCTTGATATGTTCGTCAAAAGAGAGATCAGGGTCAAGAGTAACGCCGAGGTCCTTCACAGTTTTATTTGAGACGACTTTACAACCATCAAGATGAATTGTCAGATTTAACAGAAGATCTCTTTGTTTCTTGGGACCTAGAACAAGCATCTCTGTTTTGTCCGAGTTTAAAAGTAGAAAGTTTTCAGCCATCCACTTCCTTATGTCTGAAACACAGGCTTCTAGCGAGGGCAATTTTGGGGCTTCACCATGTTTCATTGAAATGTACAGCTGTGTGTCATCCGCATAGCAGTGAAAGTTAACATTATGTTTTCGAATAACATCCCCAAGAGGTAAAATATATAGTGAAAACAATAGTGGTCCTAAAACGGAACCTTGAGGAACACCGAAATGTACAGTTGATTTGTCAGAGGACAGACCATTCACAGAGACAAACTGATATCTTTCCGACAGGTAAGATCTAAACCAGGCCAGAACTTGTCCGTGTAGACCAATTTGGGTTTCCAGTCTCTCCAAAAGAATGTGGTGATCGATGGTGTCAAAGGCAGCACTAAGGTCTAGTAGCACGAGGACAGATGCAGAGCCTCGGTCTGACGCCATTAAAAGGTCATTTACCACCTTCACAAGTGCAGTCTCAGTGCTATGATGGGGTCTAAAACCAGACTGAAGCATTTCGTATACATTGTTTGTCTTCAGAAAGGCAGTGAGTTGCTGCGCAACAGCTTTTTCTAAAATTTTTGAGAGGAATGGAAGATTTGATATAGGCCGATAGTTTTTTATATTTTCCGGGTCAAGGTTTGGCTTTTTCAAGAGAGGCTTTATCACTGCCACTTTTAGTGAATTTGGTACACATCCGGTGGATAGAGAGCTGTTTATTATGTTCAACATAGGAGGGCCAAGCACAGGAAGCAGCTCCTTCAGCAGTTTAGTAGGAATAGGATCCAGTATGCAGCTTGAAGGTTTAGAGGCCATGATTATTTTCATCATTGTGTCAAGAGATATAGTACTAAAACACTTAAGTGTCTCTCCCGATCCCAGGCCCTCGCAGAGCTGTGCAGATCCAGGACAGCTAAGCCCTGGAGGAATACGCAGATTCAAAGAGGAGTCCATAATTTGCTTTCTAATGGTCATGATCTTTTCCTCAAAGAAGTTCATGAATTTATTACTGCTGAAGTGAAAGCCATCCTCTCTTGGGGAATGCTGCTTTTTAGTTAGTTTCGCAACAGTATCAAAAAGAAATTTTGGATTGTTCTTATTTTCCTCGATTAAGTTGGAAAAGTAGGATGATCGAGCAGCAGTGAGGGCTCTTCGGTACTGCACGGTACTGTCTTTCCAAGCTAGTCGGAAGACTTCCAGTTTGGTGTGGCGCCATTTCCGTTCCAATTTCCTGGAAGCTTGCTTCAAAGCTCGGGTATTTTCTGTATACCAGGGAGCTAGTTTCTTATGACAAATGTTTTTCGTTTTTAGGGGTGCAACTGCATCTAGGGTATTGCGCAAGGTTAAATTGAGTTCCTCAGTTAGGTGGTTAACTGATTTTTGTCCTCTGACGTCCTTGGGTAGGCAGAAGGAGTCTGGAAGGGCATCAAGGAATTTTTGTGTTGTCTGAGAATTTATAGCACGACTTTTGATGCTCCTTGGTTGGGGTCTGAGCAGATTATTTGTTGCGATTGCAAACGTAATAAAATGGTGGTCCGATAGTCCAGGATTATGTGGAAAAACATTAAGATCTACAACATTTATTCCATGGGACAAAACTAGGTCCAGAGTATGACTGTGGCAGTGAGTAGGTCCAGAGACATGTTGGACAAAACCCACTGAGTCGATGATGGCTCCGAAAGACTTTTGGAGTGGGTCTGTGGACTTCTCCATGTGAATATTAAAATCACCAAAAATTAGAATATGATCTGCTATGACTACAAGGTCTGATAGGAATTCAGGAAACTCAGAGAGGAACGCTGTATATGGCCCAGGAGGCCTGTAAACAGTAGCTATAAAAAGTGATTGAGTAGGCTGCATAGATTTCATGACTAGAAGCTCAAAAGACGAAAACGCCATTTTTTTTTTTGTAAATTGAAATTTGCTATCGTAAATGTTAGCAACACCTCCGCCTTTGCGGGATGCACGGGGGATATGGTCACTAGTGTAACCAGGAGGTGAGGCCTCATTTAACACAGTAAATTCATCAGGCTTAAGCCATGTTTCAGTCAGGCCAATCACATCAAGATTATGATCAGTGATTAGTTCATTGACTATGACTGCCTTTGAAGTGAGGGATCTAACATTAAGTAACCCTATTTTGAGATGTGAGGTATCACGATCTCTTTCAATAATGGCAGGAATGGAGGAGGTCTTTATCCTAATAAGATTGCTAAGGCGAACACCGCCATGTTTAGTTTTGCCCAACCTAGGTCGAGGCACAGACACAGTCTCAATGGGTATGGCTGAGCTGACTACACTGACTGTGCTATTGGCAGACTCCACTAAGCTGGCAGGTTGGCTAACAGCCTGCTGCCTGGCCTGCACCCTATTTCATTGTGGGGCTAGAGGAGTTAGAGCCCTATCTATGTTGGTAGATAAGATGAGAGCACCCCTCCAGCTAGGATGGAGTCCGTCACTCCTCAGCAGGCCAGGCTTGGTCCTGTTTGTGGGTGAGTCCCAGAAAGAGGGCCAATTATCTACAAATTCTATCTTTTGGGAGGGGCAGAAAACAGTTTTCAACCAGCGATTGAGTGCTGAGACTCTGCTGTAGAGCTCATCACTCCCCCTAACTGGGAGGGGGCCAGAGACAATTACTCGATGCCGACACATCTTTCTAGCTGATTTACACGCTGAAGCTATGTTGCACTTGGTGACCTCTGACTGTTTCATCCTAACATCGTTGGTGCCGACGTGGATAACAATATCTCTATACTCTCTACACTCGCCAGATTTAGCTTTAGCCAGCACCATCTTTAGATTAGCCTTAACGTCGGTAGCCCTGCCCCCTGGTAAACAGTGTATGATCGCTGGGTGATTCGCTTTAAGTCTAATACTGCGGGTAATGGAGTCGCCAATGACTAGGGTTTTCAATTTGTCAGAGCTAATGGTGGGAGCCTTCGGCGTCTCAGACCCCGTAACGGGAGGAGTAGAGACAAGAGAAGACTCAGACTCAGACTCCGACTCGCTACATAATGGGGAGAACCGGTTGAAAGTTTCTGTCGGCTGAATGAGCGACACCGGTTGAGCATTCCAACAGCATTTCCCTCCGGAAGCCATGAGAAAGTTGTCCGGCTGCGGGGACTGTGCGGGGGGATTTATACTAACGTTACTATCTGTACTTACTGGTGGCACAGACGCTGTTTCTTCCTTGCCTACACTGAAATTACCCTTGCCTAACGATTGCGTCTGAAGCTGGGCTTGTAGCACAGCTATTTTCGCCGTAAGGCGATCGTTCTCCTGTATATTATGAGTACAGCGACTGCAATTAGAAGACATCATGTTAATGTTACTACTTAGCTTCGGCTGTTGAAGGTGTTGACGAACCATGTCCAGATAAAGCGTCCGGAGTGAAAAAGTTGAATGAGGGAAAAAAGTTGCGATGGAAAAACTAAAAATATAAACGGTAATTAAAAACAAAACAAAAAAAACGTAAAGTTGTCAGCTAGCAAAGTAAAGTAAGTTGGCAGCAAAACGCACAGCAACAAAACGCACAGCAACACGTCTGCAGATTCAACTGCAGCTGAATAGCTGATAGCTGGACCATCCTGTCCTTCACTACCCTCCTGGACATGGCCTATAGCTGGACCAACCTGTCTTTCACTACCTTCCTGGACATGGCCTGTAGCTGGACAATCCTGTCCTTCACTACCCTCCTGGACATGATCTATAGCTGGACCAACCTGTCCTCAGCTGTTGTCTCAACTCATCCTGCTGGCCTTTAGCAGTGATCAGCTCTCCTTCCTTTATGGACAGAGTTCTACACAAGGAACTCACTGTACCTGCAGAGTACAGTATTGATTGAGATTACATTCAATAAGAGTGTCACCTTTCCAAACCTTTCAGATCTCAGGGGGTGAGAGCTAAGGGTTGATTTAGGATTGTGGGCTCATCCTCCCACAGTTTAGTCTCTAAAGCTGTGTTTGATACTGTATCTCCATGTGAACACACCAGAAGAGATCACATGATTATTCCTGGCCTCCTCTAACTCCTTCATCAGCGGTTGGTTGGTTCTCTCCACTTCTCTCATCTGTTCAGTAAGTGATAAAGTAAGTGTTGTCTTCCTCCTCACTGTCCACATAATTCTCTGTATAACTGAAGAGCTGTGTTTGTGGCCATGTTCTAAGACGCAGACATGGCCACCATGCAATATTAGTTTTATGTCAAATTTCAGAAGATAACATTACATGCAGCCTGTATATCAATTTCAAATGTTAACAAATTATGAATTCCTAACTCTGACAGAGTTAACTAAGGGTTAACTTCATTCTGTATGGCTTGGTGTCTGTCTCAGATTGAGTTGCTTCTCTGTCCAACAGGGCTGGGAACCCTCCATGTTCAGGACCCCATCCAGAGCTGGCCTCTCAGCCTGTGGAGCTCCTCTTCTATCTGGTCTATCTGCTGGCTCTTCTCCTGCACCTCCTTGTCCACCTCCCTCTGATTCCTGACCTCCTCTGACAGACACACTATCAACTCCACAGTTAACGCAAAGAAACACAGAAAAGTATGTGAGATGACGATGGTTACTTCAGCACTGCATTTTCACAATTTTTTATATAAATATACATTTTTCTTTTTATTCGTTTTATTTTGACAGGTTTTTATATTTAATTCTAGATGTGTGTCGCGTTGTATAATGATCGGAGACAGGCACAGGAATACGAAAATCATTTTTTTTATTTCTCTACCCAAAATAGCATATGTGTCACGCCCTGACCTTAGTTATCTATGTTTTCTGTATTATTTTGGTCAGGTCAGGGTGTGTCGAGGGTGGGTATACGTGTTTTGTGTTGTCTAGGGCTTTTGTAGATCTATGGGTTTTTTGTAAGTCTAGGTGTTTGCAGGTCTATGGTGGCCTGAATTGGTTCCCAATCAGAGGCAGCTGTTTATCGTTGTCTCTGATTGGGCATCCTATTTAGGTTGCCATTTTCCACTTAGGTATTGTGGGTTATATTCTATGTATAGTTGCCTGTTCTGCACTAGCCATATTGCTTCACGGTTCGTTTTGTAGTTTTGTTTAGTTCTGTTCAGTGTTCTCTCTTTTATTAAAGAGTTATGTTCGCTTACCACGCTGCGCCTTGGTCTCCTCAATAGGACGACCGTGACAGTGTGTCATGAACATGACGGGGACGAAGCCCAAAACAAACAAACGTGTGTGTGTATATATATACTGTATATATATAACACAGGGCTGTAACCCAAACAAAGAGTGAGGTGCAAACCTCTAATAAATACACTGGATGAGACCCGTAATAACAATACACGGGACCGAGACCCGTAATAACAAGTACACACTAACACGGTGACATGCATGCCAATACAACAGAGCGCAGGTACTCACAAGACCAATGGTCATGGAACAATAATCAACAAGGACAGTGGAGGACAGAGGGCACATATATACACATACTAATCAGGGGGAATGGGAACCAGGTGTGCGTAATGAGACAAGACAGTCCGGGGTTGGTGGTAATGATCCAGTTCAGTGACACCTAGTAGTTCTAGATCTCCGTTGGTTCTGGTATCAGTTTGAGTTTGAACAGTCTAATTCTAGATCTCCATTGGTTCTGGTATCAGTTTTAGTTTGAACAGTCTAATTCTAGTTCTCCGTTGGTTCTGGTATCAGTTTGAGTTTGAACAGTCTAATTCTAGATCTATATTGGTTCTGGTATCCGTTTGAGTTTGAACAGTCTAATTCTAGATCTCCGTTGGTTCTTGTATCAGTTTGAGTTTGAACAGTCTAATCCTAGATCTCCGTTGGTTCTGGTATCAGTTTGAGTTTGAACAGTCTAATTCTAGATCTCTGTTGTTTCTGGTATCAGTTTTAGTTTGAACAGTCTAATTCTAGATCTCCGTTGGTTCTGGTATCAGTTTGAGTTTGAACAGTCTAATTCTAGATCTATATTGGTTCTGGTATCAGTTTTAGTTTGAACAGTCTAATTATAGATCTATATTGGGTCTGGTATCAGTTTCAGTTTGAACAGTCTAATTCTAGATCTCTGTTGGTTCTGGTATCAGTTTTAGTTTGAACAGTCTAATTCTAGATCTCCGTTGGTTCTGGTATCAGTTTGAGTTTGAACAGTCTAATTCTAGATCTATATTGGTTCTGGTATCAGTTTTAGTTTGAACTGTCTAATTATAAATCTCTGTTGGTTCTGGTATCAGTTTTAGTTTGAACAGTCTAATTCTAGATCTCCGTTGGTTCTGGTATCAATTTGAGTTTGAACAGTCTAATTCTAGATCTATATTGGTTCTGGTATCAGTTTTAGATTGAACAGTCTAATTCTAGATCTCCGTTGGTTCTGGTATCAGTTTTAGTTTGAACAGTGTAATTCTAGATCTATATTGGTTCTGGTATCAGTTTTAGTTTGAACAGTCTAATTCTAGATCTATATTGGGTCTGGTATCAGTTTTAGTTTGAACAGTCTAATTCTAGATCTCCGTTGGTTCTGGTATCAGTTTGAGTTTGAACATTCTAATTCTAGATCTATATTGGGTCTGGTATCAGTTTTAGTTTGAACAGTCTAATTCTAGATCTCTGTTGGTTCTGGTATCAGTTTGAGTTTGAACAGTCTAATTCTAGATCTGTATTGGGTCTGGTATCAGTTTTAGTTTGAACAGTCTAATTCTAGATCTGTATTGGGTCTGGTATCAGTTTTAGTTTGAACAGTCTAATTCTAGATCTCCGTTGGTTCTTGTATCAGTTTGAGTCTGAACAGTCTAATTCTAGATCTCCGTTGGTTCTTGTATCAGTTTGAGTTTGAACAGTCTAATTCTAGATCTATATTGGTTCTGGTATCAGTTTTAGTTTGAACAGTCTAATTATAGATCTCTGTTGGTTCTGGTATCAGTTTGAGTTTGAACAGTCTAATTCTAGATCTATATTGGTTCTGGTATCAGTTTTAGTTTGAACAGTCTAATTATAGATCTCTGTTGGTTCTGGTATCAGTTTTAGTTTGAACAGTCTAATTCTAGATCTCTGTTGGTTCTGGTATCAGTTTTAGTTTGAACAGTCTAATTCTAGATCTCTGTTGGTTCTGGTATCTTTTTGAGTTTGAAAAGTCTAATTCTAGATCTCTGTTGGTTCTGGTATCAGTTTTAGTTTGAAAAGTCTTGTAAAGTGAAGGCTCAAGGTTTTACTTAATTTTTTGTCACTTTTATACTGTAGTTAGCTTCGGGGATAGAGGGATAGATGGGACTGTTAAAGATAGAGCACTGCTGTTGTAATCAGTATATGTCTGTACACCCATTAAACCTTGTCAAATGGACAAAGGTCACAGTTGTTGTTCAGTACATGAGCTACAATACTCTCACAGAACTCTGAAATATACAGTACCGAGAGGTTCCTACTTCCTACCTGACCTCTGACCACATTCTCATTATGAGAAAGGATCAGTTCTGTCAGCTCCTCCTGAAGCACAGAGATCTCTTGGTCTTTCTTCACCTCTTCAAACTGACAGGTGAGTGATTTCCTTACCTAACATTAGTATGTTCTGCTCCTTTAAAAAGAGGGGTTATAATACTACAATTACAGTCAATACCGACCTCCAATATGATACTGGGTACCTGGTTTTCCTGGGAGTGTGGAGGGGTCCAGCAAGTCCTTCCTAGGAGCAGACTTACATAACATTACATAAACCACCACCAGGAAATGTTTACTAAGTGTATTTTTTGGATGTTAAGAAAGTTCATGTAGTATTTTATTGTAGAAAGCAATGATAGAAGTTGCCTATCCTAATAATAATTTAGATGTTAGATGACCAGTACTTATGTTTACATTTTACCAAGATCATATATCTCTATGGTTATTACATAGACGGTTTAAACATTCCATCCCAAAGAATACAGTTTTTCTATGAGACTGTCATCATAGAGATGAAACACGTTCTATCTCTATGGCTGCTGATGTCATAGAGTGGTTGTTACATAGAAATAGAATTCGTTGCCAGGATTAGAGGTTCCAAGCCTGTTATATTCATGCTATGTGTTTGGGTGTTAGCCTATCACAGAGATCCTCTTAAATTATGTAGATCTAAACAATGGTGTTTGAGGGGGCCAATCAGAATGAATGAGAATGAACATGCATTGCTTCATTCTAAGAACAGTCCTTAAGGTACAGTATATGCCTTACTGCGTCATTGCAGCATTATTGTTTGTATTTCGTGTTTTATTTTATCACAGCTTCAAGTACATGAAAACAGTGGGGATTACAAAAAGTAATTAATCAAATTGCAGGCTAAATGTTCTTTAAAAACAAGAAAACATACATTTAATATGGATTTAAAATGGGGCTAATATCCACTCAGAATAAACATGATCCCTTTTGATAACCTATGGGTATTTAAATCTAATATTAGTTTATAGTGTGTTGGGTTATCCTACAGACACGGCACATTGTGACATGGTACTTGAAGATGAAACGGACGTTATTAACGTGGTACACTGTTTAGATTGAGCACATTTTAGCGAAATCTATACTTTGTCATGACAATATAAACGGATGGATGTGTGGCCATACCATCTATTGGCTGATTTGGCGGTCTGGAGTGTAGGTCATTGTTTTGAAGGCGTTGTGAAATGTGATAGCGTGCAATCCTGTATCTCCAGTGACAATAATTATATAGCCTAGCCATGATGCGTTCATACACGATGTCCAGATTTTCACAGGCGGACCATTTACAAGTTAAATCACGGGGGGAAATGTATTTTACCAACTGATAGAACATAGGCTTTCACCAAATTGATTTGTATTTCTGGGGTGGATTATCCATTTAAACTGTATAGTGGAATATCAGTAGGTTGCCTCCCACTTTTCGCAAACGTTATTTGGAAAGTCAGAGTGAAAGTAAAATAGTTCAACTGTGAACCAAGACGGGGTAAGATACAGATTATGTGTGTATATGTAGAAATAGCCTACTTAACATGTACCGTGCAGTAACTGAAAAAGAATGACAGATTTTAATCGTGATGAATGACTGTATTTGTAATTTTACGACAAGGCTGTTCTCTTCCTTTTGTTTTCAATGTCTGTTCTGCCTCTCGGTGACTCAACTGCTTTTTAATTTGAACGTGTGGTGCTAAACTCAATCGAATTGTCCCTGTTCTTGAAAAATCTAAAGCTTTGGCCTTCTCATTTTTAAAGAAAAATAATTACAATTTTGCTTGTTTGCAACAAAAACAACGGACACAATAATATAGCGAACGTCAGAAGCCCTGACTTGGCCTGACTGTACTGTACACTCTAATAATAAAAGATTGCTGGAGTATCCTTAGGGGTTCTTCAAATTGAAACTGTGAGAACCTCTATAAATTAGAACCTCAATAAAGAACCCCTTTTAATCGATCCTCGAATAACCTTTTGGGGTACATTTTTTAACTCCCCCCTCCCCTATTATTAATAATAATTAATACGCATAACAATTACAACAAGAACACAATATTTCAGTTGTAAGTGTTTATTATGATTTTAGTGGCAAAGCAGAATTAAAAAATCCCAAAATGAGAAAAATTCCCAGCCGAGACCCAAGTCCAATGGATATATCCTCTGTCGTGTTGATGTTCTCCGTATCCATAGCCAGAATGATTTTGCAGTGCATGGTGATCGAACAGGTTTCCTGTTGTATTCATCAGAGGTGTAGGGAAGGTGAACTTTGTGAATCCCAAAAATTGCAATTATACAGATGATAAAAAAACATGTGAATGGCAGTATTCATACCTTTTGTGTTAAATGTGAATTTAAAAAACTGTTCACTTTTGATTATGGTTTTTATACAAATACCTTGTCCATAATGTAGAGGCCTCTGGGATTCTCATTAAAGAGGTAAGGGAGGCTGCTGTGACTGAGTCCTATAAGATTTTAGAGAAACCAAAATTAACTGTTGATGATGTGATCTGCACAACATACCAATGTGTACAATACCTTTGTGTGCCTCCTGGTCAGTATACCTGCAGACTCAGACACACACAACAGTGAGAGGTATAGTCATCTGCACCCAATGCAGCTATAACCTTCAACATGATCTTATCTCTTTGTTGATTTGATATCCGTTCAATTGTCCATTTTCTGTTTTATAAATTATTTTAGAAGGGAGAAAGTGTCAAACACTGCCATTTCTACAAATATGAAAAGATAGAGGGTATGATCATAAAACAATATCAATTTAGATCATACAAGGGAGAAACCTTACCTTACATTGAGGAAATCTTTACATTTTTCAGTTAAGTGCATGCACCTGCTGTCATCTCAAATTCAAATCCAAATGTTTCAGTTGGGCAGTTCCTGCAAGAACCCCCACCACCTAAAGAGGTTCCTCGACTGACCCCACATCCTTTTAGGTTCTTGGAAGAACATTTTGGGGGCATTTTTCAGAGCTAAGAACCATGAGGAACTTGGAGGAACTTTTAGGATCTTAGAAGAACGCTTGTTGGAACGCTAACTTTTAGAGTGTAGGCATTCATCGTTATTTTGGCCTGCTGCCAGGTGTAGGACATTGCTCCATGCATGGGCATATTGGCCATCTGACAATTCTGGCAAATGCCAGAAAGGCCAAACCAGTTTTTATAGGGGTGGGTTGGTGAAAAAATAAATAATAAAAAAAATGTTTTATTTATACAAAAACACATGGCGTGCGGGTCATGAGCCTGTTTTTGATGACTTTTGTACAATTTCTCTGTTGTCATAATAATCTATATTGAGCACTTGGCTGACCAGTAGGCAAGACCGCCCCACCCTCCCAAAATGGTTCGGCGCGGTTTTCTGATTGGCTGAGCTGAAGTGGCACACATTCAAAGTCAAACGGGTAACAAAAGCAGTGATACATACAGTACCGGTCAAAAGTACACACCTACTCATTCCAGGGTTTTTCTTTATTTTGACTATTTTCTACATTGTAGAATAACAGTGAAGATATCAAAACTATGAAGTAACACATATGGAATCATGTAGTAACCAAAAAAGTGTTAAAAAAATCCAAATGTATTTCAAAATTGAGGTTCTTCAAAGTTGCCACCCTTTGTCTTGATGACAGCTTTGCACACTCTTGGAATTCTCTCAACCAGCTCCATAAGGTAGTCACAAATGCTTTAAAATTAACAGGAGTGCCTTGTCAAAAGCTAATTTGAGGAATTTCTTTCCTTCTTAATGTGTTTGAGCCAAGCAGTTGTGTTGTGACAAGGTAGGGGTGGTATACAGAAGAAACCCCTATTTGGTAAAAGACCAAGTCCATATTATGTCAAGAAAAGCTCAAATATGCAGAGAGAAACCTCAGTCCATCATTACTTTAAGACATGAAGCTCAATCAATCCGGAATATTTCAAGAACTTTGAAAGTTTCTTCAAGTGCAGTCGTAAAAACCATCAAGCACTTTGATGAAACTCATGACGACCCCCACAGGAAAGGAAGACCCAGAGTTACCTTTGCTGCAGTGGATAAGTTCAGTAGAGTTACCAGCCTCAGAAATTGCAGCCCAAATAAATGCTTCACAGAGTTCAAGTAACAGACACATCTCAACATCAACTGTTCAGAGGAGACTGCGTGAATCAGGCCTTCATGGTCGAATTGCTGCAAAGAAACCACTACTAAAGGACACCAATAATAAGAAGAGACTTGCCTGGGCCAAGAAACATGAGCAATGGACATTAGACCGGTGGAAATCTGTCCTTTGGTCTGATGAGTCCAAATTTGAGATTTTTGTTTCCAACCGCCGTGTCTTTCTGACGCAGAGTAGGTGAACGGACAATCTCTGCATGTGTGGTTCCCACTGTGAAGCATGGAGGGGGTGGTGTAATGGTGTGGGGGTGCTTTGCTGGTGACACTGTCTGTGATTTATTTAGAATTCAAGACACACTTAACCAGCATGGCTACCACAGCATCCTGCAACGATACGCCCGCCATCCCATCTGGTGTGCGCTTAGTGAGACTATCATTTGTTTTTTCAACAGAACAATGACCCAACACACCTTCAGGCTGTTCAAGGGCTATTTGACCAAGATGGAGTGAATGGAGTGCTGCATCAGAGGACCTGGCCTCCACAATCTCCGACCTCATCCCAATTGATATGATTTGGGATGTGTTAGACCACAGAGTGAAGGAAAAGCAGCCAACAAGTGCTCAGCATATGTGGGAACTCCTTCAAGACTGCTGGAAAAGCATTCCAGGTGAAGCTGGTTGAGAGAATGCCAAGAGTGTGCAAAGCTGTCATCAAGGCAAAGGGTGGCTACATTTTGATTTGTTTAACACTTATTTATTTTAAAAAATTACACCCCCAACAGTGGGAATGCAGATGACACGCATATTATGCACATAGAAACACATTGGGCTTATTCAGGACAGATTTTGGCGAGAGTGAGTCCTCTTGCTTCACCTTTTCCTCTCTGCTGAAACTAGGGAGCGAAACAGCACCCCTCTGTTTTACTATATGTATCCCAATGTAGCTGATTCTGTCTGGCCAGAAAAGTATGACATGTTATACTCTTTTGATCAGATCAGAGTATGTGAGCGGAGCTGGAGCAGAGCGTGCTCAATTTGACTGGATCTTAGTGCGAGATTCCCAAAGGCTGGAGCTTCGAGCTTCTTGCCCGCTCCAATTTCGCTCCAGCAGTGCTCACTTCAGGAGCTCGGGGCATGACCGCCCCAGCATGCATTTGTAGTCTACGTGTGTGCTGCTACAGCCCCTTGCTTTTGCTGCTGTCATGGAGTTCGCTAAATATTTTCATAAAGAAACTTATAAAAAACACAGGTGCTAAATCAAGGTGACTTACAAAGATGAGGTCCAAGAGCAAGAGAGGGAGTGCGGTGATGTAGTGTCCACTGGTATGTTTAAGGCTTGAATGCCACCTGCTGGTATGGTGCTAAACTGTTAAGTTACAGACCGAATGCCATAGTTCTATGTGCAGGATATGGAAGCTGGCTACATGAAACCTCCACAACTAAAGGATCATTGTGGTATCTGAAAAGACACTTATCCCAAAAGTATAATGGTGTACTTACTACGTGCACATGCTAAAAGAAAGGAACGAGGTAGGCCTGGCATATTCCCACTTTCAAAGAGCTTTCCGATTTGATTGGATTATTTTGCGTAAAATCCTTTAGGCTAAACTATAGAAACGTTTTGAAAAATAACTCTGCATCTCTGCCCAGCCTGGCAAGAGTGGCCGAAAGGGTGTTTAGCATCCCCAGTGGCTCTGCAAGTGTGGAGAGAATATTCTCCGCTGCTGGCTGGCTCTTACAGGCACCATCGCATGAGTCTGCATCAGTCTGGAGGCAGAGGCTCCCTTCCTGCTTTGACGTGGCTTGTAGTTTTACAAGCCACCTGTTGACGTTGTCAATTGCGAGGCATCGTCTGGGAGGTACTTTGTTCAGTTGATTAAGATGTCATTGAAACAATACAACTGGACATTAGTAAATGTATTGGTAATGCTACTGATGGAGCTGCAAACATACAAGACCAGTACAATGGTTTCTCTGCCTTGCTATCCTCACACTCTCCCAACCAAGTACATGTGGTGTTACACACACACGTCCTGACTCTTGTGATGCAGACACAATAGGAGTAATTATGGCTGTTCTCTCTACTAAATAACCTGGCAGTGTTCATTCCAGAGTCCTACCAAAGAATCAATGTGTGGGGAAAAAAAGAGCCTGGACACTCCCACAGACGTCTCTCTCCTATAAGAGAAACACGCTGGTGGGCCAAGGATGTATCCTTTGGCGACCTACAAAATGCTCTGTTTGTGGATGTAATTCTCACCTCGATGGCTATTGAAGAGATGGCAGGTCAAAGGCCAACTGTACGTGTCAAGGTCAGAGCATTAACAGAGACCCTGCTCAAGGTACAACACAATCTCACTGCCCAAACAGTTCTGTCTATATTTGAGAAAATGTCCCCTCTCTCCAAGTACCTACAAACCAGTGGCATGGACATCCTGACAGTAGGATGGTATTGGGAACACAAGAGGCTCTGCAAAAGAATGTGAGGGACTTGCTGTGAAGAGGACTGCAAACAGCTTCGTGCAGTGGTCCACTGACAAGCTGCAATAACAGGATGAACACACCGAACTGGAAGTGCAAGCTGAGATGCTTCAGAAGAGAACAAAGAAAAAGGAAGACCATGCCATGATACCATGATAGGGATGCAGAGAGGGTCTACAAGACTACGGTGCACTATGTCATCATGGATACAGTCACTGAGAGCATCTGTCAGCTCTTGCTGACACCAGGCACGTTGTACACAGACTTTACTCATCTGGACCCCAGCAGGTTCTCAGAGATACAATATAATGGATTGCCCCAGACATCACTTGCAAAACTCTTGCTTGAGTTTGACAGCCGAGCAGATGTCAGCACTTTGCAGTGTGAGTTGACTAGTTTTGCCGGTCAATGGGAGAGACTGAAAACATCAGCAGTGGAGAAGTACACAACCAGGACTGTGAGTGAGATACCTGCAGATGGACATTATGAAGAACACGTGGAGATGATGAATACAAGTTGTTAAACATGTAAGAACTGTGCTGTATGTTGTTATCAACGTCTACGGTGGTACATCTTGTTGACAGAGGCTTAGCATGTTGTAGGCCTGGGGTACAAGTTCCTATTCACCCTGTCTGTCATCCGGGTAGCCTGTGAGAGGAGCTTCTCAACTCTCAAATTCATACAACAGACTCCAGAGCACCCTATCCTACGATCACTTGGAGGCATTTATTCTGATGGCAACTGAAAAGGAAATCCTTATGGTCCTGGATACAGATGATGTCATTGACAGGATGACAGAGAAGAACTGCTGTGACACGTGCTGACAAAAGGGTAGGCAGGGCAGAGGGACAGCAGAGGAGAACAAGACAGACAGACAGACAGACACAGACCAGACCAGACAGACAACTGAGGAGAATTACAGACAGACAGGCTGACAGACTGACAACAAAGTTACAGACAGAGTGACAACAAAGTTACAGACAGAGTGACAGATCAGAACATGGAGAATCACAGACAGACGGACAGTGACAGCAGAGATGCAGAGACAGACGAACAGTGACAGCAGAGATGCAGAGACAGACAGCACAACAGGGAGAAAACAGACTCAGAGGCCCAGTTATAGTGATGAGTTGTATCTCCAGACTCCAGTGGTGTTTTAACATGTATTTGTTTTAAACATGAGCTGGTTAAAAAGAGCTGGTTAAAAAGGAGGGAGACCATGTTTCTTCACTCACTGGTACAGTAAAGGTTGGAAATCTCTGTACTATAGTGTACTACTGATGTTATACACTGCAGGTTAGGAGGGTTAGGTTAAGGTTAGGAAAGAGGTTAGTGTTAGCGGAAATGCTCTCCTAACCTGCTACAAAAATCACTTCCGGTCGTAGCTGTATCAAGTGTCAAAGATGGCAACATTCTCTAATAACTACACGCCTAATTCTGTTTCATACTTCTCAAAGTTGATAAGTAGCTTATTCATTTTTTCTTTAGTGATTCTATTCAGTAAGATATAATTTACAAATTGAAAGGATTAGATTTACATATACTAAAACACATGAATTCAACAGGTCTGTTCATCTCAATACTTCAAAACTCCTAAGAACTTCACAAATCCAGTGTGTGGGTCTTCCAGTGAGTTGGAGAGGATTGAGGAACCATGGCACAGTTTGGAACCTTGATATGGACTGTGAGGGAAACATTTCTGATTTGCTTGGCATGTTTAAAAAACAATTATCAATTTAAATATTTCCCCTATGAAATATAAATCAGAGTTATTTTTAGCCTACTAGTTCTGTCAATTTTAAAGAAACCTTTTAGAAAACACGTGGTGGAGAGATGTACATTTTCACTAGGTCACCGTTTCCCAAACTCGGTCCTGGGGCCCCTAAAGGGTGCACATTTATTTTTTTTACCCTAGCACTACACAGCTGATTCAGATAATGAACTCATCATCAAGCTTTGATTATTTGAGTCAGCTGTGTAGTGCTAGGGCGACAACCATAACGTACACCCCTTGGGGTCCCCAGGACCAAGTTTGGGAAACGCTGACCTAGGTTTAGGGTCTGGTGTCACACCTTTAAAGACAAATAAAATCACACCAGGGGGCACCACCACACTCACAAAATACTGTTTAAAATGGTCCCATATAATTTTATTTTATTTGAAATGTGAATATTTGGGTTAGAATTATGTTAACTACTTCTGTAAGTTTTATGAAAACACACCATCAGTTTAGATTTTGTGATTTGTTTCCTGACATTTTCTCTACTTCCAGATAACTATTATATTGGTGCATGTAAGCATTGGATCCTGTATTGCATGTGGTAGAGCAGAGTACAGAACAGGTGTTGAATGTTGTCCTATGTGTTCACCAGGTAAGGACCCTCTCTTTACATCATATGAATCACCAGACGTTAATACATCATCAACACTAACAGAAAAACATGACATTGTGATTCTCTCTTCCCCAGGAAATCATGTACATAAGCATTGTACTGAATTCACCAGCACCAGCTGTGTGCCCTGTGTTGATTCTACATTCCTTGAAGAGCCCAATGGTCTCATAAAATGCAAAGTGTGTACCAACTGTGATCCAGGTAAGAGTGGTCCTGTGTGTCTGTACTGAAACCCAGACACAAACACTGATTTGTTTGTCTGTTGTTATGCTATGAGGATATGTCAGTTATATCTGCATCAGATAATACATGCCATGTTTTCTCTATAGGTTTGGGTTTGATGGTAAAGCAGCCATGTAGACCTTCATCAGACACTGTCTGTGGGACACTGGAGGGGTTCTACTGTCTAGACCCAACTAAGGATGGTTGTAGAGCAGCCCAGAGACACAGCAGCTGTAAACCTGGTCAATACATCAGCCACACAGGTTGGTCTTCTGTCTCACTCATTATACTAATTGTGTTGTCATAATTCAATTTAGTCAAGTTGTTAACTTCAGTGTGAATAATCATTAACAGTAAATATAATATAATTAGTAGGGGAAAATGAAATGCAATTATGTATTTATGCAGGAACAACATCTACAGATACTGTGTGTTCTGACTGTACTGGTGACACCTATTCAGATGGATCATTAACATCTTGTCAGCCACACACAGAGTAAGTTCACATACGTTTACATAAATCAAAAGTCTAAGATAAATAATACAATATACTAAAGTACAAATCTACAATTGAACGGGAAGTTGAATGATCAAATTGCTGTCGCAGACTGTTATATTATGTGTTTCAGGTGTAAATCCTTAGGTCTTCAAGAACTTAGACCAGGAACTCATTTGTCCAATTCTGAATGTGGACCACAATCCTCACAAATAGAACCTGGAATCATCATTGGTGTTGTTCTGGCATCAGTCCCAATAGCTCTTGCAATAACAATAATAATAATAATAGGATTTGTAATTCTATGGAGGAGAAAAAGTCCAACAACAGTGACTTTTTCTCCAGTGACAGTAAATGCTGTAGAGGTATGTTGATATAATCTACATGTTGAACAGTCACTGTGCTAAGGTTAGCTGAGCAGATGTTATTATTGCTCTACTTACTCTGGGGCTGAACTAGAAATGTTTTATTGAGTAATATGTTTCATTCTATTAGGCATCATCAGATTTAGAGGAAACACCAAGCAATCTAGTACAATGAAATAGAAGAAAGTACAGCATCTTGCAGGTGTTAGTTTTGTAGATGGTGAGTTGTCAAGAACTTCAGCCGTATGACTAAAGGTGTATGCTCTATTCCTTCACGTTATCAATGCAATGATGACAACTAAGATATGGTCAAAGTGCTATGAAACTATAGCTTCACCTTCACACGGTCCTTGTTCATTACTGGTTTATTCTCCAACAGATTCAAGCTCTGACCGCACTCATCATTACAAATGCTACCTGAGGTACGTCCAGATTCTGTATAAGAGTTAGGCCTATATCCTCACATAACCCTCAATTCAAGCCCTGCTTTTAACCATAAGACATCTCAGTGATTGTGTCTGTTAAACAGGTGAACTTGTGGTAAACTGGGAACTCTGGGGAAAGGACAAGGACAACACTAAAAGGGCACTGAACCCACACGTGGCGCCTCCACAATACACTGAACCCAGACGTGATGCCTCCACAATACACTGAACCCACACGTGGCACCTCCACAATACACTGAACCCACACGTGGCGCCTCCACAATACACTGAACCCAGACGTGGTGCCTGCACAATACACTGAACCCACACGTGGCACCTCCACAATACACTGAACCCACACGTGGCACCTCCACAATACACTGAACCCACACGTGGCACCTCCACAATACACTGAACCCACACGTGGCACCTCCACAATACACTGAACCCACACGTGGCACCTCCACAATACACTGAACCCACACGTGGCGCCTGCACAATACACTGAACCCACACGTGGCGCCTGCATGATACACCTGAATACCTGCATACATACTGGACTGGTAAGGAGCACTGCTATAACTATTATTATTATTAGTATTATAATGATTTAAACATTTGAACAAGTTGGGAAAACCCTTCAGTTAACTACTGTACCTATCAATTATCCAGTTGTAGGAATTATGGTTCCTCAATATACATTTAACATATTACAACGTAGGCTATGTGTTACAGCACTACTTTTGGTGTCCCCCTCAGGAATTGCTCTTGAGAAAATTTTATGTAATTGTCCCCTCCAAGGTTGATATCAGATTTTCGCCCCTGTGCACGATACAACATTAGAACACAAGTTGTACTAATCATCATTAAGGTGGTTGTCAGCATGACTTTCAACTGCACAATATGCATGAATTCAAAAAGGTTCTGCTGAGTTGACCCTAGAAATGTAGTCTAGATAGTATCACTTCTTTTTCCCCCTTGTGAAACAGGTTCTACTACCAGCAAGTAAATACACTTCTATCCACAGTTCTGTGGGAAATACATTCACCCAAAAGCACCTTTTTACTGAATTACTGTAGACATATCATTTACAGTTGACAGTCTTTTAACATCCCCCACAAAACACATCGTTGTAACCTGTGACTAGATGCAAATCATCGAACTGAAGAAATAAAAGAGCAATAGACTTTTAAAACGTCCCTAATGTTCGCTGTTATACAACTAACTGTACATGTTGGTTTCACTCTAAGCTGTAGGTCAAGGTTTCCTACCTCATTAAACTACCCACTCTTCCTGTTTTCTATCTCTGCAATCAATGGACAAATGTATCTACAATTAAAATAATCTAACAACAATACAACTGTTCGCAGTTTAGCAGTATTATTATGATGAATTTGTCAGACTACTCAGACAGATAGTAAACAGAATGTAAATCTAAGCCTGCAAGCATTGGGTACTTTCCACTCTGCCTAACACGTTTCATTAAAAAACTGCAGGGACTTTCCTAGTCGTATAACAAACTGGACAGGTGAAAACAAATACCATAATGCTTTCACCTGTCTCCTGTGCAGATGAGTGACAATGAAAGATAGGAGATAGAGGAAGCCCCTGTAGACTATTGAGGTGCACCCCTACAGTAGGCTGTGGCTGCCTTATCAGTCTTGTGTTTCTCTCCCTCAGGAATGGCAGACCAAGGAGCTGCTCTCACTTATGACTCCACTGTCTGATGAAGAAACAAAGCCGCTTGATGACATTGGATCCTCCTCAAGAGGTCAAAGGGCAGACTAACCTCTCAGGCAGTAACATCCCAGTCTGCTTCAGTGGCCCAGAAAACAGGAGCAAACCCAGACTCAGAGATGGATAGGTAAGAGATAGCAGCATCATAATCAAACCCAGACTCAGAGCTGGATAGGTAAGAGATAGCAGCAGCATCATAATCAAACCCAGACTCAGAGCTGGATAGGTAAGAGATAGTAGTATCATAATCAAACCCAGACTCAGAGCTGGATAGGTAAGAGATAGCAGCATCATAATCAAACCCAGACTCAGAGCTGGATAGGTAAGAGATAGTAGTATCATAATCAAACCCAGACTCAGAGCTGGATAGGTAAGAGATAGCAGCATCATAATCAAACCCAGACTCAGAGCTGGAACACCTCTTGTTATACACTACATTAATTAATTAACATAATGTTGTCTGTGAGACAACACTCCCTTTGTTTTACTGACTTGTTGAATGATTGATCCATTCATCCTTCCATCCCTTCCCAGCCTTCCTCTCCTCTGAGGACCCAGCGAGGGTGGAGCACAGTCTGAGAGCTGTTGAGTGAGAACACTTCTACAGCCAGACAGGTGAGAGGTCACATGGTTTAGATTGTAAATATGTATATCACGTAAGCAAAAGGGAATATGTTCCATCATCTACAGTATCAGTCAAAAGTTTGGACACACCTACTCATTCAAGGGTCTTTCTTTATTTTTACTCTTTTCTACATTGTAGAATAATCGTGAAGACATCAAAACTATGAAATAGCACATATGGAATCATGTAGTAACCATAAAAGTGTTCAATGTTCATTTACATTAGTGAAAAATTGTCCACTGATTCATGTATTTTCTCTCCCCTTTTGACAGTTTATTTCCCCTCAGGCATCCACATTTGTTCTTTGTTATTCTGAAAGTAATTTGTGTAGTGTACTTTTCCCCACTCATTCACGCCATCTCTTTACATTGATTGTACATATTTGGTGATCTGATTGCATCTAGACTATGTCAAATTCTGAACACAATGCCCATCCTGGTAGATCTGAACCTAATGCGGGCACAATGTGACTTTCGTGCATCCAGACCTAATGCATCTTTGAGTGATCGGATGACAGAAGTCACCCTTAAGTGCCAAGTGTAACCGAGGCCATAGATGCTACATTACATTACTATTACTTTGAGTGTTCTATATACATAACATGACTAAATATGTTTATTTCTGTGTTGCACTGGCAGTCAAGAAATGGAACAGCAAGGCCACAGAACATGACACACGCAGAGCTGTGGGAGACCACCTGAAACATTCCCCTGGTAGAGCCAGGGGATGTGTTTACCACACCACCACCAAACGCCTTTAACAGGCTTGAAAAATGGGTTTGATCTGTTTGATCCATTTTATTTGTTTCAGTTTTCATTAGTTGAATCCTTCGACTTACTGTTGACAAAAAAAACTTTATTTAACAAAAATGCACTGGATTGGTTCAAAGGTGATACTAAACTTACATAATTTTGACATAGAGGAAGATATACTGAATTTATACAGTTTTTCATTCTAAGACGGACTAAAATATATGTTACTTGCACATTTTTGTTCATTATTTTTGCAAGAATGTTGATTGGTCGGTCATTGGGTTCGTTAGTTTTGCAATTTGTTGATGCCATTGATTATAAGAGTAAGAATATGATGCAATATCCAACCCTTGTTTTACTCCATTGTTTGTAAACAATATAATCGTTAAAAAAAATGTCAGTTGGTTGCATAAATAATGACGATTACTAAATGTTACATGAAATGTAAACATGAAATATCAGAACCGAATAGAAACGCCTTTGTTAAAATGTAATGGCAATAATTCACTTAATGGTAAGGCATGGAATAATAAATGTATTATTTTTCACGCTGGATGTTTGAAATATGAGTAGGTAATGATTCGAGTCATGCTTCTTCATTAGTGGAATAAAGACAATTAGCACGAATGTTGTACAAAAATACTGTGTGTAAATACTGGAGTGATGTGTGATGTTAATAAAATGTCTGACCAATTTTTTTATACTGCGTTCATGTGTATAGGCTGCAAGGACGTTGAAATTAAGTTGTTTCAAGTCGTTGAAACTTTCAATCAAAACCAAACAGAGATTGGACATCGGGCATAGTCGTCTTTTCAACTACATTTTGCTAGGTGGGTATAGCCTGCTACGTCTTCCATCCTCTTAGGTCAGAGAAACAATATATGAATTAATGGTTGGATCCGAATCACAGTTATAATCATTGGGCATTACGGAGAATTAGGTAAAACCACAAGTCCAAATCCTTATCTCCATCCGTGACTAATTTAGGAAAGGGCTGATTTTAACTAGCTAGCTAGCCTGTTTAGGCCAGGGGTGCCGCTAGCGGCACTCCTCCCACATTCCATTGAAAAGGCAGAGCGGCAAATTCAAAAAAAAAAATCTTTGAAATATTTAACTTTCACACATTAACAAGTCCAATACAGCATTTGAAAGATAAACATCTTGTCAATCCAGCCAACATGTCCGATTTTTTTAATGTTTTACAGAGAAAACACCACATATATTTATGTTAGGTCACCACCAAATTAAAAAAAAGACAGACAGACATTTTTCACAGCACAAGTAGGCTGCAGGTAGCATGCACAAGCCAACCTAACTAACCTAGAACCAACCTAAATAACCTAGAAAAAACTACCTCAGATGACAGTCCTATAACATGTTACACAATAAATCTATGTTTTGTTCAAAAAAATTGCATATTTTAGCTATAAATCAGTTTTACATTACTGCTACCATCATAGCTACAGTCAGAAATCGCACGGGAGTAGCCAGAGAAAATACAGACACCAACGTCAACTACCTAATTACACATCATAAAACATTTCAGACAAATATATGGTGGATAGCTAATGAAAGACAAATATCTTGTGAATACAGACAATATTTCCGATTGTTGAAGTGTTTTACAGCGAAAACACCACATATATTTATGTTAGTTCACCACCAAATACAAAAGACAGACAGACATTTTTCACAGCAACGGTAGCATGCAAGTAGCTAACCTAACTAACCTAGAACCAACCTAGAACCAACCTAAATAACCTAGAAAAAACTCCCTCAGATGACAGTCCTATTACATGTTACACAATAAATCTATGTTTTGTTCGAAAAATGTGCATATTTTAGCTATAAATCAGTTTTACATTACTGCTACCATCATAGCCACAATCACAGCTACAGTCAGAAATCGCACGGGAGTAGCCAGAGAAAATACAGACACCAACGTCAACTACCTAATTACTCATCATAAAACATTTCAGACAAATATATGGTGGATAGCTAATGAAAGACAAATATCTTGTGAATACAGACAATATTTCCGATTGTTGAAGTGTTTTACAGCGAAAACACAATATATCGTTATATTAGCTTACTACAATAGCTAGCACACAGCAGCATTGATTCTAGTCAAACGGTAGCGTTAGCACAGTTCGACAGATATATGAAAAAGCATCCCAAATTGGGTCCTTATCTTTGTTGATCTTCCATCAGAATGTTCCCCAAGGGGTCCTTTGTTCAGAAACGTCTTTATTTCGATCCAGAACGAACAATTTCCCTCTTGAATTAGCAAGCACACTTGCAGTGCGATGCTAACCTCTCATTCTTGAACCAATTCTTGCGTCGCATCACGTCTAAAGTCCAGAATAAATTTCAATAATATAATTAAACTATATTGAAAAAACATACTTTAGGATGATATTGTGACATGTATCAAAGAAAATCGAAGCCAGAGATCATATTCACCTTTAAAAAGGTTCTTCCATGAGCCGAGTACAGATCCAACTTCGCGCCTTCCAAAAAAAATTAAAGTGCGCACTTCTCACTCCAAGAGGTTGTATACAACCCCTGAACGAGATAATCAACTGATTTCTGCTCTCACTTCCGCATGACACCCAGGGGAAGGTGTATGACGTGTTTCTACAGTCATAAGTGACATGCCCTTTTATAGACAAGGTCTTAAAGAGAGACTTCGCATTTGGAAATCTCACTTCCGGATAGGAAAATGTCTGTAAAAAGAGTTCTGTTTCACTTAGAGAAATAATTCAAACGCTTTTAGAAACTAGAGACTGTTTTCTATCCAATAGTAATAATAATATGCATATTGTACGAGCAAGAATTGAGTACGAGGCCGTTTAAATATCATACGATTTTCTCCAAAAGTGAAAACATTTACATTTACATTTAAGTCATTTAGCAGACGCTCTTATCCAGAGCGACTTACAAATTGGAACAGCACCCCCTTGTCCTCAACAGGCTAGCCACCGAAGGATACATTTTTAAAAAATTCAGTTGAAGCCAAATCCAAACTGGCTTCCCTTGACAATTTTTTGGGGTGCACCAGAATCTAATCAAAGTTTATTTGTCACGTGCACCGAATACAACAGGTGTAGACCTTACAGTGAAATGCTTACTTACAGGCCCTAACCAACAGTGCGATTTTTAAGTAGAAAATAGGTATTAGGTGAACAGATAAGTAAAGAAATAAATACAACAGT
Organism: Salvelinus namaycush; assembly: GCF_016432855.1. Taxonomy (NCBI): domain Eukaryota; kingdom Metazoa; phylum Chordata; class Actinopteri; order Salmoniformes; family Salmonidae; genus Salvelinus; species Salvelinus namaycush. Next base: position 6,520,798 of record NC_052320.1, on the reverse strand, counting down.
AAAAATGCTCTCGATGGTGCAGCTGTAGCATCTTTTGAGGATCTGAGGATCCATGCCAAATCTTTTCAGTCTCCTGAGGGGGAATAGGTTTTGTAGGATGTCTCATCATTGTCGGTGATCAGGCCTACCACTGTTGTGTCATCGGCAAATTTAATGATGGTGTTGGAGTCGTGCTTGGCCGTGCAGTCATGAGTAAACAGGGAGTACAGGAGGGGGCTAAGCACGCACCCCTGAGGAGCCCCTGTGTTGAGGATCAGCGTGGCGGATGTGTTGTTACCTACCCTCACCACCTCGCGGTGGCCCGTCAGGAAGTCCAGAATCCAGTTGCAGAGGGAGGTGTTTAGTCCCAGGGTCCTTAGCTTATTGATGAGCTTTGAGGGCACTATGGTGTTGAACGCTGAGCTGTAGTCAATGAACAGCATTCTCACATAGGTGTGGAGTGCAATAGACATTACATCATCTGTGAATCTGTTGGGGCGGTATGCAAATTGGAGTGGGTCTAGGGTTTCTGAGATGATGGTGTTGATGTGAGCCATGACCAGCCTTTCAAAGCACTTTATAGCTACAGACGTGAGTGCCACGGGTCGGTAGTCATTTAGGCAGGTGCCCAAGAACACTAGGTAACAGGCACTATGGTGGTCTGCTTAAAACATGTTGGTATTACAGACTCGGACAGGGAGAGGTTGAAAATGTCAGTGAAGACACTTGCCAGTTGGTCAGCGCATGCTCGCACACGTCCTGGTAATCCGTCTGGCCCTGCGGCCTTGTGAATGATGACCTGTTTAAAGGTCTTACTCACATCGGCTGCGGAGAGCGTGATCACACAGTCGTCCGGCACAGCTGGTGCTCTCATGCATGTTTCAGTGTTGTTTGCCTCGAAGAGAGCATAGAAGGGGTTTAGCTCATCTGGTAGGCTCATGTCACTGGGCAGCTCTTGGCTGTGCTTCCCTTTGTAGTCTATAATGGTTTGCAAGCCCTGCCACATCCAACGAGCGTCAGAGCCGGTGGAGTACAATTCGATCTTAGTACTGTACTGATGCTTTGTCTGTTTGATGGTTCGCTCGGAGGGCATAGCGGGATTTCTTATAAGCTTCCGGGTAAGAGTCCCGCTCCTTGAAAGCGGCAGCTCTAGCCTTTAGCTCAGTGCGGACACTGCCTGTAATCCATGACTTCTGTTTGGGGTATGTACGTACGTACGGTCACTGTGGGGACGACGTCATCGATGCACTTATTGAGGAAGTCAATGACTGATGTGGTGAACTCCTCAATGCCATCGGAGGAATTCCGGAACGTATTCCAGTCTGTGCTAGCAAAACATTCCTGTAGCTTAGCATCTGTTTCATCTGACCACTTTTTTATTGATCTAGTCACTGGTGCTTCCTGCTTTAATTTTTGCTTGTAAGCAGGAACCAGAAGGATAGAATTATGGTCAGATTTGCCAAATGGAGGGCGAGGGAGAGCTTTGTATGCGTCTCTGTGTGTGGAGGATAGGTGGTCCAGCGTTTTTTACCTCTGGTTGCACATTTATCATGCTGATGGAATACAGCTCATTCAATGATGTCTTAGTGCCAGCCTCTGACTGTGGTGGTATGTACACAGCTACGAAAAATACAGATGAAAACTCTTGGTAGATAGTGTGGTCTACAGCTTATCATGAGAAACTCTACCTCAGGTGAGCAATATCTCGAGACTTCCTTAGATATCGTGCACCAGCTGTTATTTACAAAAATACATAGCCCGCCGCCCCTTGTCTTACCAGACACCGCTGTTCTATCTTGCTGGTACAGCTTATAACCAGCCAGCTGTATGTTGATATTGTCGATGTTCAGCCATGACTCTGTGAAGCATAAAATGATACAGTTTTTAATGTCCCATTGGTAGTTTAATCTTCCGCATAGCTTGTCAATTTTATTCTCAAAAGATTGCACGTTTGCGAGCAGAATGGAGGGAAGTGGGGGTTTATTCGATTGCCTACGAATTCTCAGCAGGCAGCCCGCTCTTCGGCCCATCTTTCTCCGCCTCCTCTTCACGCAGATAATGGGATCGGGGCCTGTTCCCGAGAAAGCAGTGTATACTTAGCATCGAGCTCGTCAGAGTCGTGAAAGGAAAAGAAGGATTCTGCTAGTCCGTGGTGAGTAATCGCAGTCCTGATGTCCAGAAGTTATTTTCGGTCATAGGAGACGGTAGCGGCAACATTATGTACAAAATGTGTAAAAAAATAAGTTATGCCTTCTTCTCCGGCGCCATCTTGTAGCCTATAGAGAATGTGCCCATTCTGGTATTGGCACGTGCGCTCTATACAATACATTTTGCAGTGTTAAATCAACACTTAGAGTTCATTTTAAAACTACCCCGGGAAAACATTATGTCCCACTCTACAGAGTTTAAAAAGTACTCTGATTATAGTGTTACAATTTTTGTGTTAATTGACCCCCCATAAACGTAACGAACATATACCAGGAGCTGTGCCAGGCCTGTCACGTCTGTTGACTCATCCAGCTCTAACGCATATAATTCACTGGCTTGTATGCGAAGCAGTCATTGTTTCAAAACATCTCCTGCCATGTCACTGATGCGTCGTGAAACAGTTGTTTGATGAAGGCATTGTCTGTATAGTTTTTTGGGGCCTTTTCCCCCTGCATTGTCTCAGCCATATCCGCGGCAGCAGGAAGAATTAAGTCACAATAGTATGGGGCTTGCCTGTCCTAGCCACTTGGTAGCTCACCATATAAGACGCTTCTAGCCCCTTCTTATTAGTGGTATCTGTTGCTTTTATACATGTCTTACTACTTGAAAGTCATCTTTAATCTCACTCAAAAAACTCCCGTGGTTTATTTTTCCAATTGTCATATTTAGTTTCTAAATGTCTCTGCAAGAGTGAACGTTTCCCGCGAGAGAGTAACGTTAATGTGATTGGATGTTAATTATTTGACTAGGCTACATGTTTTTGACATTGTGTTGTTATTTCGCTGAACACTAGATGGTTTAAATTTATTTTTGGCAGTGAAACGAGGCTACTCGGGCGAGAAAAAAACCTCACAGAAATGTATAGCCCTGTTGGAAAATATGAATGTCCTGTTTGAAAATATGAAGGAAAAATTGACACCATTGCGTATACGTACCCCAGTTTGGGAATACCTGCTCTAGAAGGTATCTCATAGGCTACAGAAATATTGAGTTAGACTGGTACTTTATAAATCAACTGGTTTTACTCAAAAAGTATTAAAAGTTTTTAGTTTGTAAAAAAAAATATTTAGCTGTGTGACTTCAACATCACGTAATCACCAATAAATCTGTCAACAGAAAAAAGACTACGGAAATTTGAGACTATTGTAAATCTCTGTGTTACATAGTAAAGGAATGTAATGGGTGTACATTTTGTTGGTGAAGAACTGCATCAAACAAAGTACAGTTGCTGTGTTTATTATTTGAAATGCATGGAGGACGCCTGCTTCAAAAATATTCATTTTTTAGAAATATATCCTTACCGTTCACTAAACAATATAATGTAGTGCACTTCACTTTATAACAGGTGACAGTTTTAATACTCATCTATTTTAAATGTGTTAAAGAGCCTATAAAATGAGACATTGGTACTTTCTCGCTTGGACATTAAGCTATTTATCTTAGTTGGAAGTGTACCTTACCTATCATAGTTCATGAAGGTGAAAATATGAAGAGGAAGTGTAGAGAATAAACAAAGTTATCAGATGATGATCACGAGTTCCATTCTCCTCCTCCAGAATTCTCGTGAGTCCCTCAATCCTTCACGTAAACAAGAGAACTGAAAGTAAAGGAAGTTCACAGATTTGTTTTTTTAACCTTCTATTCAACTAGGCAAGTCAGTTAAAAACAAATTCTTATTCACAATGACGGCCTACACCGGCCAAACCCTGATGACGCTGGGCCAATTGTGCGCCGCGCTATGGAACTCCCAATCACGGCCGGTTGTGATACAGCCTGGATTCAAACCAGGGTGTCTGTAGTGACACATCTAGCACTGAGATACAGTGCCTTAGACCGCTGCACCACTCGGGAGCCCCAGAAAGCTACATTCACAGTGTATTTGAAAGGACTTTAGGTGTGCTTGATCTAGGCACAATGGAAACAACCAAAGTGTCCCAAAAGTGTAAACTCTGCCTGCCAGTTAAGCTAAATCATGAGCACCTGAAGTATTTAAATAATTTCAAATATTTGATCCAGGTCTGATTCACATAGATAGCTATATAGCCTAATCTACATACTCAAAGCATGTTCATACCTTCCTAGACAATACCTTTAGCTGGGACAACCGGTTCTTCACTACCTTCCTGGACATGGCCTGTAGCTGGACCAACCTGTCCTTCACTACCGTCCTTGACATGGCCTGTAGCTGGACCAACCTGTACTTCACTACCGTCCTTGACATGGCCTGTAGCTGGACCAACCTGTCCTTCACTACCGTCCTTGACATGGCCTGTAGCTGGACCAACCTGTCCTTCACTACCGTCCTTGACATGGCCTGTAGCTGGACCAACCTGTCCTTCACTACCGTCCTTGACATGACCTGTAGCTGGACCATCCTGTCCTTCACTACCTTCCTGGACATGGCCTATAGCTGGACCAACCTGTCCTCAGCTGTTGTCTCAACTCATCCTGCTGGCCTTTAGCAGTGATCAGCTCTCCTTCCTTTATGGACAGAGTTCTACACAAGGAACTCACTGTACCTGCAGAGTACAGTATTGATTGAGATTACATACAATAAGAGTGTCACCTTTCCAAAACTTTCAGATCTCAGGGGTGAGAGCTAAGGGTTGATTTAGGATTGTGGGCTCATCCTCCCTCAGTTTAGGCTCTAAAGCTGTGTTTGATACTGTATCTCCATGTGACACCAGAAGAGATCACATGATTATTCCTGGCCTCCTCTAACTCCCTCATCAGCAGTTGGTTGGTTCTCTCCACTTCTCTCATCTGTTCAGTAAGTGTTGTCTTCCTCCTCACTGTCCACATAATTCTCTGTATAACTGAAGAGCTGTGTTTGTGGCCATGTTCTAAGACGCAGACATGGCCACCATGCAATATTAGTTTTATGTCAAATTTCAGAAGATAACATTACATGCAGCCTGTATATCAATTTCAAATTTTAACAAATTGTGAATTCCTAACTCTGACAGTTAGCTAAGGGTTAACCTCATTCTGTATGGCTTGGTGTCTGTCTCAGATTGAGTTGCTTCTCTGTCCAAAAGGGCTGGGAACCCTCCATGTTCAGGACCCCATCCAGAGCTGGCCTCTCAGCCTGTGGAACTCCACTTCTATCCTGGCTATCTGCTGGCTCTTCTCCTGCACCTCCTTCTCCACCTCCCTCCGATTCCTGACCTCCTCTGATAGACACTATCAACTCCACAGTTAACGCAAAGAAACACAGAAAATTATGTGAGATGACGATGGTTACTTCAGCGCCGCATTTTCACTATTTTTTATATACATTTTTATTTTCATTCGTTTTATTTTAGTTTGACAGGTTTTTATATTTAATTCTAGATGTGTGTTGTGCTCTGCTGGTTCTGGTATCAGTTTTAGTTTGAACAGTCTAATTCTAGATCTGTTGGTTCTGGTATCAGTCTTGTAACCTGAAGTTAAGGTTTTACCTGCTTTTTCATTTTGTTTTAGTTAAATGTTAGTCAACCTTTATGGTTCCAATGCAGAGGGATAGATGACACTGTTAAAGTTATAGCACTGCTGTGGTAATCAGTATATGTCTATATACCCATTAACCTGTCTAGGACTGGGGTTCCCCTCGCCAACAGCCAATGAAATTGCAGGGCGCCAAATATAAATCAACAGAAATCTCATAAATCAAATTTCTCAAACATACAAGTATTAGGCACCATTTTAAAGATAAAATTCTCGTTAATCCAGCCACAGTGTTGGATTTCAAAAATGCTTTACAGCGAAAGCTCCACAAACGATTCTGTTAGGTCACCACCAACTCACAGAAAAACCCAGCCATTTTTCCAGCCAAAGAGAGTCACAAAAAGCACAAATAGAGATATAATGAATCACTAACCTTTGATGATTTTCATCAGATGACACTCATAGGACTTCATGTTACACAATACATGTATGTTTTGTTCGGTAAAGTTCATATTTATATCCAAAAATCTTATTTTACATTGGCGTGTTATGTTCAGTAGTTCCAAAACATGCAGTGATACTGCAGAGAGCCACATGAATTTACAGAAATACTCATTATAAATGTTGATGAAAATACATGTGTTATACATGGAAGTATAGATAAACTTCTCCTTAATGCATCCGCTGTGTCAGATTTCAAAAAAACTTGACGGAAAGCATAATCTGAGTACGGCGTTCAGAGCCCAAAACAGCCAAAAGAAATATCCGCCATGTTGCGCAGTCAACATTAGTCATAAATAGCATTATAAATATTCACTTACCTTTGATGATCTTCATCAGAATGCACTCCCAGGAATCCCAGTTCCACAATAAATGTTTGATTTGTTCGATAATGTCCATCATTCGTCCAAATAGCTTATTTTGTTAGGGCGTTAGGTAAACAAATCCAAACGCGCGTTCAGGTCCAGTCAGATGAAGTTCAAAAAGTTATATTACAGGTCGAAGAAACTTGTCAAACTAAGTATAGAATCAATCTTTAGGATGTTTTTATCATAAGTGTTCAATAATGTTCCAACCGGAGAATTCCATTGTCTGTAGAAAAGCAATGGAACGAGAAATACCTCTCATGTGAATGCGCGTGACTGAGAACGAGGCTGCTGCCAGACCCCTTTGTCAAACAGCTCTCATTCGCTCCCACTTCACAGTAGAAGCCTGAAACAACTTCTAAAGACGGTTGACATCTAGTGGAAGCCTTAGGAAGTGCAAAATAACCCATATCCCACTGTGAATTCGATAAGGGTACAAAAACTACAAACCTCAGATTTCCCACTTCCTGTTTGGATTTTTTTCTCAGGTTTTTGCCTGCCATATGAGTTATGTTATACTCACAGACATCATTCAAACAGTTTTAGAAACTTCAGAGTGTTTTCTATCCAATAATAATAATAAGCATATATTAGCATCTGGGACTGAGTAGGAGGCAGTTTACTCTGTGCACGCCAATCATCCAAAAGTGAAAATGCCGCCACCTATCCCAAAGAAGTTTTAAACCAAAGGTCACACGTTGTTGTTCACTACATAAGCTACAATACTCACAGAACTCTGAAATATACAGTACAGAGAAGTCCCTACTTCCTACCTGACCTCTGACCACGTCCTCATTAAGAGAAATGGTCAGTTCTGTCAGCTCCTCCTGAAACACAGAGATCTCTTGGTCTTTCTTCACCTCTTCTAACTGACAGATGAGTGATTTCCTCACCTAACATCAGTATGTTCTGCTCCTTTAAAAAGAGGGGTTATAACACTACAACTACAGTCAATACTGACCTCCAATATGGTGCACACCCCACTGAGCCAACCATAGTGCCAACAACCATCAGATCCTTCTAGATCTACTAGGGGCCATTTAAAGTGTCTACAGGGAGGTTTTCAGACTGGGCCACACCAATCTGTATAAAATGATGTACCTTCTCATGTAGTAGGGTCATGTACCATGGTACCTTCCCCCCTGTGTCCTCAGCAATGGTGGTACTGGTGAAGTTAGACTTGTTCTGGTAACCCTCTCTAGCTGCTCCGGGGTCCAAGCAGGCTAAACCTAATATTTCCTTTTGTGGAGCCGTTCACCTGCAGGCTTCAGTTACATGCAAGAAACATTCAATAACTTTCACTTTATTCACATATAGTTTACTTTTTACTGAAGTTGTTTGACCTTCTCTCTCTGACCGTTGACTGGATTCCTGGTCATTTCGGCCTGTAAAACAAAGCATTATTTATTATCAACTAAGAGTGATTAAATGTGAATTAAAAATGTAAGTCACAGTTTATGAACTGAATTCAAGTGGGGTTCCCACCAGACAAGAAAGGTTTCTACAGTCCGTTAAAACATTATAGAACATCTCTGGTAAATCTGGGTACCTGGTTTTCCTGGGAGTGTGGAGGGGTCCAGCAAGTCCTTCCCAGGAGCAGACTTACATAATATTACATAAACCATCATCAAGGAAATGTTTACTAAGCGTATTTTTGGATGTTAAGAAAGTTCATGTAGCATATTATTGTAGAAAGCAGTGATCTTACTTTTTTTTTTTTATATTTCACCTTTATTTAACCAGGTAGGCAAGTTGAGAACAAGTTCTCATTTACAACTGCGACCTGGCTAAGATAAAGCAAAGCAGTTCGAAACATATAACAACACAGAGTTACACATGGAGTAAAACAAACATACAGTCAATAATACAGTAGAAAAATAAGTCTATATACAATGTGAGCAAATGAGGTGAGATAAGGGAGGTAAAGGCAATAAATAGGCCATGGTGGCGAAGTAAATACAATATAGCAATTAAAACACTGGAATGGTAGATTTGACAGTAGATGAGTGTGCAAAGTAGAAATACTGGTGCGCAAAGGAACAAAATAAATAAATAAATACAGTAGGGGAAGAGATAGTTGTTTGCGTTATTTATAGATGGGCTATGTACAGGTGCAGTGATCTGTGAGCTGCTCTGACAGCTGGTGCTTAAAGCTAGTGAGGGAGATAAGTGTTTCCAGTTTCAGAGATTTTTGTAGTTCGTTCCAGTCATTGGCAGCAGAGAACTGGAAGGAGAGGCGGCCTAAGGAGGAATTGGCTTTAGGGGTGACAAGTGAGATATACCTGCTGGAACGCGTGCTACGGTAATATAAGTCGCCAATCTTAATAATAATTTAAATGTTAGACGACCAGTACTTATGTTTACATTTTACCAAGATCAAATGAGAGAAAGTCTATAGTACAGTTATTTTTTTAATCATATAGTTTACAATATATCTATGGTTATTACATAGAAGGTTTAAACATTCCATCTCAAAGAAACACGTTCTATCCCAATGGATGCTGATGTCATAGAGTGGTTTGAGGGGGGCAATGGCGTTTGAGGGGGGCAATCAAAGTGAATGAGAATAAACATGCATTTCATCATTCTAAGAACAGTCCTTAAAGTGTATGTCTTACTGCTTCATTGCAGCATTATTTTTGTATTTCGTTTTTTTTATTTTTTATTACAGTTACAAGTACATGAAAACATTGGGGATTACAGAAACATGTTCGTCAAATTAAATTGCAGGATAAATGTTCTTTAAAAACAAGAAAACATACATTTAATATGATTCACAATGTGAATGTGATTTAAGATGATTCACAAATATTAGTTTATAGTGTGTTCGGTTATCCTACAGACACGGCACATTGTGACATGGTACTTGAAGATGAAACGGACGTTATTAACGTGGTACACTGTTTAGATTGAGCACATTTTAGCGAAATCTATACTTTGTCATGACAATATAAACGGATGGATGTGTGGCCATACCATCTATTGGCTGATTTGTCGATCTGGAGTGTAGGTCATTGTTTTGAAAGCGTTATGAAATGTGATAGCGTGAAATCCTTTATCTCCAGTGACAATAATTCTATAGCCAAGCTATGATGCGTTCATACACGATGTCCAGATTTTCACAGGCGGACCATTTACAAGTTAAATCACGGAGGGAAATGTATTTTACCAACTGATAGAACATAGGCTTTCACCAAATTGATTTGTATTTCTGGGGTGGATTATCCATTTAAACTGTATAGTGGATTATCAGTAGGTTGCCTCCCACTTTTCGCAAATGTTATTTGGAAAGAGTGAAAGTAAAATAATTCAACTGCGAACAAAGACGGGGTAAGATACAGATTATGTGTGTATATGTAGAAATAGCCTACTTAACATGTACCGTGCAGTAACTGAAAAAGAATGACAGATTTTAATCGTGATGAATGACTGTATTTGTAATTTTACGACAAGGCTGTTCTCTCCCTTTTGTTTTCAATGTCTGTTCTGCCTCTTGGTGACTCAACTGCTTTTTAATTTGAACGCGTGGTGCTAAACTCAATCAAATTGTCCCTGTTCTTGAAAAATGAAAAGTTTTGGCCTTCTAATTTTTAAAGAAAAATAATTACAATTTTGCTTGTTTGCAACAAAAACAACGGACACAATAATATAGCGAACGTCAGAAGCCCTGACTTGGCCTGACTGTACTGTACACTCTAATAGTAAAAGATTGCTGGAGTATCCTTTAGGGGTTCTTCAAATTGAAACTGTGAGAACCTCTATAAATTCTTCGAAGAACCCCTTTTAATCGATCCTCGAATAACCTTTTGGGGTACATTTTTTAACTCCCCCCTTCCCTATTATTAATAATAATTAATACGCATAACAATAACAACAAGAACACAATATTTCAGTTGTCAGTGTTTATTATGATTTTAGTGGCAAAGCAGAATAAAAAAATCCAAAAATGAGAAAAATTCCCAGCCGAGCCCCAAGTCCAATGGATATATCCTCTGTCGTGTTGATGTTCTCCGTATCCATAGCCAGAATGATTTTGCAGTGCATGGTGATCGAACAGGTTTCCTGTTGTATTCATCAGAGGTGTAGGGAGGGTGAAGTGTGTGAATCCCAAAAATTGCAATTATACAGATGATAAAAAAAAGTGCACGGCAGTATTCATAATGTCACGTTCTGACCATAGTTCTTGTGTGTTTTGCTTGTTTTAGTGTTGGTCAGGACGTGAGCTGGGTGGGCATTCTATGTTGTGTGTCTAGTTTGTCTGTTTCTATGTTTGGCCTAATATGGTTCTCAATCAGAGGCAGGTGTTTTGTGTTGTCTCTGATTGGGAATCATATATAGGTGGCTTGTTTTGTGTTGGGGTTTGTGGGTGGTTGTACGTCCCCTCGCCCAGACCTCGGGCGCGAACCAGGGACCCTCTGCACACATCAACAACAGTCATCCACGAAGCATCGTTACCCATCGCTCCACAAAAGCCGCGGCCCTTGCAGAGCAAGGGGAACCACTACTTCTAGGTTTCAGAGCAAGTGACGTAACCGACTGAAAGGCTGGTAGCTCGCACCACCGCTAACTAGCTAGCCATTTCACATCCGTTACACATGGGCATATTGGCCATCTGACAATTCTGGCAAATGCCAGAAAGGCCAAACCAGTTTTTATTGGGGTGGGTTGGTGAAAAAATAAATAATAATAAAATGTTTTATTTATACAAAAAAACATGGCGTGCGGGTCATGAGCCTGTTTTTGATGACTTTTGTACAATTTCTCTGTTGTCATAATAATCTATATTGAGCACTTGGCTGACCAGTAGGCAAGACTGCCCCACCCTCCCAAAATGGTTCGGCGCGGTTTTCTGATTGGCTGAGCTGAAGTGGCACACATTCAAAGTCAAACGGGTAACAAAAACAGTGATACATACAGTACCGGTCAAAAGTACACACCTACTCATTCCAGGGTTTTTCTTTATTTTTACTATTTTCTACATTGTAGAATAACAGTGAAGATATCCAAACTATGAAGTAACACATATGGAATCATGTAGTAACCAAAAAAGTGTTAAAAAAATCCAAATATATTTCAAAATTGAGGTTCTTCAAAGTTGCCACCCTTTGTCTTGATGACAGCTTTGCACACTCTTGGAATTCTCTCAACCAGCTCCATAAGGTAGTCACAAATGCTTTAAAATTAACAGGAGTGGCTTGTCAAAAGCTAATTTGAGGAATTTCTTTCCTTCTTAATGCGTTTGAGCCAAGCAGTTGTGTTGTGACAAGGTAGGGGTGGTATACAGAAGAAACCCCTATCTGGTAAAAGACCAAGTCCATATTATGTCAAGAAAAGCTCAAATATGCAGAGAGAAACCTCAGTCCATCATTACTTTAAGACATGAAGCTCAATCAATCCGGAATATTTCAAGAACTTTGAAAGTTTCTTCAAGTGCAGTCGTAAAAACCATCAAGCACTTTGATGAAACTCATGACGACCGCCACAGGAAAGGAAGACCCAGAGTTACCTCTGCTGCAGTGGATAAGTTCAGTAGAGTTACCAGCCTCAGAAATTGCAGCCCAAATAAATGCTTCACAGAGTTCAAGTAACAGACACATCTCAACATCAACTGTTCAGAGGAGACTGCGTGAATCAGGCCTTCATGGTCGAATTGCTGCAAAGAAACCACTACTAAAGGACACCAATAATAAGAAGAGACTTGCCTGGGCCAAGAAACATAAGCAATGGACATTAGACCGGTGGAAATCTGTCCTTTGGTCTGATGAGTCCAAATTTGAGATTTTTGTTTCCAACCGCCGTGTCTTTCTGACGCAGAGTAGGTGAACGGACAATCTCTGCATGTGTGGTTCCCACTGTGAAGCATGGAGGGGGTGGTGTAATGGTGTGGGGGTGCTTTGCTGGTGACACTGTCTGTGATTTATTTAGAATTCAAGACACACTTAACCAGCATGGCTACCACAGCATTCTGCAACGATATGCCCGCCATCCCATCTGGTGTGCGCTTAGTGAGACTATCATTTGTTTTTTCAACAGAACAATGACCCAACACACCTTCAGGCTGTTCAAGGGCTATTTGACCAAGATGGAGTGAATGGAGTGCTGCATCAGAGAACCTGGCCTCCACAATCTCCGACCTCATCCCAATTGATATGATTTGGGATGTGTTAGACCACAAAGTGAAGGAAAAGCAGCAAGTGCTTAGCATATGTGGGAACTCCTTCAAGACTGCTGGAAAAGCATTCCAGGTGAAGCTGGTTGAGAGAATGCCAAGAGTGTGCAAAGCTGTCATCAAGGCAAAGGGTGGCTACATTTTGATTTGTTTAACACTTATTTACTCTTAATGATCGGCTATGACAAGCCAAATGACATTTACTCCTGAGGTGCTGACTTGCTGCACCCTCAATAACTCCTGTAATTATTATTATTTGACCATGCTGGTCATTTATGAACATTTGAACATCTTGGCCATGTTCTGTTATAATCTCCACCCGGCACAGCCAGAAGAGGACTGGCCACCCCTCATAGCCTGGTTCCTCTCTAGGTTTCTTCCTAGGTTTTGGCCTTTCTAGGGAGTTTTTCCTAGCCACCGTGCTTCTACACCTGCATTGCTTGCTGTTTGGGGTTTTAGGCTGGGTTTCTGTACAGCACGTTGAGATATCAGCTGATGTACGAAGGGCTATATAAATACATTTGTTTTCTTTATTTTCTTTTTTTACACCCACAACAGTGGGAATGCAGATGACACGCATATTATGCACATAGAAACACATTGGGCTTATTCAGGACAGATTTTGGCGAGAGTGAGTCCTCTTGCTTCACCTTTTCCTCTCTGCTGAAACTAGCGGGCGAAACAGCGCCCCTCTGTTTTACTATATGTATCCCAATGTAGCTGATTCTGTCTGGCCAGAAAAGTATGACATGTCATACTCTTTTGATCAGATCAGAGTATGTGAGCGGAGCTGGAGCAGAGCGTGCTCAATTTGACTGGATCTTAGTGCGAGATTCCCAAAGGCTGGAGCGTCGAGCTTCTTGCCCGCTCCAATTTCGCTCCAGCAGTGCTCACTTCAGGAGCTCGGGGCATGACCGCCCCAGCCTGCATTTGTAGTCTACGTGTGTGCTGCTACAGCCTCTTGCTTTTGCTGCTGTCATGGAGTTGGCTAAATATTTTCATAAAGAAACTGATAAAAAACACAGGTGCTAAATCAAGGTGACTTACAAAGATGAGGTCCAAGAGCAAGAGAGGGAGTGCGGTGATGTAGTGTCCACTGGTATGTTTAAGGCTTGGATGCCACCTGCTGGTATGGTGCTAAACTGTTAAGTTACAGACCGAATGCCATAGTTCTATGTGCAGGATATGGAAGTTGTTACAGGCTGGCTACATGAAACCTCCACAACTAAAGGATCATTGTGGTATCTGAAAAGACACTTATCCCAAAAGTATGATGGTGTACTTACTACGTGCACATGCTAAAAGAAAGGAACGAGGTAGGCCTGGCATATTCCCACGTTCAAAGAGCTTTCCGATTTGATTGGATTATTTTGCGTAAAAACCTTTAGGCCAAACTATAGAAAAGTTTTGAAAAATAACTCTGCATCTCTGCCCAGCCTGGCAAGAGTGGCCGAAAGGGTGTTTAGCACCCCCAGTGGCTCTGCAAGTGTGGAGAGAATATTCTCCGCTGCTGGCCGGCTCTTACAGGCACCATCGCATGAGTCTGCATCAGTCTGGAGGCAGAGGCTCCCTTCCTGCTTTGACGTCCAAAACTACAAGCCACTTGTTGACGTTGTCAATTGCGAGGCATCGTCTGGGAGGTACTTTGTTCAGTTGATAAAGATGTCATTGAAACAATACAACTGGACATTAGTAAATGTATTGGTAATGCTACCGATGGAGCTGCAAACATACAAGACCAGTACAATGGTTTCTCTGCCTTGCTATCCTCACACTCTCCCAACCAAGTACATGTGGTGTTACACACACGTCCTGACTCTTGTGAAGACAGACACAATAGGAGTAATTATGGCTGTTCTCTCTACTAAATAACCTGGCAGTGTTCATTCCAGAGTCCTACCAAAGAATCAATGTGTGGGGAAAAAAGAGCCTGGACACTCCCACAGACGTCTCTCTCCTATAGGAGAAACACGCTGGTGGGCCAAGGATGTATTCTTTGGCGACCTACAAAATGCTCTGTTTGTGGATGTAATTCTCACCTCGATGGCTATTGAAGAGATGGCAGGTCAAAGGCCAACTGTACGTGTCAAGGTCAGAGCATTAACAGATTCCCTGCTCAAGGTACAACACAATCTTCACTGCCCAAACAGTTCTGTCTATATTTGAGAAAACGTCCCCTCTCTCCAAGTACCTACAAACCAGTGGCATGGACATCCTGACAGTAGGATGGTATTGGGAACACAAGAGGCTCTGCAAAATAATGTGAGGGACTTGCTGTGAAGAGGGCTGCAAACAGCTTTGTGCAGTGGTCCACTGACAAGCTGCAAGAACAGGATGAACACACCGAACTGGAAGTGCAAGCTGAGATGCCTCAGAAGAGAACAAAGAAAAGGAAGACCATGCCATGATACCATGATAGGGATGCAGAGAGGCCATGATACCATGATAGGGATGCAGAGAGGGTCAACAAGACTAAGGTGCACTATGTCATCATGGATACAGTCACTGAGAGCATCTGTCAGCTCTTGCTGACACCAGGCACGTTGTACACAGACTTTACTCATCTGGACCCCAGCAGGTTCTCAGAGATACAATATAATGGATTGCCCCAGACATCACTTGCAAATCTCTTGCTTGAGTTTGACAGCCGAGCAGATGTCAGCACTTTGCAGTGTGAGTTGACTAGTTTTGCCGGTCAATGGGAGAGACTGAAAACATCAGCAGTGGAGAAGTACACAACCAGGACTGTGAGTGAGATACCTGCAGATGGACATGATGAAGAACAAGTGGAGATGATGAATACAAGTTGTTCAACATGTAAGAACTGTGCTGTATGTTGTTATCAACGTCTACGGTGGTACATCTTGTTGACAGAGGCTTACCATGTTGTAGGCCTGGGGTACACGTTCCTATTCACCCTGTCTGTCATCCGGGTAGCCGGTGAGAGGAGCTTCTCAACTCTCAAATTCATACAACATAGACTCAGGAGCACCCTATCCTATGATCACTTGGAGGCATTTATTCTGATGGCAACTAAAAAGGAAATCCTTATGGTCTTGGATACAGATGATGTCATTGACAGGATGACAGAGAAGAACTGCTGTGACACGTGCTGACAAAAGGGTAGGGAGGGCAGAGGGACAGCAGAGGAGAACAAGAAGAAACAGACAGACGGACGGACCGGACAGACCGGACGGACGGACAACTGAGGAGAATCACAGACAGACAGGCTGACAGATTGACAACAAAGGTACAGACAGAGTTACAGACAGAGTGACAACAAATTTACAGACAGAGTTACAGACAGAATGACAGATCAGAACATGGAGAATCACAGACAGACGGACAGTGACAGCAGAGATGCAGAGACAGACAGCACAACAGGGAGAAAACAGACTCAGAGGCCCAGTTATAGTGATGAGTTGTATCTCCAGACTCCAGTGGTGTTTTAACATGTATTTGTTTTAAACATGTTCTGGTTAAAAAGAGCTGGTTAAAAAGGAGGGAGACCATGTTTCTTCACTCACTGGTACAGTAAAGGTTGGAAATCTCTGTACTATAGTGTACTACTGATGTTATACACTGCAGGTTAGGAGGGTTAGGTTAAGGTTAGGAAAGAGGTTAGTGTTAGCGGAAATGCTCTCCTAACCTGCTACAAAAATCACTTCCGGTCGTAGCTGTATCAAGTGTCAAAGATGGCAACATTCTCTAATAACTACACGCCTAATTCTGTGTCATACTTCTCAAAGTTGATAACTAGCTTATTCATTTTTTCTTCAGTGATTCAATTCAGTAAGATATCATCATTTACTAATTGAAAGGATTAGATTTATATGTACTAAAATACATGAATTCAACAGGTCAGTTCATCTCGATACTTCAAAACTCCTAAGAACTTCACAAATCCAGTGTGTGGGTCTTCCAGTGAGTTGGAGAGGATTGAGGAACCATGGCACAGTTTGGAACCTTGATATGGACTGTAAGTGAAACATTTCTGATTTGCTTGGCATGTTTAAAAAACAATTATCAATTTAAATATTTCCCCTATGAAGTATAAATCAGAGTTATTATTAGCCTACTAGTTCTCTCCATTTTAATGAAACCTTTTAGAAAACACGTGGTGGAGAGATGTACATTTTCACTAGGTCAACGTTTCCCAAACTCGGTCCTGGGGCCCCGAAGGGGTGCACATTTCGTTTTTTGCCCTAGCACTACACAGCTGATTCAAATAATGAACTCATCATCAAGCTTTGATTATTTGAGTCAGCTGTGTAGTGCTAGGGCGACAACCAAAACGTGCACCCCTTGGGGTCCCCAGGACCAAGTTTTGGAAACGCTGACCTAGGTTTAGGGTCTGGTGTCACACCTTTAAAGACAAATAAAATCACACCAGGGGGCGCCACCACACTCACAAAATACTGTTTAAAATGGTCCCATATAATTACTTTAATTTTATTTGAAATGTGAATATTTGGGTTAGAATTATGTTAACTACTTATGTAAGTTTTATGAAAACACACCATCAGTTTAGATTTTTGTGATTTGTTTTCTGACATTTTCTCTACTTCCAGATAACTATTATATTGGTGCATGTAAGCATTGGATCCTGTATTGCATGTGGTAGAGCAGAGTACAGAATATGGGATGAATGCTGCCCCATGTGTTCACCAGGTAAGGAACCTCTTTACATGATATGAATCACCAGACGTTAATACATCAACACTAACAGAAAAACATGACATTGTGATTCTCTCTTCCCCAGGAAATTGTGTACATAGGCATTGTACTGAATTCACCAGCACCAGCTGCATGCCCTGTGTTGATTCTACATTCCTTGATGAGCCCAATGGTCTCATAAAATGCAAAGTGTGTACCAACTGTGATCCAGGTAAGAGTGGTCCTGTGTGTCTGTACTGAAACCAAGACACAAACACTGATATGTTAGTCTATGCTGTTATTCTATGAGGATATGTCAGTTGTATCTACATCAGATAATACATGCCATGTTTTCTCTATAGGTTTGGGTTTGATGGTAAAGCAGCCATGTACACCTTCATCAGACACTGTCTGTGGGACACTGGAGGGGTTCTACTGTCTAGACCCAACTAAGGATGGTTGTAGAGCAGCCCAGAGACACAGCAGCTGTAAACCTGGTCAATACATCAGCCACACAGGTTGGTCTTCTGTCTCACTCATAATACTAATTGTGTTGTCATAATTCAATTGAGTCAAGTTGGTAAATTCAGTGTGAATAATCATTAACAGTAAATATAATATAATTAGTAGGGGGAAAATGAAATGCAATGATGTATTTGTGCAGGAACAACATCTACAGATACGATGTGTTCTGACTGTACTGGTGACACCTATTCAGATGGATCATTTACATCCTGCCAGCCACACACAGAGTAAGTTCACATACATTTACATAAATCAAAAGTCTAAGATAAATAATACAATATACTACAGTACAAATCTACAATTGAACGGGAAGTTGAATGATCAAATTGCTGTCGCAGACTGTTACATTATGTGTTACAGGTGTAAATCCTTAGGTCTTCAAGAACTTAGACCAGGAACTCATTTGTCCAATTCTGAATGTGGACCACAATCCTCACAAATAGAACCTGGACTCATCATTGGTGTTGTTCTGGCATCAGTCCTAATAGCTCCTGCAATAATAATAATAATAAGAAGAAGAATTGTAATTCTAAGGAGGAGAAAAAGTCCAACACCAGTGACTTTTTCTCCAGTGACAGTAAATGCTGTAGAGGTATGTTGATATAATCTACATGTTGAACAGTCACTGTGCTAAGGTTAGCTGAGCAGATGTTGTTATTGCTCTACTTACTCTGGGGCTGAACTAGAAATGTTTTATTGAGTAATATGTTTCCTTCTATTAGGCATCATCAGATTTAGAGGAAACACCAAGCAATGTAGTACAATGAAACAGAAGAAAGTACAACATCTTGCAGGTGTTAGTTTTGTAGATGGTGAGTTGTCAAGAACTTCAGCCATATGACTAAAGGTGTATGTTCTATTACTTCACGTTATCAATGCAATGATGACAACTAAAATATGGTCAAAGTGCTATGAAACTATAGCTTCACCTTCACACGGTCCTTGTTCATTACTGGTTTATTCTCTCCCACAGATTCAAGCTCTGACCGCACTCATCATTACAAATGCTACCTGAGGTACGTACAGATTCTGTACACTGTGGTAAATGTGATCTAGATTCAAATGTTTCTTAACATTGGTTTCTGGCATATTACAGTTGCTATGTAGGATTTTATGAGGGTTGCCAGATTGGAGTAAAACACTGTATTTGTCAGTGTTTTTTGTGCACTAGTATCCCAAAGTATTAAGTTAAAAACAAACATAGAAAACAGTATTGGCAGCAAAGATTTTTTTTTTTTAAAGATAGGGCTACTATTATATTCTAATTATTTCGGTGACAACCTGGTTAATTAATAATATTGGGTTGACAATTGATTAGCTGTTCAGGAGGCTTATGGCTTGGGTATAGAAGCTGTTAATAAGCCTTTTGGACCTAGACTTGGCGCTCCGGTACCGCTTGCCATGCGTAAGCAGAGCGAACTGTCTATGACTAGGGTGGCTGGAGCCTTTGACAATTTTTAGGGCCTTCCTCTGACACCGGTTAGCCTATGAAAATAAATAGGAAAACATTCCAAGCTTATTAATAGGACAACATTTAGCGTAATTGTAACGGCAGTCTAGCTCTTCCTCCTCGGACGAGGAGAGGCGAGAAGGATCGGAGGACCAATGTGCAGCGTGGTAAGTTTCCATGATTTAATATACACGAAAACAAGACACTATACAAAATAACAAACGAACTAACCGTCACAGTCCCGTGTGGCGCAAACACTGACACAGGAAACAACCACCCACAAATCCCCAACACACAACAAGCCACCTATATATGATTCTCAAATCAGGGACAACGATTGACAGCTGCCTCTGATTGAGAACCATATTAGGCCGAACACAGAAACAGACAAACTAGACACACAACATAGAATGCCCACCCAACGTGACAGTACCCCCCTCCTGAGGTGCGGACTCCGAACGCACCCCTAAAACTCAAGGGGAGGGTCTGGGTGGGCATCTGTCCGCGGTGGCCGCTCCGGCGCAGGACGAGGACACCACTCCACCATTGTCTTTGTCCCCCTCCTTAGCGTCCTTTGAGTGGCGACCCTGGCCCCCGACCCTGGTCTAGGAACCTTCACAAAGGTCCCCCCTAGATAGAGGAGACAGCTCAGTACAGAGGAGCAGCTCAGGACAGAGGGGCGGCTCCGGACAGAGGGGCGGCTCCGGACTGAAGGGCGGCTCCGGACTGAAGGGCGGCTCCGGACTGAAGGGCGGCTCCGGACTGAGGGGCGGCTCCGGACTGAGGGGCGGCTCCGGACTGAGGGGCGGCTCCGGACTGAGGGGCGGCTCCGGACTGAGGGGCGGCTCCGGACTGGAGGGCGGCTCATGACTGGAGGGCGGCTCATGACTGGAGGGCGGCTCATGACTTGAGGGCGGCTCATGACTGGAGGGCGGCTCATGACTGGAAGGCGGCTCATGACTGACTGGCGGCTCTGGCGGCTCCTGACTGACGGACGGCTCTGGCGGCGCTGGGCAGGCAGGCAGCTCAGACGGCGCTGGGCAGGCAGGCAGCTCAGACGGCGCTGGGCAGGCAGGCAGCTCAGACGGCGCTGGGCAGGCAGGCAGCTCAGACGGCGCTGGGCAGGCAGGCAGCTCAGACGGCGCTGGGCAGGCAGGCAGCTCTGACCTGCTGAGGCACACAGTAGGCCTGGTACGTGGTACCGGCACTGGAGGTACTGGGTTGGAGACACGCACCATAGGGAGAGTGCGTGGAGGAGGAACAGAGTTCTGGAGACGCACAGGAAGCCTGGTGCGTGGTGTAGGCACTGGTGGTACTGGGCTGGGGCGGGAAGGTGGCGCCGGATATACCGGACCGTGCAGGCGTACTGGCTCCCTTGAGCACCGAGCCTGCCCAACCTTACCTGGTTGAATGCTCCCCGTAGCCCGACCAGTGCGGGGAGGTGGAATAACCCGCACTGGGCTGGTTTGGCGAACCGGGGACACCATGCGTAAGGCTGGTGCCATGTATGCCGGCCCGAGGAGACGCACTGGAGACCAGACGCGTTGAGCCGGCTTCATGGCACCTGGCTCAATGCTCAATCTAGCCTGGCCAGTGCGGGGAGGTGGAATAACCCGCACCGGGCTAAGCACACGTACAGGAGACACCGTGCCCTTTACCGCATAACACGGTGTCTGCCCGTACTTTCGCTCTCCACGGTAAGCCCGGGAAGTTGGCGCAGGTCTCCTACCTGACTTCGCCACACTCCCCTTTAGCCACCCCCCCCAATAAATTTTGGGGTGAGCCTCTCGGGCTTCCAGCCGCTCTGCCTTGCTAGCGCCTCATAATGCCGCCTCTCCGCTTTTGCTGCCTCCAGCTCCGCTTTGGGGCAGCAACACTTCTCTGGCTCTGCCCAGGGTCCTTTACCGTCCAGAATTTCCTCCCATGTCCATTCCTCCTGGTACCGCTGCTGCTGTCGCTGCTGCCCGTTGCCACACTGCTTGGTCCGAGTTTGGTGGGTGGTTCTGTAACGGCAGTCTAGCTCTTCCTCCCCCTCGGACGAGGAGAGGCGAGAAGGATCGGAGGACCAATGTGCAGCGTGGTAAGTTTCCATGATTTAATATACACGAAAACAAGACACTATACAAAATAACAAACGAACTAACCGTCACAGTCCCGTGTAGCACAAACACTGACACAGGAAACAACCACCCACAAATCCCCAACACAAAACAAGCCACCTATATATGATTCTCAATCAGGGACAACAATTGACAGCTGCCTCTGATTGAGAACCATATTAGGCCGAACACACAAACAGACAAACTAGACACGCAACATAGAATGCCCACCCAGCTCACGTCCTGACCAACACTAAAACAAGCAAAACACATAAGAACTATGGTCAGGACGTGACAGTAATTGGGAACACATATGGCGCAGGGAGAAGTCAAAGGATCCTAGTCAGGCTATTTTTTGTGAAATCCAGATTAAATATAGGGCTTCATGTGTATCAAATCTGTAGGCGATAGTGGGCTAAATCAATGAAAAATATAGCTGAAATGTGCAGGCTTTGTCATGATCTGTGATCAAAATAGACAGGGGTGTTTCCGGTTCTGTTTAGGCTATAGGTTACGAATAAGAACTCAAATGCACTGAAATGAATAGCCTGATTCAGTGCGATTCTCCTGAATAAAAATCTGTTAAACTGTTTGGTCTATGATTACCGCTTCTGTACCGATTCTATCTTTTTGGTATTTTTCTATAGGCATAGCCTACCACTAATAATCTAAATTGCGGAGACTTAGGCCTACCAAGAACCCATGTTGAGGGTGAGCAAGAGCTTCGATAGTCTAGTGGACTATGCAGAAGTAATTGTGGAATTCATCATTGTTAAAGCCTATATCGCTTTATATAATCTGGACTGTTGTTTTTACTAAGGCTTAGCAAACAAGGGGCAGCATACGCTTTTTGCCCATTTCTATAACAAGAGTTAGGCCTATATCCTCACATACCCCCTCAATTCAAGCCCTGCTTTTAACCATAAGACATCTCAATGATTGTGTCTGTTAAACAGGTGAACTTGTGGTAAACTGGGAACTCTGGGGAAAGGACAAGGACAACACTAAAAGGGCACTGAACCCACACGTGGCGCCTCCACAATACACTGAACCCACACGTGGCGCCTCCACAATACACTGAACCCACACATGGCGCCTGCACAATACACTGAACCCACACATGGCGCCTGCATGATACAACATTAGAATACAAGTTGTACTAATCATTAAGGTGGTTGTCAGCATGACTTTCAACTGCA
Source organism: Salvelinus namaycush (assembly GCF_016432855.1). Classification (NCBI taxonomy): domain Eukaryota; kingdom Metazoa; phylum Chordata; class Actinopteri; order Salmoniformes; family Salmonidae; genus Salvelinus; species Salvelinus namaycush. Next base: position 6,498,221 of record NC_052320.1, on the reverse strand, counting down.
CAATATGCATGAATTCAAAACGTTCTGCTGAGTTGACCCTAGAAATGTAGCCTAGATAGTATCACTTCTTTATTTCCCTTGTGAAACAGGTTCTACTACCAACAAGTAAATACACTTCTATCCACAGTTCTGTGGGAAACACATTCACCCAAAAGCACCTTTTTACTGAATTACTGTTGACACATAATTTACAGTTGACAGTCTTTTAACATCCCCCACAAAACACATAGTTATAGTATACGACTAGATACAAATCATCGAACTGAACAAATAAAAGAGCAATAGACTTTTAAAACGTCCTCCTCCCTAACATTCCCTGTTATACAACTGTACGTGTTGGTTTCACTCTAAGCTGTAGGTCAAGGTTTCCTTCCTCATAAAACCCCTCTCTTCCTGTTTTCTATCTCTGCAATCAATGGACAAATGTATCTACAATTAAAATAATCTAACAACAATACAACTGTTTGCAGTTTAGCAGTATTATTATGATGAATTTGTCAGACTACTCAGACAGATAGGTAACAGAATGTAAATCTAAGCCTGCAAGCATTGGGTACTTTCAATTCTCTGCCTGTTTCATTAAAAAAACTGCAGGGACTTTCCTAGTCATACTGGATGGGTGAAAACAAATACCATAATGCTTTCCCCTGTCTCCTGTTCAGATGAGTGACAATGAAAGAAAGGAGATAGAGGAAGCCCCTGTAGACTATTGAGGTGCACCCCTACAGTAGGCTGTGGCTGCCTTGTTATCAGTCCTGTATTTCTCTCCCTCAGAATGAGGAGACCAAGGAGCTGCTCTCACTTATGACTCCACTGATGAAGAAACAAAGCCGCTTGATGACATTGGATCCTCCTCAAGAGGTCAAAGGGCAGACTGTAACCTCTCAGGCAGTAACATCCCAGTCTGCTTCAGTGGCCCAGAAATCAGGAGCAAACCCAGACTCAGAGCTGGATAGGTAAGAGATAGCAGCATCATAATCAAACCCAGACTCAGAGCTGGAAAGGTAAGAGATAGCAGCATCATAATCAAACCCAGACTCAGAGATGGATAGGTAAGAGATAGCATTATCATTATCCAACCCAGACTCAGAGCTGGAAAGGTAAGAGATAGCAGCATCATAATCAAACCCAGACTCAGAGATGGATAGGTAAGAGATAGCATTATCATTATCCAACCCAGACTCAGAGCTGGAACACCTCTGGTTATACATTGCACTTATGAACATAAGGTTGTCTGTGAGACAGAAGTTTTATATTTAATTCAAACCATCACATCTTAATTAATCTTCCCACGGGCAGTTAAGACGGCATGTTATAGAGCTCACCAGATTGTAGTCCTAAAAAACTGAGTTAAGTTACCTCTGGTTTGTTCAGACATTCCTATGGGGAAGGAATAGGGTTTTAGGATAAATGCCTAAAATAAGTCTGAGGTTAAAACAGGCTTAGGAAATATTATACGTTTTGTTCTATGAGATAATATCAGTCAGTTAACATGACCTTGATGAATTATGAAGCATTTATGTGCTTTTTATGATTACATAAATGCTTAGAAATTCACAAAATTGACGTTAGCTAATGATTATCTCATAGAACAAAACTCCTCAGCCTGTGTTTACCACAGACCTTATTTTCTACATTCATACAAAAACCCTACCAAAACGACATTCATTTCCCCATAGGCTTTGTCCAACGAACCATGGTGGAATTAGTGCCTACAAAAAGACGCCATTGCTATTTCTCTATACAGTAGTGTTGTATTAACTAGGCTCTATGTCCCTGACCTGTGTATGAACCAGTGATGATTCGCTCACCCCCTGCGATATCAGCTGAACAGGAATGAGGCAAGCCGCCTCGTTACCCCGAGACTGTCTGGAGGGGAAGATACAGAATATAGATCTCTCCATGGGTGGGAGATGGATATTTAAGCTAATCAACACTCCCTTTATTTTACTGACTTGTTGAATGATTGATCCATTCATCCTTCCATCCCTTCCCAGCCTTCCTCTCCTCTGAGGACCCAGCGAGGGTGGAGCACAGTGAGACACTTCTACAGCCAGAGAGGTGAGAGGTCACATGGTTTAGATGGTAAATATTTATATCACGTAAGCAAAAGGAAATATGTTCCATCATCTATGTTGATTTACATTAGTGAAAAATTGTCTACCGATTTTAAATGTAGTTTCTCTCCCTTTTTGGCTGTATGACAGTTTATTTCCCCTCAGGCACCCCTCTTTGTTATTCTGAAAGTAATTTGTGTAGAGTGTACTTTTCCCCACTCATTCACCCCATCTCTTTACATTTATTGTACATATTTGGTGGCCTGATTGCATCCAGACTATGTCAAATTCTGAACACAATGCCCATCCTGGCAGATCTGAACCTAATGCAAGCACAATGGCCCCTCACACTAAGTCACCTTTAAGTGCCGGGTGTAACTGAGTCCATAGATGGTCCATATCCATTACTTTGAGTGTTTTATATACATATCATGACTAAATATGTTTATTTCTGTGTTGCACTGGCAGTCAAGAAATGGAACAGCAAGGCCACAGAACATGACATACGCAGAGCTGTGGGAGACCAAATGAAGCATAGGTAGAGACAGGGGAATTCCCCTTTACCACGCCACCACCAAACGCCTTCAACAGCCTTGAAAAGTTTGATTCATCTGTTTGATCCATTTGTTTGTTTCAGTCATCGGTAGTTGAATCCTTTGACGTATTGTTGATAAAAAAATAAAAAAATCAACAAAAATGCAATGGATTGGTTTAAAGGTGATACTAAACTTATATACCATGCACAATTTTGACATAGTGGAAGATATACTGAATTTGTACCGTTTTTCATTCTAAGATGGACCAAGATGTACGTAGCTTTTGCAGATATTTGTTCATTAGTTTTGCAAGAGTGTTGATTGGTCGATCATTGGGTTCAATACTTTTGCAATATATTGATGCCATTGATTAAAAGAGTAAGAATTTGATGCAATATCCAACCCAAAATATAAGCTTGTTTTACTCCATTGTTTGCACACAATATAATTGTAAAAAACAAAAGTCAGTTGGTTGCATAAATAATGACGATTACTAAATGTTACATGAAATGTAAACATGAAATATCAGAACCGAATTGAAACGCCTTTGTTAACTTCTCTGGGATATTCTCTGGGATATACGCTAGCGTCACCTCAACAACAGCCAGTGAAATTGCAGGGCGCCAAATTCAAAACAACAGAAATATCATAATTAAAATTCCTCAAACATACAAGTATTATACACCATTTTAAAGATAAACTTCTTGTTAATCCAGCCACAGTGTCTGATTTCAAAAAGGCTTTACGGCGAAAGCACACCTTTCGTTTATGTTAGGTCAGCGCCTAGCCACAGAAAAACATACAGCCATTTTCCAAAGAAGGAGAGGTATCACAAAAGACAGAAATAGCGTTAAAATGAATCACTAACCTTTGATGATCTTCACCGGATGGCACTCCCAGGACTCCATGTTAGACAATAAATGTGTGTTTTGTTCGATAAAGTTAATCTTTATGTCCAAAAACCTCATTTGAAATTGGTGCGTTATGTTCAGAAATGCATTGTCTCAAACAAACATCCGGTGAAAGTGCAGAGAGCCACATCAAATTACAGAAATACTCATCATAAACATTGATGAAAGATACAAGTGTTAAACACACAATTAAAGATAAACTTCTCCTTAATGCAACCGCTGTGTCAGATTTCAAAAAAGCTTTACGGTAAAAGCACACCATGCAATTATGTTAGGTCAGCGCCTAGACACAGAAAAACATACAGCCATTTTCCAACCGAGGAGAGGTGTCACAAAACTCAGAAATAGTGTTATAAATATTCACTTACCTTTGAGCTTCATCGGAATGCACTCCCAGGAATCCCAGTTTCACAATAAATGTTCGATAAAGTCCATAATTTATGTCCAAATACCTCCTTTTTGTTCACGCGTTTAGTTCAGTAATCCAAATGCACAACGCGCGAGCACTAAGTCCAGACGAAAAGTCAAAAAAGTTACATTACAGTTCGTAGAAACATGTCAAACTATTGATTATATACATCTTTAGGATGTTTTTATCATAAATCTTCAATAATATTCCAACCAGACAATTCCTTCGTCTTTAGAAATGAAAGGGAACGCAGCTCACTCTCACGGCTGCGCGCGAGACTTCGCTCATGGCATTCTGCCAGACACCTGGTTCAAACAGCTCTTATTCGCTCCCCCTTCATAGTAGACGCCTGAAACAAGGTTCTAAAGACTGTTGACATCTAGTGGAAGCCTTAGGAAGTGCAATCTGACCCCATTTACACTGTATATTGGATAGGCAAAGACTTGAAAACCTACAAAGCTCAGATTTCCCACTTCCTGGTTGGATTTTTACTCAGGTTTTTGCCTGTCATATGAGTTATGTTAAACTCACAGACATCATTCAAACAGTTTTAGAAACTTCAGAGTGTCTTCTATCCAAATCTACTAATTATATGCACATTCTAGCTTCTGGGCCTGAGTAGCAGGCAGTTTACTCTGGACACCTTATTCATCCAAGCTACTCAATACTGTCCCCCAGTCCCAAAGAAGTTAAAATGTAATGGCAATAATTCACTTAATGGTAAGGCATGGAATAATGGATGTTTGAAATATGAGCAGGTGATGATTCGAGTCATGGTTCTTCAGTAGTGTAATAAAGACCATTAGAACTAGTCTTGAACAGAAGTACTGTGTGTAAATGCTGGAATGATGATTGTTAATAACATTGTCCATATGTCAATTTTTTTTTATATTGCGTTCATGTGTATAGGCTGCAAGTACGTTGAAATTAAGTTGTTTTCAAGTCGTTGAAACTTTCAACCAAAACCAAACAGAGATTGGACATCGGGCATAGTCGTCTTTTCAACTACATTTTGCTAGGTGGGTATAGCCTACTACATCAGGGTGTGACATTGACATCAAATACACAGCCCACTTTGCTTCAATACGACTTTAAATGCATGGAAATGGTCATCAAAACAAAGAGTTTCAAGGGGTGAGCCAACCAATAGAAGTTGCTCATCTTTCACAACAATGTACCTGATTTTGTAAAACAATGGCACGTCGATGATTACTTCAACACGTACGATCAAGCCAAGGCGATAATCAGCACTTTGGTGCTTTAAAACCATTTCACTGAAAGACCATTTGTGTGCACTGAGACATTCAATCTAGTAGCAATCTCAGGACCTTCTTTCATGTCATTGAGCTGTACCATCTTCCCTGGACCTAAGGCTAGGCTGTCCTGGCTGAAGGATTACCATTTAAAGTGTGTTCAGATACTATACAGACACCTTGACTTCCACATTTGTTACTTCACAGCCTGATTCTAAAATTGATTGTTTTTTTTCCCCTCACCAATCTACACAGTTCTTTAGACATTTTTGCAAATGTATAAAAAAAAAAAAATTGAAATACCACATTTACAAAAGTATTCAGACTCAGTACTATGTTGAAGCACCTTTGGAAGCGATTACAGCCTCGACTCTTCTTGGGTATGACACTACGAGCTTGGCCCACCTGTATTTGGGGAGTTTCTCACACTTTTCTCTAAAATCCTCTCAAGCTCTGTCAGATTGGATGGATAGCCTCGCTGCACAGCTATTTTCAGGTCTCTTCAGAGATGTTAGATCGGGTTCAAGTCCGGAATACTCAGATACTTGTACCGAAGCCACTCCTGCGTTGTCTTGGCTGTATGCTTAGGGTCGTTGTCCTGATGGAAGGTGAACCTTTGCCCCAGTCTGAGGTCCTGAGCACTCTGGAGCAGGTTTTCATCAAGGATCTCTCTGTACTTTGCTCTGTTCGTCTTTCCCTCAACCCTGACTAGTCTCCCAGTCCCTGCCGCTAAAAAACATCCTCACAGCATGATGCTGCCACCACCATGCTTCACCGTAGGGATGGTGCCAGGTTTCCTCCAGACGTGACGCTTGGCATTCTGGCCGAAGAGTTCAATCTTGGTTTCATCCAGACCAGAGAATCTTGTTTCTCATGGTCTGAGAATCCTTTAGGTGCCTTTTGGCAAACTCCAAATGGGCTGTCATGTGCCTTTTACTGAGGAGTGGCTTCTGTCTGGCCACGCTACCATAAACGCCTGATTGGTGCAGAGATGGTTGTCCTTCTGGAAGGTTCTCCCATCTCCACAGAGGAACTCTGGAGCTCTGCCAGAGTGACCATCGGGTTCTTGGTCACCTCCCTGACCAAGGACCTTCTCCCCCGATTGCTGAGTTTGTCCGGTCAGCCAGCTCTAGGAAGAGTCTTGGTGGTTCCAAACTTCTTCCACTTAAGAATGATGGATGCCACTGTGTTATTGGGGATTTTCAATGCTGCAGAATTGTTTTGGTACACTTCCCCAGATCTGTGCCTTGACACAACCCTGTCTCGGAGCTTTAAGGACAATTCCTTCGACCTCATGGCTTGGTTTTTGCTCTGACATGCACTATCAACTGTGGGACCTTATATAGACAGGTGTGTACCTTTCCAAATCCTGTCTAATCAATTGAATTTACTACAGGTGGATTCCAATGAAGTTGTAGAAACATCTCAAGGATGATCAATGGAAACAGGATTCACCTGAGCTAAAGTCTCATAGCAAAGAGTCTGCATACTTATGTAAATCAGGTATTTCTCTTTTTCATGTTTAATACATTTGTAAACATTTCTACAAACCTGTTTTCGCTTTGTCATTATGGCGTATTGTGTGTAGATTGATAAGGATTTTTATTTATTTTATCCATTTTAGAATAAGGCTGTAACGTAACAATGTGGAAAAAAGGGAAGGGGTCTGAATACTTTCCCAAATGCACTGCATACATTATTGGTTTCCACTAGTTAACACAGCCACAAAGCTATATCATAGAAATTCATGAAAACAAACATGAACTTTTTGGTCTTAATTTAACGTTAGGTTTAGGAATTGCTTTAGCAGTGCTGTTAAGGTTAGGTTTAAAATCACATTTAAAACACATACATGTTTTAAATAAGTGGGGTTTATGACATTGTGGCTGTGGTAACTAGTGATGACCGTTGTTCACTTCCTCATACAATTATTTTAAATTATCTGAAGCTGCAAAAGAAAAAGGAAATCAGCTGATTTAATAAAAAAAATTGTTGACGTAGGCTACATGCGCTTGTGATTAAATAACCTCCCTTAACAAGTAAATAGGAGACTGCTGCGTGTCATGGGATTAGATAATCTCCCTAAATAAATGAAAGTGGAAGCATAGGCGACTTCGACACACAAGGCTCAACCGTACATTGAAATTGGAGGAAAAACATCAGACTGGGAGGTGTGATCATTGTCAGGAGGAGATGGAGACAGTGGAACACGTTCTATTTCAGTGCCAGAAATATGGGAGGTAAATGGAGTGATTGCTATTAGATTTGAGGAGTAATGGGGTTGAAGAGCCAGAATTACGTGAACTGCTCCTCTTCATGGAGGTAGTATTTAATTATGTATTTAGCTTCTTTGGTGAGATGAGAATATTGGGTAGGAATCATGGTTTCTGGGATACTTCTAAGAGAGCAATGGAGCATGCGGTTTAGTCCACTATTGGCTGAGTCACGTGAGTGAGGGAAGACAAAGGTGTGTGACAACTTTTTACCAGTTGTAGGTAGGCTATTTAACTTCTTATGCCTGAGTGGAAATTTGAAATGGAAGTTATGGAACCCCCTCGCGTGCTTCTGTTATGGGTAAAAGGCCTCTGAAACTGACATTACATGTGGGAAATGATAGGATACATTTGCATCTGTTGGCCATCAAGTAGCCTATTCATTTCTATGTCATTGCAGGCCACTGTAGGCTACCATTTGATATAATAAATATGTTGAAACAACTATATCACTGGAGTCATTGCAAATCAATGTGCCACTTGTGTAGTCTACCTGGAGCTGGCAAACAGATTGAATAAATATCCTATAACTTCAGTCTATTGTTGTCGTAGCTATCAAAGCTTTATCGAATTGCCGATCAGTTTTTAGAACACAATAGGTTGAAGGTAACAGTCAGATTAGGCAACAGGTAAAACAAACAACAAATTAACACTGTCTGTTGTTGACAAGCATATTCAGTTCATATACATTCATATTCATATTTAATTCAGTGATTGAAATGATGACCCCATCCTCAGTAACCAATTCCAGGAGGCTATTGGGAAACACAATTACTTCTTACTTCGAAATTGCCAAACTATTCATGTTGAATAAATTAGTCTGTTATTTTGAACTAAGCAAGCTGCTAAATTGTTCAGTTTACATCTCGCCTACATTTTGCCCAGGCTACTGTAGCCTATCTGAAGATGTAGTCCTATCAAGGGCTATATGCTACCTGCATCTATCTAAGCAAACCATGGAAAAGTTGAATTACAATCATAAACCTAAACCTTTCGAAATGACAAGTCAATCTCGCAAATGGGCCATTTATAGCTGTTTGTAGTTGTAGTATCGGTGATCTATATCTGTCTATATTAGTTACTATGCTGTTACTAAGCAGTAATTTATCACAGCAGTGTTATGTTACGACACCTAATATAAAGTGCACATGCTGCTATTGGCCCGGGGGCTGAAGGTCACAAGATGTTTTTACTTGTCACGCCCTGACCTTAGAGATCCTTATTTATTCTCTATGTTTGGTTTGGTCAGGGTGTGACTCGGGTGGGAAAATCGATGTTTTCTATTTCTTTGTTGTTTTGCCGTGTGTGGTTCCCAATCAGAGGCAGCTGTCTATCGTTGTCTCTGATTGGGGATCATATATACGTTTTCATTTTCCGTTTGGGTTTTGTGGGGTGTTGTTTTCTGTTTAGGTTGTTTTCCTGACAGAACTGTTCGCTTTCTCCTTTTGTCATTTTGTTTGAGTGTTTTTGTGAACATTAAATCATGAACACTTTCCACGCTGCGCTTAGGTCTCATTCCGACGACGAACGTTACATTACTAAACGACACTAAACTGTATTCCCGTTTCCTGCCTGGTGATATTCTCCAAAACACAAATATTACAGTAGTCTTAACATCTGGCTCATAATAATGGCACAATTGCCAGAAAATAGCTTAAGATTTAAAAAAATATCTATATATATTTGTCCAAGTGTTTCTTGCTCAGAGATTGAGATCCTCTGTCCAACTTTCATCATTCAAAAATCTGTCGGATTTATCTATAGTTATGCACAAAAGGGATTTATTTACAATTATAAACCGGGTTCAAGCCCTGAATGCTGACTGACTGAAATCAGTGGTATATCAGACTATATACCATGGGTATGACAAAAAAAATATTTACGGTTGGTAAACAGTTTATAATATCAATAAGGCACCCAGGCACTGGGTCATCATGCTAAAGAACAGCCCTTAGCCATGGTATATTGGATATATACCATACCCCCTCATGCCGTATTGATTCATTATAGCTGTCAAATAAGTTTAATCAACATCCATTGATGGAAAATGATCTGGCGAATTTAATAAGTGCAAATTATCTTTTCTCTTGCGACATATTCAAATCAGTTTATTACGTCTTGTCATAGTTCACAAGAGTTATTCTTTTGATGAAAACCTAATTTTGCTTCTAACTTGTGCATGTGTCAGCATATGGTCTCACAAGGGGTCTGAGGATCTCATCTCGGTACCTAATGGCAGTCAGGCTACCTCTGGCGAGCACATGGAGGGCTGTGCGGCCCCACAAAGAAATGCCACCCCACACCATGACTGACCCACCGCCAAACCGGTCATGCTGGAGGATGTTGCAGGCAGCAGAACGTTCTCCACGGCGTCTCCAGACTCTGTCACGTCTGTCACATGTGCTCATGTGCTCAGTGTGAACCTGCTTTCATCTGTGAAGAGCACAGGGCGCCAGTGGCGAATATGCCAATCTTGGTGTTCTCTGGCAAATGCCAAACTTCCTGCACGGTGTTGGGCTGTAAGCACAACCCCCACCTGTGGACGTCAGGCCCTCATACCACCCTCATGGAGTCTGTTTCTGACCGTTTGAGCAGACACATGCACATTTGTGGCCTGCTGGAGGTCATTTTGCAGGGCTCTGGCAGTGCTCCTCCTTGCACAAAGGCGGAGGTAGCGGTCCTGCTGCTGGGTTGTTGCCCTCCTACGGTCTCCTCCACGTCTCCTGATGTACTGGCCTGTCTCCTGGTAGCGCCTCCATGCTCTGGACACTACGCTGACAGACACAGCAAACCTTCTTGCCACAGCTCGCATTGATGTGCCATCCTGGATGAGCTGCACTACCTGAGCCACTTGTGTGGGTTGTAGACTCCGTCTCATGCTACCACTAGAGTGAAAGCACCGCCAGCATTCAAAAGTGACCAAAACATCAGCCAGGAAGCATAGGAAGTGAGAAGTGGTCTGTGGTCACCACCTGCAGAACCACTCCTTTATTGGGGGTGTCTTACTAATTGCCTATAATTTCCACCTTTTGTCTATTCCATTTGCACAACAGCATGTGAAATTTATTGTCAATCAGTGTTGCTTCCTAAGTGGACAGTTTGATTTCACAGAAGTGTGATTGACTTGGAGTTATATTGTGTTGTTTAAGTGTTCCTTTTATTTTTTTGAGCAGTGTATATATTTATTTATTTTTCTCCCCAATTTCGGGGTATCCAATTGGTAGTAACAGTCCTGTCCCATCGTAGCAACTCCCGTACGGACTCGGGAGAGGCGAAGGTCGAGAGCCGCTCGTCCTCCGAAACACAACCCAGCCAAGCCGCACTGTTTCTTGACACAATGCCCGCTTAACCCAGAAGCCAGCCACACCAATGTGTTGGAGGAAGCACCTAGCAACCGTGTCAGTGTGCATTGAGCCCGGCCCGCCACAGGAGTCAGTAGTGAGCGATAGGACAGGAAATCCCTGCCGGCCAAACCCTTCCCTAACCTGTACGACGCTGGGCCAATTGTGTACCGCCCCATGGGTCTCCCGGTTGCGGCTGGCTGCGACACAGCCTGGACTCAAATCAGGATCTCTAGTGGCACAGCTAGCATTGCAATGCAGTGCCTTAGCCACTCGGGAGGCCCAAAAAACTCATTCTAATTGGCTTCCTGTTCTTTGACTCCGGCTGGACTGAAGACAATGCAAAGTTTGAAAGATGTCAAAGTATGTGAAGTCCATCTCGCAACGGCACCTTTGAACGCAAGGGGGCTTTGCTATTCCACTCCATTGTGGACGTCCCCATTGAAATGCATTACATCTGGCTTAATGTAAGGAGTGCTTATGGGTAGTTAAATAAAGGATAAATAAAAAAATATATAGTATATATAATTTGCAGTGAACCTGGTTTATCACAAGAAGGCAGGCAGCATTTGATTGTATCCGATATTTGACGAAAACATTCTAGAACGGGTGGACAGCTTCGATGGGGGTGGGGGGCCACAAAATATCTGATAATGAGGGGCCACAGTTGCTCGCAGCTCTGCGTACCCACATCCATACCACCCCAATATATGTTACGTTTTATAATTAATTTCGTGCAATTCTAATTTAGATATGGGGTGTACAGAACATGCTGCAGTTTTAAAGCAAGTTTGCTGCAATTCTACACATTTTGCCATGGGGCAGAGAGCAAAATTAGCTGTTTCACATCTAATTTCCTGCAATTCTACACATTTTGCCATAGGGTGGAGAGAAATGTTTTGCAGTTTTGTATATGATATCTGAGTGAGACTGACCAACCAAATCATTGGGAGTCCCCCTAACAAGGTTAGAATGCAACAAAAATTGGACATGGGCTAATTCAGGGTCTCCCAAAGTCGGTCTTGGGGGCCCCCCCTGTGTGCACGTATTTTTTGTGGATGGTGGGGTTAATCCGCGGGCCTTCAAAAGGGGCGCCCACCAGTTGCCCTTCACTGTCATAGGTTACCTATGGAGTGATTTCAGTGCCAACAGAAATTGTATTTGAATTCCATAATTGTGAATTTGTATTAGAACATTGAATTTAATATTTATTATATAGTAATGCACAAATAGAATATTTGAATTCATAAATTACACTTGTATTTCATTATTCTGTTATACAATTCAAAATCTATATATTCAGTTTCAATATTGTAGATATTGCATTCATTGTCTGTGTATCAAGTTTACAAACTGTAATTTGAAGTGTATCAATGTTACAAATATTCTACTTCTCCAGACCAAGGTGCAGTGTGGTTAGCGTACATTTATTTTTATTTTGAATGTCGCCAACAAAAACAAGAATCAAAAACGACCGTGAAGCTTACTAGGGCTATACAGGCCCCTAACAAAGTCAACTACCCACAACTAAGGTGGAAAAACAGGCTGCCTAAGTATGATTCCCAATCAGAGACAACGATAGACAGCTGTCCCTGATTGAGGACCATACCCGGTCAAAACATAGAAACAGAAAACATAGAAATAAAGAAACTAGAATGCCCACCCTAGTCACACCCTGCCCTAACCCAAAATAGAGAATAAAAGCCTCTCCAAGGCCAGGGCTTAATAAACGATTAAGTTTATTAATTTAGTTCTCAAAATCTCCTGGCGGTTTTACATTTGAACATTTGATTCATCCAGAGCAACCACAGTAGCGGTTGCATTTTAAAAATATTTTTATTTATTTCTGTTTTTGCTTAGCTATTATAACCCCATTCCTGAAAGCTAAGACTCTCTAGAACATGTATGTGCCTTCTGATCCCATCTATGATTATCACAGGCCACGAATTACACATTAGAATGGAGTGTCACAACAACAACAAAAATCCCCCATAAGAATATTGTTGAATAGCTCTGTCATAGCCCTTCTAAGGATAGCCTTTCCACTCCCTATTTAATCTTCTACTTGTGAGTGACTGGGATCGAACCAGGTCTCCTACATGTCACAAGACCGTGTTAGCCCACTTAGCTAAAGCCCATAGGGATGATTTGAGGAAGCTAATGCAAGTCTTTAGTAAGATTTGTTATTTCTTTTATATTTCACCTTTATTTAACCAGGTGGGCCAGCTGAGAACAAGTTCTCATTTACAACTGCGACCTGGCCAAGATAAAGCAAAGCAGTGTGACAAAAACAACACAGAGTTACACATTGGATAAACAAACGTACTATCTGTATACAGTGTGTCGAAATGAAGTAAGGAGGTAAGGCATTAAATAGGCCAATAGTGGCAAAGTAATTACAGATTAGAAATTTACACTGGAGTGATAGATATGCAGATGAGGATGTGCAAGTAGAAATACTGGTGTGCAGAAGAGCAGAAAAACAAATACACACACACACAGACAGACAAAAATCAGTACCATGGACAGCATATGATATTCAGGAACATTGACTGGACTAAATTGTGTTTGGTATCTTTAAGTTTGTTTTCACTATATTATAGAGTAGTTGATTTGATGGTGTTGAAATCTATGCCTTTTCAAATAGGCTAGCCTACTTATACGTGTCTTTCCATACCCTTCTTTGAAGAAATGACTAAGTTGATAGGACTGGAGAAAGCAGGACTTCCCTTCATGTAAACCCACTCATACTATACATGGATATTCACATGCTATGTGCCACTACCATAGAGAAGAGAGAACTGGCAGGCAGTACTGTGTTCAAGGGTTAGAATAGAGGACAGTGACACCTGCTTTGTTCAGTCTCAAATTCAACTTCATATCAATGAAAAATACACTCTATAATCAAAGTATGTGGACACGCCTTCAAATTAGTGGATTCAGCTATTTCAGCCACACCCACTGCTGACAAGTGTATAAAATCAAGCACACAGCCATGCAATCTCCAGAGATAAAACATTGGCAGTAGAATGGCCTTACTGAAGAACTCAGTGACTTTCTAGGTGAGACTGTCACAGGATGCCACCTTTCCAACAAGTCAGTTCGTCACATTTCTGCCTTGCTAGAACTAACCAGGTCAACTAGAAGTGCTGTTATTGTGAAGTGGAAACATCTAGGAGCAACAACGGCTCAGCCGCGAGGTGGTAGGCCACACAAGTTAACAGAACGGGACCTCCGAGTGCTGAAGCGCGTACAAATCATCTGTCCTTGGTTGCAACACTGACTACCGAGTTCCAAACTGTCTCTGGAAGCAACGTCAACACAATAACTGTTCGTTGGGAGCTTCATGAAATAAGTTTCCATGACAGCAGCCGTACACAAGCCTAAGATCACCATGCGCAATGCCAAGCATCGGCTGGAGTGGCATAAAGCTCACCGCCATTGGACTCTGGAGCAGTGGAAACGCGTTCTCTGGAGTGATGAATCACGCTAAACCCCTTCGTTCCAATGAAGAGAAATCTTAACGCTATAGCACACAATGACTTTCTAGATGATTCTGTGCTTCCAACTTTGTGGCAACAGTTTGGGGAAGGCCCTTTCCTGTTTCAGCATGACAATGCCCCCCTGCACAAAGCGAGGTCCATACAGAAATGGTTTGTCGAGATCAGTGTTGAAGAACTTGACTGGCCTGCACAGAGCCCTGACATCAACCCCATGAAACACCCTTGGGATGAATTGGAACATTGACTGCAAACCAGGGCTAATCGCCCAACATCAGTGCCTGACCTCACTAATGCTCTTGTGACTTAATGGAAGCTAGTCCCCACAGCAATATTCCAACATCTAGTGGAAAGCCTTCCCAAAAGAGTAGAGGCTGTTATAGCAGCAAAGGTGGACCAACTCCATATTAATGATCATGATTTTGAAATGAGATGATCGAGGAGTAGGTGTCCATTGGTCATGTAGTGTACTTTGTTTGGTTTTGTCCATCATGAAACACTCCAGCACACTGGCAATCTTGATGCCTCCAACATTCATTTAATTGTTGGAAGCATCAAGATTGCCAGTGTGCTGGAGTAATTATTTATTCCAAACTTGGAGTTTTTTTATTGTTGATTTTTTCCATGAACCTGGTAACACATGGTGAGTTTAGTTGTCCATCAGTCCAGGTAATAATTCAATGAAGGTATTTTATAAACCTGCCAGACACCAGTTTTAACTTGCAAACAGAGTTTTTGATCAGAGGCACAAACTATTATTCTTGTTAACCAGTTGTGTATCCACCCACATGTCTATTTTACTACAACCTTTGACTATTTCTGTTAAGCGCTCATAGATCCACTCATATTCCAATCATTTATGTAATTAATCTCTCTGATTCCTAAGGTTTCAATGAAGTCTCCAGGTCAGTTCATTATACTTCATAACTCCTAAGAAATTTACAAATCCAGTGTGTGGGTCTTCCAGTGAGTTGGTGATGATTGAGGAACCATGGAACAGTTTGAAAGCTTCATATGGACTGTAAGTGAAATGTTTCTGATTTGCACATGTTGTGGTTTTGCATGTTTTTACAGAAATATTCCTGACAATACAGTACTTTCAATTCATTCACACCAATGGGGCACCACCACTCACAAAATACTGTTTAAAATGGTCCTACATAATTACAATAACTATATTTGAAATGTTAATATTTTGATTAGAAATAATTAGCTCAGTTTAATTTTTTTTGCTATTTTTTTTCACTCTGAAAGAGCTCCTCTGTGGTGGGAGAACCTTCCAGAAGGACAACCATCTCTGCAGCACTCCAGGCCTTTATGGTAGAGTGGCCAGACAGAAGCCACTCCTCAGTAAAAAGCACGACAGCCCGCTTGTAGTTTGCCAAAAAGCACCTAAAGACTCTCAGAACATGAGAAACATGATTCTATGGTTTGATGAAACCAAGATTGAACTATTTGGCCAGAATGCCAAGCATCACATCTGGAGGAAACCTGGCACAATCCCTACGTTGAAGCATGGTGGTGGCAGCATCATGCTGTGGGGATGTTATTCAGCGGCAGGGTCTGGGAGACTAGTCAGGATCGAGGCAAAGATTAACGGAGCAAAGTACAGAGAGATCCTTGATGAAAACCTGCTCCAGAGTGCTCAGGACCACAGACTGTGGAAGTTTCACCTTCCAACAGGACAACGACCCTAAGCACACAGCCAAGACAATGTAGGAGTGGCTTCGGGACAAGTCTCTGAATGTCCTTGAGTGGCTCAGTGTTACGAATCCCTTTGGCCCGGTAGTCTAGGGGGATGGTAACGAGACCCGTAACATAACTCATGTTAGTAGTGAAAAAGTGTGAACGAAATAACCACAGACAACTAAATTACCGTCAAACACTCAGGGTTTATTTGTAAACACACAGTAAAGGGGGGGGGGGGCTAACTAACCAAAAATACAGAGGGTGGTCCGCCCAGTTCTAACTAGTGTATTTAACAAAGTATTCCAACGGGTAGTGTATGCCCATGGGCGACTTGTCTTGGTACCCCCTTTTCCCACCATCAAACAAACACTCAAACACCATAACCAAAACAATACTCACAGGTGGGACAAAGTGACATGTAGTTGCAAACCACAAGCGATCTAGAGAGAGATTGCATGACAGAGAGATTGAGCTCCAGAGAAAACAACTGACAGGGTTTTTAAACCAAGGGAAAGGGAATGTGATTGGGTAAGAGAAAAGGAGCAGGTGTCTTCTGATTAGCGACTGATTGGGGAATGATGATTGTCACCTGTGAGGGGAGAAGGAGAGAAAAGAAATACACACACAGGATACACACACACAGGATACCTGTATCCGTAACACCCAGCCAGAGACTTGAACCTGATCGAACATCTCTGGAGACCTGGAAATAACTGTACAGGAATGCTCCCCATCCAACCTGACCGAGCATGAGGATCTGCAGAGAAGAATGGGAGATACTCCCCAAGTACAGGTGTGCCAAGCTTGTAGCGTCATGAAAGAAGACTTGAGGCTGTAATCGCTGCCAAAGGTGCTTAAACAAAATACTGAGTAAAGGGTCTGAAGACTTATGTAAATGTGATATTTCAGTTTTACATTTTTATATAATGTAAAATTTCTAAAAACCTGTTTTTGCTTTGTCATTATGTGGTATTGTGTGTAGATTAATTAATTTTAGAATAAGGTTGTAACATAACAAAATGTGAAAAAAGTAAATGGGTCTGAATACTTGTCGAATTCACTGTAAATTAGGTTACTTACATTGTGTCTTCCAACACCCCTGGGATAATGTACATTTGCTGATGCATTTTTGTCACACAACATAATGCCACAGATGTCTCAAGTGTTGAGGGAATGAGCAATTGGCATGCTGGCTGCAGGAATGTCCACCAGAGCTGTTCCCAGAGAATGTAATGTTAATTTCTCTACCATAAGCCGTCACAAGTCGTTTTAGAGAATTTGGCTGTACATCTAACTGGCCTCACAACCGCAGAACACGTGTAACCACACCAGCGCAGGACCTCCACATCTGGCTTCTTCACCTGCGGGATCGTCTGAGACCAGCCACCCCGACAACTGATGAAACTGAGGAGGATTTCCGCCTGTAATGAAGCCCCTTTGTGGGGAAAAGCTAATTATGATTGGCTGGGCCTGGCTCCCCAGTGTGTGGGTTATGTCATGTTATGTCTAGTCATGTGAAATCCATAGATTAGGGCCTAATCCATAGATTAGGGCCATTCATTTCAATTGACGGAACGTATTCTGACCCCTTGACTTTTTACACATTTTGTTATTCTAAAATTGATTAAATTGTTATTTTTCCTCATCAATCTACACACAATACAATACATTTTAATTTAATCATTTTTAGAATAACAAAATGTGGAAAAAGTCAAGGGGTCTAAATACTTTCCAAAGGCACTGTACAATAAGAAAGGTGTGTGATAGAGATGGATAGAAAGCAGTTGCTTCGCAAGGAATCTCTACCTGAAAATACATGATCTAAGTGATTGATAGTTGGTATTCAGCAGTCATAAAATAATGCCTTATTTACTTTGAAGAACTACTACAATAATGATTTTGTCAGACAGCATAGGCAGCATCTCTATAGAGGTGAGATGATAACTTGGAATAAAGTCATAAAAAAAAAATATATATATTAAAGGAAGGTAACATGAATATTTTGTGCATACACAACATTTATAAATGAGACACCTTAAATCAACGGAATACCAGATAGGGTATGCACTTTTGAAGAGCTAATGTCACACAGGAGGGGCTGGTGACACAGGCAAACAGGAATGGGAAGAAGGGATATTTTTGAAACAGCCTCATTTGATACATTTCAAATGAGAAACAAAGTATTTCCCCTAGCCTCATAGAGAAACAGAAAGTATTTCCCCTTAACCTCATAAAGAAACAAAAAGTCTTTCCACAATTCCTGGAAAAAGGATGCTCCAATTTCCCCAAACCCTCATACAGAAACAGAAATTATTTCCAAAAACCTCATATAGAAACCTAAACTCTGTGTGTGGGGTAGTACACTCTTAGAGAAAAAAATGTGCTTTCTAGAACCTAAAAGGGTTCGTTGGATGTCCCCATAGGGGAACCCTGCGAATAACCCTTTTTGGTTCCTGGTAGAAACCTTTTGGTTAACAGCTTCTATCCCCAAGCCATAAGACTGCCGGACAATGAATCAAATGGCCAACCAGACTACTTACATTGACACCCCCCCTTTGTTTTTACACTGCTGCTGCTCAATGTTTATTATGCATTTTCACTTTACCCCTACAGTTGAAGTCGGAAGTTTACACACACTTAGGTTGGAGTCATTAAAACTCGTATTTCAACCAATCCACAAATTTCTTGTAAACAAACTATAGTTTTGGCAAGTCAGTTAGGACTTCTACTTTGTGGATGACACAAATAATTTTTCCAACAATTGTTTACAGACAGATTATTTCACTTATCACAATTCCAGTGGGTCAGAAGTTTACATACACTAAGCTGACTGTGCCTTTAAACAGCTTGGAAAATTCCAGAAAATGATGCCAAAGTCCAGTGGTCTTCACTTACAGATTCAAACGGCCTCTTGAAACATAGGGGGGGAAACCCTCTGTGTTAACATGTTGTTCAATATTGTTTCACAATCTCCCACTGCAATATTTCCAGTGCTGGAAAAAGTACCCAATTGTCATACTTGAGTAAAAGTAAAGATAATTTAAAAGAAAATCACCCAGTAGAATACTACTTGAGTTAAAGTTTTTATAAAGTATCCGGTTTTAAATGTACTTAAAGGGATAGTTAACCAAAATTACATATTGGTTTTCTTACCTTGTAAGCAGTCTACAAACACGGTATGACGGAAATCGATGCTTTGGTTTAGTTTTACTGGCACTGTTTCCAAATGCTGACCTTTTAGCTCAAGTCTTGGTATGAATATTATAATTTTTAATGCATCATGTTGTAATCATGTAGGACTTTGTTGAGTTTCCCGATCAATTTGAGATACTTTCGGATGATTTGGACATGATGCCCGAAAAATGCTAATATCTTGAGTCTCATCTTTCTATCAAATCAAATCAAACTTTATTTGTCACATGCGCCAAATACAACAAGTGTAGACCTTACCGTGAAATGCTTACTTACAAGCCCTTAACCAACAGTGCAGTTCAAGAAGAGTTAAGAAAATATTTACCAAATAAACTAATGTAAAAAATAATTATAAAAAGTAACACAATAAGAATAACGAGGTTATATACAGGGGGTACCGGTACCGAGTCAGTGTGAGGGGGTACAGGTTAGATGAGGTAATTTGTACGTGTAGGTAGGGGTGAAATGACTATGCATAGATAATAAACAGTGAGTAGCAGCAGTGTATAGAAGTGAGGGGGGGGGGGGTCAATGTCAATAGTCCGGAGGCAATTTTCTTAATTGTTCAGCAGTCTTATGCCTTGGGGGTAGAAGCTGTTGAGGAGCCTTTTGGTACTAAACTTGGCGCTCCGGTACCACTTGCCATGCGGTAGAAGAGAGAACAGTCTATAACTTGAGTGACTGGAGTCTCTGACAATTTTATGGGCTTTCTTCTGACACCGCCTGTTATATAGGTCCTGGATGGCAGGAAGCTTGGCCCCAGTGATGTACTGGGCCATACGCACTACCCTCTGTAACGCCTATTCCAGGCGGTGATGCAACCGGTCAGGATGCTCTCAATGGTGCAGCTGTAGAACCTTTTGAGGATCTGGGGACCCATGCCAAATCTTTTCAGTCTCCTGAGGGGGAAAGGGTTTGTCGTGCCCTCTTCACGACTGTCTTGGCATGTTTGGACCATGATAGTTCATTGGTGATGTGGACTCTAAGGAACTTGAAACTCTCGACCCGCTCCACTACAGCCACGTCGATGTTAAAAACTTCTTCGGGATCGGTGTCCCTTCCACGGAACGGTTGAGCTAACGTAGGCTAATGCGATTAGCATGAGTTTGTAAGAAAATTTCCCAGGACATAGACATATCTGATATTGGCAAAAAGCTTAAATTCTTGTTAATCTAACTGCACTGTTCAATTTACAGTACTTATTACAGTGAAAGAATACCATGCTATTATTTGAGGAGTGCACAATTTTGAACATGAAAAGTTATTAATAAACAAATTAGGCACATTTGGGCAGTCTTGATACAAAACATTTTATTACGGCAGAGTGGGAGATAAAAAGCCACGTCCTTCAAACACGTCCCCTAGAGAGTAGTCACACCAGTGTAAACTTGGGGGAAGAGCTGAGGGAAGTAGTTGCAGTGTGGAAGTTGGAGAGGGATAATATAACGATTCCTGTGACCACTGACAACACTAGAAATATTGTAAATGCAGTTGCACTAGCTGGATTGGGGCCACAGATTTAACCATGGAAAGAGGTCTGGTGATATGGCTGAATATAAACAGTGTAGTTATTCCCTCCGCAAGGCAATCAAACAAGCGAAATTCCGGTACAGGGACAAGGTGGAGTCGTAATTCAACGGCTCAGACACAAGATGTATGTGGCAGGGTCTACCGGAAATCATGGTCCCCCCTCCTTCTTAGTGGCTGATGTGAGTAAAACATTTAAACATGTTAACCCTCACAAGGCTGCTGGCCCAGACGGCATCCCGAGCCGCGTCCTCAGAGCATGCGCAGACCAGCTGGCTGGTGTGTTTACAGACATATTTATTAGCTCCCTATCTCAGTCTGTTGTCCCCATATGCTTCAAGATGGTTACCATTGTTCCTGTACCCAAGAAGGCAAAGATAGCTGAACTAAATAACCACTGCCCCGTAGCACTCAATTCTGTCATCATGAAGTGCTTTGAGAGGCTAGTCAAGGATCATATCACCGCCACCTTACCGGCCACCCTAGAGCCACTTCAGTTTGCATACCGCCCCAACAGGTCCACAGATGACGCAATCGCCATCGCACTGCACACTACCCTATCCCATCTGGACACAAATAATACATATGCAAGAATGCTGATCATTGACTACAGTTCAGCATTCAACACCATAGTACCCTCCAAGCTCATCATCAACCTGGAGGCCCTGGTCAACCCCTCCTTGTGCAACTGGGTCCTGGACTTTCCCAAGGTGCCTCCCAGGTGGTGAAGGTAGGAAACAACATCTCCACTTCGCTGACCCTCAACACTGGGGCCCCACAAGGGTGTGTGCTCAGCCCTCTCCTGTACTCCCTGTTCACCCATGACTGCGTGGCCATGCAAACCTCCAACTCAATCATCAAGTTTGCAGACGACACAACAGTAGTGGGCTTGATCACCAACAATGACGAGACAGCCTAAAGGGAGGAGGTGAGGGCACCCGGAGTGTGGTGTCAGGAACAAAAAAAGGAGATGATCGTGGACTTCAGGAAACAGCAGAGGGAGCACCCCCCCTATCCACATCGAAGGGTCAGCAGTGGAGAAGGTGGAAAGTTTTAAGTTCCTGGGCGTACACATCACAGACAAACTGAAATGGTTCACCCACACAGACAATGTGGTGAAGAAGGCGCAACAGCACCTCTTCAACCTCTGGAGGCTGAAGAAATTTGGCTTGTCACCCAAAACCCTGAGAAACTTTTACAGATGCACAATCGAGAGCATCCTGTCAGGCCGTATCACAGCCTGGTACGGCAACTGTACCACCCTCAACCGCAAGGCTCTCCAGAGGGTGGTGCGGTCTGCACAATGCATCACCGGGGGCAAACTACCTGCCCTCCATGACACCTACAGCACCCGATGTCACAGGAAGGCCAAAAAGATCATCAAGGACAACAACCACCCAAGCCACTGCCTGTTCACATCACTACCATCCAGAAGGCGAGGTCAGTACAGGTGCATCAGGAGAGACTGAATAACAGCTTCTATCTCAAGGCCATCAGACTGGTAAACAGCAATCACTAACTCAGAGAGGCTGCTCCCTACATTGAGACCCAATCACTGGCCACTTTAATAAATGGATCACTAATCACTTTAAACAATGCCACTTTAAATAATGGTACTTTAATAATGTTTACATTTCTTACATTACTCATATCATATGTATATACTGTATTTTATACCATTTATTGCACCTTGTCTATGCCGCTCGGACTTCGCTCAACCATATATTTATATGTACACATTCTCATTCACCCCTTTAGATTTGTGTGTATTAGATAGTTGTTGGGGAATTGTTATATTACTTAGATATACTGCACTGTCGGAACTAGAAACAAGCATTTCGCTACACTCTCATTAACCTCTGCTAACCATGTGTATGTGATCAATACAATTAGATTTTTTTTAAGGGAGTATAAGGTATAAGGGGTATAAGGGAGTTGTACTCCAGTCTAGTACGTGGCGGTAATGCAACATTTATTGGATGCCAACCGCCCTTAAACCTCATCGAAGAAGAAGGAAGTGACGTAATCGTGCCGCTGGTACTTTTCACACCGGCTTGCTTTTTTCTGTTACTCTGCACCGTTTTTGACAGTCATCAAAGCGTGGAATCATCATGGTGCTCGATTTAGACCAATTTCGAACCGATAAAGGCGGTGATCCTGAAGTAATCAGAGAAACTCAAAGAAAAAGGTTCAAAGATGTGTCACTTGTGGATAAACTAGTACACGCAGACACAGAATGGAGAAAATGTAAGTTCCGACTGCAAGCTAGCGTTAGCATTCATTGAATCGGATGGTGGTGTCCACTCACATGGCTAGCTTCATGCATTTATTATAGGTAGTTAAAAGCTGGTCTTGTAGTCACCCAGATATAAATTAAGAAATTCAAGCATAATACGTCAGTTCACGTTTTTAGATAATTTATAGTGAATTATATGCCTGGATATTCTCAGCTAAACTCTGGTTAGTTGGTAGCCTGCGTTAGCTAGCTAACGTTAGTTAGTCACCAGCCGTTAGCAAATGACTATGTATAACGTTAGCCAGTTAGCTATCCAGCTACGTTAGTTCACTAACCACAACCATAAACTTTTCCTTCCCATGTATTACTACAAATAAGTAAAGTACAAAACACACACACCTGATATGTCGTTCATTGTTGTCTAATATTAATTTAGCTAACTGAAACAATGTATGCTTCAGTAACTAAACTACCAAGGAAAACCCAAACGATGGTTCGCTACGTCATCCTATCCACACTGACTGTAGCTACAATCTGATGCAATCCCCATCCAACATACCCATAGCAAATGCATCAAAACCTTTCTCCTCTCAGCGTCCCACAGCTGTTATTGGGTCTTGGCTAGAAGGAATCCAGCTTTTGCCAGAATTTACTTTTCGTAGTAGGTTTAGGATAATTTACGTAGCAGGTTAGGATAAGTAGGTGAAGGTTAGGAAAAGGGTTAGCTAAAATGGAAAAAAATGATCAACTTTTGGTGTAAATTTGAAAAGCAGGATCCCATCTATACATGACCCTGTTATTGGGACTTGATGGAAAATAGCATAGATGCAGATTTGACTGAGATTGTATGTTGGACTACTCAAGTCTACATGGTTATGGGGGTCGCCTGTGAGCGTCACTAACGTTATAGCTACTTGTCGTGACACCTAGGGAGAGGCACAAACACCATTTTATTGATTCATGGCGTGCATATGACGCTGACCCTTGCCCTTTCCATGCTCACCAGGTCGTTTCACTGCCGACAACCTCAACAAGGCAAAGAATTTATGCAGCAAGACAGTTGGAGAGAAAATGAAGGTACAACCTGTGAAGCTGCTGGTGAACTATATAGGCTTTATGTAACCTACATGGCTACATGTCCCCCCCCATCAGTCTGAAAGCATTATGTTCTATTCTATATGCAGATACTTTATTTCTACCAGTTCACCCTGTTCTGTGCCTTTTCTATATACAGAAGAGGGAGCCAGTTGGGGATGACGAGGATTCTGTCCCAGACGACGCCCAGAACTTAGAGGCCCTGACGGCAGACACACTATCGGTAGGTCAACTCGCTAGCCAGCAGTTCATCTATATGCTGATTGACTTGTGCGTCCCATACTCATGGGTATGTTTCATGTCTATTTTCCCCTTTTTCTAGCCCCTCACGGTCACCCAGATCAAGAAGGTCCGTCTGCTTGTAGATGAGGCAGTGCAGAAATCTGACAGTGAGAGGGTAAAGCTGGAGGAGGAGCGCTTTCAATACCTGCGAGAGATCGGGAACCTCCTGCATCCATCTGTGCCCATCAGTAATGATGAGGTGGGTGTCATGGAATTTGAATTCCCATCAGCAATAGGGAGATGGATGAAAGTTCACATTGCCTCAGGGAGAAAATATTAATTCTCATGCCTTGTCTGCTGCCTCTGTCTAATGAATTAATTTTGTTTTGCCTCTTGTTTACTTGTCTACTCTGTAATTTACCTTGTCTCTCTCCTTGCCAGGATGCTGATAACAAAGTGGAGCGCACCTGGGGAGACTGTACTGTGCAGAAGAAGTATTCCCACGTA
This sequence comes from Salvelinus namaycush, assembly GCF_016432855.1. Lineage (NCBI taxonomy): Eukaryota > Metazoa > Chordata > Actinopteri > Salmoniformes > Salmonidae > Salvelinus > Salvelinus namaycush. The sequence continues at coordinate 6,473,473 of NC_052320.1, read as the reverse complement.
GACCTGGTTGTCATGATCGACGGCTACGACGGAGAGAAAGGAGCTATAGTGGCTGGGAGCCGTGGCTACTTCCTCAAAGCAAGTTCTTAGTCACACACATATGTAGCCAATACACTCACAGGCCGATTCATACCAGGTGTAATTCTGTTAAACTCAGTGTGTATCCTTGATAGTTATCCTTACTGACTGTTTCCCTTTTTGTGTTTGTAGGGGCCGCTAGTTTTCCTGGAGCAGGCATTGATCACTTATGCTCTGCGGATGCTCCACAGCAAGAACTACGAAATGCTCTACACCCCCTTCTTCATGAGGAAAGAGGTCATGCAGGAGGTGGCCCAGCTCAGCCAGTTTGATGATGAACTTTACAAGGTATGATGGATTTGAAACTAATCTTCCTTTCATTCCTATTGCGGGATAGGGCCCAATATGTTTTTTTTTTCTTCATGACTCTTAGTTTTGTTGCATGTTAAGACAAATATGTATTTTTGATGTTCATTTTGATGTGGGTGTTTTTGTGTAATGTATTCACTCTGCATTCCCTGCTTGTCTCTCAGGTGATTGGGAAGAGCAGCGAGAAATCTGAGGACACGGCCATAGATGAGAAGTACCTGATTGCCACCTCAGAGCAGCCCATCGCAGCCTTCCTAAGAGACGAGTGGCTGAAGCCAGAGGACCTGCCAATGCGCTACGCCGGCCTCTCCACCTGCTTCAGACAGGAAGTGGGTTCCCACGGGCGTGACACCCGAGGCATCTTCAGGGTGCACCAGTTTGAGAAGGTAAGTGGGCATTTTCTCAAAGTAGACGTGGTGGGTGTGTCAAGGTCAGTGTAGAAAAGGCAACAGCTTTGTTGTAGTGCTTTGCATTTTATAGGCCTAATTGGAGAAGCATAAAGTCTGGTTATTATTGACAATTTACAGATCATGTCAAGTGATACACATTTTCCAGAACAGGTCATTTTTTTGGGGGGTGGGCCTGTGGTAATGATTGTGAAATACTAATGAACACACTCTCTGCCCCCAGATAGAGCAGTTTGTTTTTGCCTCTCCTCATGACAACAAGTCCTGGGAGATGATGGATGAGATGATTGGGACGGCTGAAGAGTTCTACCAGACACTAGGGATCCCCTACCGCATCATCAACATAGTATCAGGTAGGTCCTGCAGATAGTCCTCCCCAACACGTCTGTTCCTCTCTGGGACAGAGACTAATGATCACATGGCAATTCCATACGCGGTTGGCCCAAAGATATTTATGTTTTGGATCTTTATTGGATGATTATTGAGAAATAATGGATTAAAGTTGGGAATTGTGACATTTTGGGCTTACCAAGGGTTTCTGTAAGACAACACAACAATGAGGCTGTAGTTGCTACAAATCCTGTCTTGATGTCATTTGAAGCCTTGTGTGCTTTGAAATACAAGTTTTAGATTAAATGGATAGTGCTAGATTCTAAATGTAGTTTAAAGGGAGTTGAGGTTAGTTTTGTGCACCAATGCTAACTAGCGTTAGCGCAATGACTGGAAGTCCAGTGTTTCTCCTCTGAAATGTTTTCAGCAGTGGTGGCAAAGGTGGGGGGGGGGGGGGTTCATTGTTGCTACTAGTGTTAGTGCAGTGACATGTTAGCTTTTGCTTGTCATTGTGCTAATGCTACTTAGCATTGGCTCGCGACACCGCCTGCAACTTATTTCAAACTGCAGGCAGGGCCATACCTAGGGTCCAAACCATACATTGGTATCCATAAGACCGTTTGACTCTGGGTAAGTAAAATAGGGCATTAAAGTCCAATGCAGCTGTTTTTTTCTCTTTTCAATATCAAATCATTTCTGGGTAACCAATTAAAGTACCTAACTGTGATTGTTTTCAATTAAAATGGTCAAAAAGAAACAAAAGTAGCTTCTTAGCAAAGAGCAATTTCTAAAGCAAGAATTTTGCTTGGACTGTCTGGGAGTAGTCTGAGTGGGGATGGAAAAACTTTAAACTAGCTGTTTTTGGCAGAGGTTTAGAACTCTTTCTTATTGGTCTAAAGTAATTTACCGCCAAAGCTCCATCACACCACAACAGGCTGAAATTTCAGGTGGTATTTTCAAACAGTTCTTACACTAAGGCATCATCATTTTCACAATATTATTCCAAACTCAGAGTGTGTAAAATATAGATAAACACAGGTAAATCACATTTTTGACTGCACTGGGCCTTTAAAGGGATACTTTGGGCTTTTGGCAATTAAGCCCCTTCTACTTCACCGGAGTCAGATGAACTTGTGGAGAAAAAATGTCTGCGTCCTGTATGAAGGAAGTTGGAGGTAGTTTCACGAGCCAATGCTAACTAGCTTTTGCACAATAACCGGAAGCCTATGGTATCCATGAGTTCATATGAATCTGGGGAAGAAGATAAAATCCTGAGGTATCCCTTATTGCCAGAATCTTGCATTATTCCGTTAAGTATACATCATGACAATCCCGCTCAGCCCAGTCAAAACTGTTCGCTGCCCTGGCACCCCAATGGTGGAACAAACTCCCTCACGACGCCAGGTCAGCGGAGTCAATCACCACCTTCCGGAGACACCTGAAACCCCACCTCTTTAAGGAATACCTAGGATAGGATATGTAATCCTTCTAACCCCCCCCTCCCCCTTAAAAGAGTTAGATGCACTATTGTAAAGTGGTTGTTCCACTGGATATCATAAGGTGAATGCACCAATTTGTAAGTCGCTCTGGATAAGAGCGTCTGCTAAATGACTTAAATGTAAATGTAAATGACAATAACAGTCACTCATAAATGTTAACATGCCATTTTTAATAAGACCCTTCTCATTGTAAGGTATTACAATGACCTTTTATCCTGTGTGATTTATGTGACACATAACGGACATTTCCCTTGCGAGCTGTTTTGAGGGTGTCTTACTACCTACATGTCTTTTTTTTTTTTTCACCTTTTATTTAACCAGGTAGGCTAGTTGAGAACAAGTTCTCGTTTACAACTGCGACCTGGCCAAGATAAAGCAAAGCAGTGCGACACAAACAACACCGAGTTACACATGGGATGTCTGAGCCTCTGTGTCTGTCTGCTCCCACCCAGGTGCTCTGAACCATGCAGCCAGTAAGAAGCTGGACTTGGAGGCCTGGTTCCCAGGCTCCGCAGCCTTCAGAGAGCTGGTCTCCTGCTCCAACTGTTTAGACTACCAGGCCCGTCGGCTGCGTATCCGCTACGGACAGACTAAAAAGATGATGGACAAGGTGAGCAGTCTTTACATAGAATCTGGATTTGCTTCCATAATCAAAGTCATAGTAAGATGGAATATTTGAACCAGTTTTAAAACAACACTTCCTGTGTTCTTCAGGCTGACTATGTGCACATGCTCAACGCAACCATGTGTGCCACCACACGTGTAATGTGTGCTATCCTGGAGACGTACCAGACCGAAGAGGGTGTCGTCATTCCAGAGGTACTCCGGAACTTCATGCCTCCAGGTGAGAGACAGTATTTTTTTTTAACCCGGTTTTGTGAAGGAGCCTGCAATACTTTTGCCCTATGCATGGAAGATGGTGGTCATGAAAGTTTGTCTTTCTCACAGAGTACTTATGCATATTTGATGACTAGTATTGCCATGAATACTGTGTGTGTGGACATAATTTTAATTCCTCTGCTATTCATTTTCTTAGGTATGACAGAGATGCTGAAGTTTGTGAAGCCTGCGCCTATTGACGTGGAGACGTCCAAGAAGCAGAAGAAGCAGCAGGATGGAGGGAAGAAGAAGAAACAGGGAGGTGGAGACCAGCTCCAGAACCAAGTGGAGAACATGTCTGTCAACGATTCTTAAGACACCATCATCATTCCTATCCTTAAGTTCCCGTCACTTATTATCACAGAGCCCTGTTCTACTGTAGAACCAGAGTACTTTGGAAAAGGGAAAGGCCATTGGCGTTGTTAGGGAAACAGCTTGGGGGTAATGGTAATGTTAGGTCTGCTGCATGCAATTGTCGTCACTAAGATCCAAACAAAGTCTATCAAGTCTGAACTCTGGAATTCTGTGAAATTTCGTTTGAAGCAACTTTGCGACATCTTGTGTATATAAGGTGCTTTAAGAAATAAGGTTGCTTTGATGTTCTGAACTCAATTTTTATTATCTTATTGCATATCACCATAAATCACACACGTAATCTGGACCCATTGTTTTCCTACATTGTTGCTTGCCTTTAGGTCATTTGCTTCTAATTACGTCTGTATGTACTATTGTAAGACGAGGCATTGATAAAGTGGTGCGCTGTAACAATACAAAATCTGAATGACACTTTCCTAATGTTTTTTTCCCCCTCCGATCTGAGAGATGTCAGTGCCTGCAATACCTGCAAACAGTCAGATAGCGTCTGAACTGAAGGATATTAGATGAATGGCATTAAGTGAGAAGTTCATTTTGGTTAGTCATTTACCTCCTGAGACTTCACACACAAAGCAAGCTCGCCACCTGACGTCAACAGTGCTAAAATAGTGTGGAGTTGGTTAAGATCCCAAATTTAACAGAGTTGTATTATTTCGTAAAGGGGCCTTACACGTCATTTACACCCAGGGATCATGAACCAGTTGATTTAGTGGCGTAATATCCTGAAACACTATACTTTCATCTGTTGTTCCAGGAGCACAGCCCTGCCAAAGATGAGTGATATCTGACAATAATGAAAGCAGAGTGCACACTATTAGAGGTTTCATACATGACAACTGACTTCAAAACAGCGTGCATAATATTTTTCCTAATGTAATACATATCTATTAGTAACCCTGTATTGTTATTGAGGATGGGAGGAAAACAATCTTGATTGATTTTGTGAATGTTCTTGGCCTCTTGACTGGCTTTTTTGGTCTAAGTTTCTGGGGCGTGTTAAGGTGGTCCATCCTGAGGGCATGCAAATATGAATGAAGCTGTTCAGACGTCAGATTATTAGTGTGTCATTGAAGTACTGTTAGTATGATTGTTTGGTTTTGTAGATAATAGATTAACATTTTTCAAGGCTCATGAAAGAAGCAATTTTATCAGTGTCTAACATGGTTTCAATGAACAGTTTTTCAAAAGATCAGATTGATTTAAAGCTCCATATTCAGTGGCCCTGTCCTTTGCCCTCCATTAGATGTCTGACACAGACAGAAAAGCTGCAGAAGAAAAGCAAGTGTTAGTTTTTGTCCTTGAGCGGGATTGACATTTTGGAGCAGAAAGCCAAGGTGAGAGCCTACTCCGTAAGCAAAATGACATACAAAATACACATTTCAGTAATCTTGTCCTGACATTAACATCGTGTGCATTTTAGTTGCTGAATGAAAGGTAAAAATACATATTTTCTGGATGTAAAAAAAAATACGTATTTTCCGGAGGTTGAAAACATGTCATTTGCAGACATAGTAAATAAATATTTTTCAGTCATTGATTCTATGGCCAAATTTAAGCTGCTAAAAATTCTCAATTCTCAACATTTGCATTACAACACAATTATACTTTTTTCACATTTTAATAGAAAAGAGGAGCCAAATTAAGATTGCAACAAAATATGTATTATTACTCATCTATCACGCAATTATGCTTGCTTTTCCAAAATCTGGCAGCAATGATGTTCAAAGTAGTAAAACATACATAATAAACCAACAGACCAGTTCAACTACAATACCATTCTGAATAATGGTTAGAGATTTATTTAATTTTCTTGCTATTATTGTGATATGTTGTCGTTTATATCCTTAGTTGAATGCACTGACTGTAAGTCACTGGATAAGAGCGGCTGCTGTATGACCAAAATGTAAACGGAAAAACAAACACTTGCAAAGCATGCTGGCTATTAATGAGCTCTGCCCCCAAACAAGTACAATTTGGTTGGTGCGGACCAGATCCAAATCTGAACAAATCATAGACGTTAAAGGCTATGTTTCACAAGTTTGAACATCACAGTACAGTTTTGTACAGTAGAACACAGAAGAGTACACTACGGTACAGGACAGTTCAGTTTTATTCAGTAGAGGACAGTACAGAATAGTTAACTAAGTAGAGTAGAGTACAGTTTTGCTTCAGTAGTACATTACAGTAGAGTAGAGTACCGTTTACTTCAGTAGAGTACATTACAGTAGAGTACAATTTACTACAGTAGAGTATATTACAGTAGAATACATTACAGTAGAGTACAGTTTACTACAGTAGAGTATATTACAGTAGAATACATTACAGTAGAGTACAGTTTACTTCATTAGAGTACATTACAGTAGAGTACAGTTTACTTCAGTAGAGTACATTACAGTAGAGTATATTACAGTAGAGTACAGTAGAGTAAAGTAAGATACATTATAGTACACTTTTCTTTACTGTAGTCTAGTGTAGTCTCCACTGCATTGTACTGTACTGGACTCTACTGTACTATACTCTAATTTTCTGTACTGTACTGTGTATTGTAATGTTCTATACTCGGGCTGTGCTCTACTGTACTGTGCTGTCCAAACTTGTGAAACATAGAAATCTGAACCAATTCTAGACGTCTATATTTGGGCTAAATCAAGGCCGGTCCGGACTGGACTAAATCTGAACGTCTATATTTGGGCCAAATATAGGCTGGATTGGACTCTGTGATTGGTTCAGATTTGTTTCGGACCGGTAAGTCCGTGGACGTTGAAATCAAGGACTGCATCAAAAAAAAGACGCTGCCTAACGTTAAATGCTTAGTTGCGTAGGGTCCAACTCCAAAGGAATAGCCTAGGGTCTAACTCAAAAGGAAGAACTTAGGCTCCAACTCCAAGGTCAGAGCCTAGGGTTCAACTCCAAGGGAAGAGGCTCCAACTCCAAGGTCAGAGCCTAGGGTTCAACTCCAAGGGAAGAGGCTCCAACTCCAAGGTCAGAGCCTAGGGTTCAACTCCAAGGGAAGAGGCTCCAACTACAAGGTCAGAGCCTAGGGTTCAACTCCAAGGGAAGAGGCTCCAACTACAAGGTCAGAGCCTAGGGTTCATCTCCAAGGGAAAATGAAACTGCTTCATTATGATGAAGTCTAAAAAGGACAAATGTACACTTGGTTTACAGAAATAATTGGGCCCCTTACATTTTTCTGTGTTTCTATGGTGTTGTGTAATACAACTGCCCCATCCTCCCTCTTCCAATAATCTTCATTTCGCTTTTTATTTAATAATGTCCAGAAGGGAACAAATGGAATGTATTTGATACCATTCCACTTATTCCACTCCAGCCATTACCACGAGCCTGTTCTCCCAATTAAGGTGCCACCAACCTCATGTGATATACAGTACAAGTCAAAAGTTTGGACACACCTACTCATTCAAGAGTTTTTCTTTAGTTTGACTATTTTCTACATTATAGAATAATAGTGAAGACATGAAATAACACATATGGAATAATGTAGTAACCAAACAAGTTTTAAACAGATGAAAATATATTATATATTTGAAATTCTTCAAATAGCCACCCTTTGCCTTGATGACAGCTTTGCACGCTCTTAATAAAGTAAAGAAAAACCCTTGAATGAGTAGGTGTTCTAAAACCTTTGACCGGTTGTGGACATTACTTTATTTCAATATTATTTTATTTTTATGTAGGGATGTGCAAAACGGAAACTTCGCAAACTTCTTCCAAAATAAAAACTGTAGGCGTAAATCCTGGTTTGCACTGTATCTTTAAGAATATTTTCAAGCGCCCACTAGAATGAAGCAGATTGCAAGCCCATCAACAACCGGGCTGTAAACATTAGTCCAAACAGTTTCAAAAAGTTCAGTTTTATAACTAAAACCATTGGACAAATTCAGGTAGCTCCCGCCCGTTTAGTTCAGTTTGCTTCCGTTTAAGAAACGTTTTGCAACATAATCTGGGGAATGAATACACCCCTGCACAAGAACGAACTGCAAAGTGAGTGTCACGAGTTCCTGGCAAAACAACACGATCAATGACTTGATAGCCTTGCCTGAATGTTCTTCGAAATATCGTCAACCAAATATATATAGGTAAGACAACTATTATGTCTGAAGACGCAAGCCTAGTGCAGGTTGTGCACCTTGGTAAACGTTGACAGCTAGCTAGTTAACTTTGCTTGCTAGCTAACAGCTCGATAGCTAAATTAGCTAGCTACTTACCTTACGTAACTTTACCGCTAGCAAGATAGCTCAAACATTCTCGACCGCAGTGGCACTAAGCTTGCTGTTGTAATTGTGCTTTGATTCGACTAAGTAACTGATAGTTGTGTTGTTGTTGGACATAATACCTTACTAGCCAATGTGTAGCTAGCTAGCTATTGTATTGTGATAGTGTTCATAGCTATGTTTTTAATTTTTTATGCCTATCCAGATACTTCCACGTTTGACATTAAGAGGCCACGCCCTACGCCATTTATTCCGATTGCCGTATCTGTGCTATAGGGTATAGTAGTAGTGCCTGGGACATTATGTGCTTTGAGGCCTGGCATACTGGCCAACGTCTGTCTAGTCTGGAAATCCCAGACCTACTGTAGGGCAATACAACTGGAACATTGTTTACATTGTGGGAGGCAACCCATCTGCAGTAGGCTAATCATTTTAAAAACAATTGCCAAACGTTGATTATTAGCCTAAATACGTCCTGCCCTTTACTCAACAACTTTTGTTTTTGCTGTGCCCTAGGGTCTGTCCTTTGAAAAAAGGCTGGCTTGATTATCTGCCAGCCAGCTCATGGGCACTCAATGGTCCCGAAGCGAAAGCGACAGCAGTCTTCTGCTCGTCCCGGAGGTTGGGACAGGGTGGCAGACGGGGGATGATGATGATGACTCGCTGGATGGACTGGACAGACAGGAGGACATTGCTCGGTTCCCTTATGTAGAGTTTACTGGCAGGGACAGTATTACCTGTCCAACATGCCAAGGCACTGGCCACATCCCCTCAGGTGAGACATTTCCTGTCTCGATTCCTGTCCTACTGGGCATTGATTGCTGTACTGATGTGGTAGGAATCATTATGATGATGTTCTCCCATTTGACTTGACCCTCTTCTGTGGTCATTGTCCTTCAGAGCAGGTCAATGAGCTTGTGGCTCTGGTTCCCTACAACGACCAGAGACTCCGGCCCCAGAGAACGTACGTTTTACAGCTAACCCTTTTTTCTCACCAGCTTATATCTGGATCAGTCACATACAGTTGAAGTCGGAAGTTTTCATACACTTAGGTTGGAGTCATTGAAACTCATTTTTCAACCACTCCACCATCCCAACCGTGAAGCACGGGGGTGGCAGCATCATGTTGTGGAGGTGGCTTTGCTGCAGGAGTGACTGGTGCACTTCACAAAATAAATGGCACTATCAGGCAGGAAAATTACAAACTTGACTCGGTTACACCAGCTCTGTCAGGAGGAATGGGCCAAAATTCACCCAACTTATTGTGGGAAGCTTGTGGAAGGCTACTCAAAACGTTTGACCCAAGTTAAACAATTTGAAGGAAATGCTACCAAATACTAATTGAGTGTATGTAAACTTCTGACCCACTGGGAATGTGATGAAAGAAATTAAAGCTGAAATAAATCATTCTCTACTATTATTCTGACATTTCACATTCTTAAAATAAAGTGGTGATCCTAACTGACCTTAAGACAGGGAATTTTTACTAGGATTAAATGTCAGAAATTGTGAAACTGAGTTTAAATGTATTTGGCTAAGGTGTATGTAAACTTCTGACTTCAACTGTACATAACCATCACATTCTGTCATTTTTGGTTGGTTCACAGTTTGTTTTTTGGTAAACATTGATTGTCAAAGTAAACAGGAAGTGCTATGTTTGACAGGAAGCTGTATGTGGTCCTCTCGGCGGTGCTATGTCTCCTGGCTTCCTCGCTGGTGGTCTTCTTCCTCTTTCCTCGCTCTGTCATGGTGGAGGATGATGGGATACGCTCTGTCACCGTGCAGTTTGATCACACCAACACTAAAGTCCTCATGAATATGACAGTAAGTCAGTAAATCGCGTGAAGATGTACTCTGTTAGTTGGAGATAAGATGGTCATTTGACTGTGCCTGATGTTTATGGTGTGTTCTGCTGACTGTTCATTTTCCCTGCTCCTATTTGTCAGAGCTCCTTGAACTTCACCAACTCAAACTTCTTCTCAGTGATGGTTGATAGTCTAAGCTGCCAGGTTCTCTATATGAAAACAGTCATAGGCACCATGCAGCTAGATAACGACATCACCATCCAGCCCCTGAGCCAGAGACAGGTAGGGCCTGCTGCAGTCTTAGACGCAGTGAACCATCACTTGGGACACATTCACTCCATGTTACATGTAGTTTAAGGATTGACTTGTATAAGTTACTTGCATCAAATATATGTCTTGTTTGCATTTCCTGCCAAAATTTCAGTTGACTTCTGGTCTTGACTATTTTAAAACATTTTTCTTTTTACTACAGGTGAACTTCACAGTCAGCGTTCAGATCAGTGGAAGCACCGCCTATGTTTAGTAAGTTAAAGGGACCTGTAAAGACCTGTATTTAGTTGTTTTTGTTTCAAGTCCTGTAATTGTTAATATATCAAATGTTATTTGTCACATGCGCCGAATACAACAGGTGTAGATCTTACTTACAAGCCCTTAAAACCTCTTAAGGATCCACCCCTTTTTTATGAATTTTTTGCCTAAAATGACATACCCAAATCTACCTGCCTGTAGCTCAGGATATGCATATTCTTGGTACCATTTGAAAGGAAATACTTTGAAGTTTGTGGAAATGTGAAAGGAATGTAGGAGAATATAACACAATAGATCTGGTAAAAGAAAAAAACAACCGTTCTTTTGTATTTTTGTTAACATCTTTGAAATGCAAGAGAAAGACCATAATGTATTATTCCAGCCCAGGTGCAATTTAGATTTTGTCCACTAGATGGCAGCAGTGTGTGCAAAGTTTTAGACTGATCCAATGAACCATTGCATTTCGGTTCAAAATGTTGTATCAAAACTGCCCAAATGTGCATAATTTGTTTATTAATAACTTCATGTTCATAATTGTGCACTCCTCAAATAATAGCATGGTATTCTTTCACTAATAGCTACTGTAAATTGGACAGTGCAGTTAGATTAACAAGAATTGAAGCTTTCTGCCAATATCAGATATGTCTATGTCCTGGGAAATGTTCTTGTTACTTACAACCTCATGCTAATCGCATTAGCCTACGTTAGCTCATCCATCTCGTGGACGGGACACCGATCCCGAAGAAGTTTTTAATTAATCAACAATGCAGTTTTAAGAAAATATTTACTAAATAAACTAAAGTAAAAAAAGTATCACAATAACGAGGCTATATACAGGGGGTACCGGTACTGAATCAATGTGGAGGCTATATACAGGGGGTACCGGTACTGAGTCAATGTGCAGGGGTACATGTTAGTTGGGGTAATTTGCACATGTAGGTTGGGGTAAAGTTATCTTTGTGAAGAGGTTCTAACCACTCTTTCCACCCTCCAGTGCCTTCTGCACCATGGCAAGCATCAAGGTTCACAATATCTTGGTTATCATGCAGTAAGTATATCCTACCTCCTCATTGTGAAAGCGTATCACTTCCATTTCTACCTCTTGCCATTTTGTCTTTATGATATTTCAAAGTGTTTAATCATAACTGTGTTCTACGTTCCCAGGACATCTGTGAAAACCTCCTACATGATGCGCACGGCCCAGAATACCCTGGAAGCCTATCGCTACATTGACTGTGGTTCAAACTCCACGGTTCACCAGCCCCCACGCCGACTGTGGCAGTAACCCTCCCTCCCTCACCACTAAAATCACCACCAGCCAGTGGTGAGGCCAAGAGTCCAGCAGCCAGGGACAGGGACCAAGATGCTGGGAGCCAGGCCACAAGAACCAGGGAATATTCCCAATCATTTCAGTCCAAGCATTTGTTTTGACTTCAGGATCATTAAGTTTGATCACTTGCCTTCATAAATGCAACAAACACCAGCTCTTCAGTAAATTATATTTAGCTGTTGTGCATTTGGCTGAAATTCAAGGCATGACTAATTTACATCCTGTTGAAGCCGCAACAATCTTGACTTTAGGAGGGAATTAGTTATCCTTTTCTTGAGCACAGTTACCGGTGTTACTACTGAATTATGACTGCGTATCCTGCTGTGCTAGTCCTTGCATTTGTGACATTGAGATCGTCCGTTCACATTTTTAAGTGTCCTTTGGTGTGGGTCCTATGATTTCAGGGACTTGGCATAGTAGGAATGTATAAAGTGACAGATATTTTATTGCGCAAGAAGGGAGATTTGCTCCCTGCTATTTATATCTGGGACTTGACAGGACTAGTCGAGGGATGTGCCTAAGACAATTTTGTTTGCACCTCAAAAATGGTACATAGGGCTATTGTTTGATATGTATCTCTGATTTATTTTCTGCTTTTTAATAAGGGAGAGTTACTGTCAGAAGGTACTAATATAAGTTACAACACTCTATTTGGGTGTTTCCCACTGATTTACTAAGCATTTATACAAGTACAAGATTAAACATAAGAGTAGTAATATATGATTGTAAAGTCCATAAAAAGGCAGGTTACATTTTTTTTCTTCTATGGGATCGAACATTTTACTGCCCTTAATTATGGGTGGGGGGGGGGGGGGAACCGCAAATGTTTTGCTAGAGCATGATTAGCTGGTAAATCCAACTCTCATGTCGAAGTACAACGTTGTTGACGTGATTGTTAACAATGTAATACTAAAAGCATAGTTTTGCCAAGTACACAGCACACTAGCACAGTGTATGGACCTCTGTCCGGAGGCCCAACTTGGACTTAATAACTCTGTAATGGCTTGCTAAAGGGATCTTTAAAGACAGCCACAGCAGTATTAACCAGGTCGGCATGACTAAAACGTCATTAACTCACTCACTGTCCTATTGTGTTGGGTATCTTCGTAATGTCGTTTACATTCCAAAGCACAGCCTCTTGTTGTCATAGACTTTATAATTAGCTGATGAAATGACTTGAAATTTAGTTTTGGAGTTTGGTATTTCGGGAGCGTTAAAAAGCGATAAGCTTGTGTGGTATTTCCAAGTTAGTGGATTGTGTTGTTTAATTTAGCTCTGCTGGTTAGATCTTTTGAATTGTGTTTGAACAGGGTTATTGCACTAAAGGGCAATGGAGACCGCCTGAGTGCCAATCTGTTTGTGCTATCATGCTAACTTCCTGTCACTCATTGTCATGCAAAACATGTTTGGCTTGACAATGACAGCAATGACTTGGCAAGAGCACAACCAGATCTGAGACCAGGCTACAATGGAGAAAGGTGAAAACAGATGGTGAGGTGTAACAAAACCAAAAAAAAACATGTGTTTTGTATGCTGAAGGAATATGACTGAATCATGCCTTTTAGGGGATGTGATTGAGGAAATGTATATATTTTTCAAATTCTAAAATGGGGAGAGAAAAAAGAATAAGGGAATGGTCAACTAATAAAGATGGTTACTTTTTTAATGAGAACATGTCTGTGTGTCGCTTGTGTGTGACGTTTCTGTTTTCAACCCTTATTCTTGCTCTTGAAAAATGCTTGTTTCTAAGCAAAACACACAAGGCTTTAAATTCTTGAGTACAGTTTAGAAACCTAGAGATAGTAAATCCAATGAGCAGAAATCAGATTTGGTACCACAACTTTTGTATTATTATATTCATTTGTGCATACAAAGCTTTCTTAAAAAAATAGCATATAACAGATTATTTTCCTTACAAATGTTTCCTTTTGACTTTCACTTTCCTAGCTGCATGTGAGAAAATATATTACTACATATAAAGATCAATAAGAAAACAGACCACAATATATTACCACTGTTATACAAAGTAGTCTTCATGTCCAACATAAACAATGCAAAACTCTAACAATACAAACACATGAAGCTTAAAAATATGAATGATTCAATCTTAATACAGGAGTGCTTTGTCTTTGGTTAAGTACATAGGACCTTAGACACCTCTCTGATTTGTGTTTGTACATAAAGTCATACAGGTAAAAAGATATGTGAGCGTTACGTTGACGTTGTGGCAAAGACAGGACCTCATCCTTGTCTTGTTTTTAATGTTTGAATATATTTCTCAATAATATACAATATAATAAGGAATATTATTTGCACCATAGGTTAGATAATTGACCCATAATATATGTGTATAATAGAACTACATGACTATTTGAAGTGATATTATTATTGTGTATAGCGCTTGACACAAGAATCCATGGTTATACAATACACTGGGGAGGGCAGTGGTGTGGCACACCCTTGTTCCTTGGTTGTTCTTGGTTACTGCAAGCGTTTCTTTCTAGGGCACAACTCATAAGAACGTACATGTGAACTCAATATAACAATACCCCATAATCTCTGGGACTTACTATATCTGTGCCCTAACCCCTAGTCTCCACCAACATTACTATATCTGTGCCCTAACCCCTAGCCTCCACCAACATTACCATATCTGTGCCCTAACCCCTAGCCTCCACCAACATTACCATATCTGTGCCCTAACCCCTAGCCTCCACCAACATTACCATATCTGTGCCCTAACCCCTAGCCTCCACCAACATTACCATATCTGTGCCCTAACCCCTAGCCTCCACCAACATTACCATATCTGTGCCCTAACCCCTAGCCTCCACCAACATTACCATATCTGTGCCCTAACCCCTAGCCTCCACATACATTACCATATCTGTACCCTAACCTCTAGCCTCCACATACATTACCATATCTGTACCCTAACCCCTAGCCTCCACCACATTACCATATCTGTGCACTAACCCCTAGCCTCCACCACATTACCATAGCTGTGCCCTAACCCCTAGCCTCCACCAACATTACCATATCTGTGCCCTAACCCCTAGCCTCCACACATTACCATATCTGTGCCCTAACCCCTAACCTCCACATACATTACCATATCTGTACCCTAACCTCTAGCCTCCACATACATTACCATATCTGTACCCTAACCCCTAGCCTCCACCACATTACCATATCTGTGCACTAACCCCTAGCCTCCACCACATTACCATAGCTGTGCCCTAACCCCTAGCCTCCACATACATTACCATATCTGTACCCTAACCTCTAGCCTCCACATACATTACCATATCTGTGCCCTAACCCCTAGCCTCCACATACATTACCATATCTGTGCCCTAGCCCCTAGCCTCCACCACATTACCATATCTGTGCCCTAGCCCCTAGCCTCCACCACATTACCATATCTGTGCCCTAGCCCCTAGCCTCCACATACATTACCATATCTGTACCCTAACCTCTAGCCTCCGCATACATTACCATATCTGTACCCTAACCTCTAGCCTCCACATACATTACCATATCTGTGCCCTAGCCTCCACCACATTACCATATATGTGCCCTAGCCCCTAGCCTCCACCACATTACCATATCTGTACCCTAACCTCTAGCCTCCACATACATTACCATATCTGTACCCTAACCTCTAGCCTCCACATACATCACCATATCTGTGCCCTAGCCCCTAGCCTCCACCACATCACCATATCTGTGCCCTAGCCCCTAGCCTCCACCACATTACCATATCTGTGCCCTAGCCCCTAGCCTCCACCACATTACCATATCTGTACCCTAGCCCCTAGCCTCCCCACACATTGATACCCTAACCACATACACTCTGTCGCTTGCACATTACAAATAGACGTTTCTCACTTTTACTTTCTACTGTAGCATAACATATCCTGCTGTAGCCAAATGTAGTCTACTGTAGCCTAATGTAGTCAGTCTACTGCAGCCTACTGTCGTCTGCTGTAATCTACTGCAGCCTACTGTAGTCTACTGTAATCTACTGTAGCCTAATGTAGTCAGTCTAATGCAGCCTACTGTCATCTGCTGTAATCTACTGCAGTCTACTGTAGTCTACTGTAATCTACTGTAGCCTAACATACCCTGCTGTAGCCTAATGTAGTCAGTCTACTGCAGCCTACTGTAGTCTACTGTAACCTAATGTAGTCTACTGTAGCCTAATGTAGCCTAATCTAATATACTGTAGCCTAATGTAATACACTGTAGCCTAATGTAGTCAATCTACTGTAGCCTATTGTAGTCTACTGTAATCTACTGTAGCCTAATGTAGCCTAATGTAGTCTACTATAGTCTACTGTAGCCTAAAATACCCTGCTGTAGCCTAATGTAGTCTACTGTAATCTACTGTTGCCTAATGTAGTCTAATGTAGCCTAATGTAGTCTACTGTAGCCTAATGTAGTCAGTCCAGAGTAGCCTACTGTAGCCTTATTTATCCTACTGTAATCTACTGTAGCCTAATGTAGCCTTCTGTAGCCTAATGTAGTCAGTCTACTGTAGCCTACTGTAGTCTACTGTAGCCTACTGTAATCTACTGTAGCCTAATGTAGTCAGTCTACTGTAGCCTACTGTATCCTACTGTAGGACTAAATCATCTTCTACATTTTGGTTGACTTACACTTATGATTGTCAAAGGGAGAGTGACAGGGTTGAGGCAAGATCTTTGGTAGGCTAGGCTACTTATTGATACCTTAGATTACTGACTAACAAGTGACAACAAAGCTTTTGTAACTTGAAGGCAACTATCAAGGTCGGCATTATAGACATTAGAATATAAACAATGATTACATTTTGATTATAATTCAAAATGGCAGTCATGTTTAAAATGTTGAAACCTTTGGGGTCAAAACTCAGTCTTTGAAAAGATGCCACCACCACTGGTGCTTTGTGGGTCTGTAAAGCATTTCTGTAGGCTCCTGACTCTCTTTAGGAGTTGTGACAGTGTTGTTACGGTGACAGGTCCTTGGCTTGGTCCTTTTCTGTCTCTCTACCTGCGCTGCGGCCCTAACATCACCTTGTTGATGAAGTTGACGATGGCTGAGGCAGGCTGCTCCGGGTCGAGCTCTGCAAACAGATGACACACGTTCTCTGCCATGCTGCCTGGCTTCTTGGCTACAAACCCAAACACCCTATTGAACAGGAGGAGGAGGAGGAGAAAGAGAGGGGAAAGGAAAGAGATAGAGGGGGGAGAAATACACACTTACTCAGACATAGTGATGCCCATTCTTACTGGCTTGATATGACGACTGAGACCTCTGATCAACTCTTGAGAAGGAAACAGGGTGAGACTAAAGTATGGGCCAGGAAATTACAGTTACTGTAGTAGAAGGTACAACCTGGAAGGATAATATTTGCCGTGTTCAACCATCCTGATCTCATAAGCTTCCATACTGTTTCGCCCTCTCAGATTCAGTGAAGTGAAACGAAACGCGAGACCAGCGTTCAGGATGGTGGATCAGGTTAGCATAATATCTCCTAAGCTAAAATACAATATTTTTTTTCAATCATCAAACCCCACAAATTTTTGTAAATTGTCATGAAACAGGAACTGTGAGCATAGATATTTGTGAACATGAATTTGAGACTGTGTTCATGATCAACAGATATTTACCGGGATGACGGCCAAGGCACAGAAGCAATAAGATGCCATGCAGGTAATCAAACATTGTCAACACACATTAAGTGCAGAACTTACTTAGAAGTTGTGCTGTCTGAGTTAGTCCACCTGAAGCAAAGAGACAGACAGAGCTCTCAAACAAGCACAGAGGCATAGGTACAGCTGCAGTCACAGCCAAGGCCTGCAATACCCAGTCATACACACACTCTCTCCATCTCTCTCTCTCTCACACACACACACACACACACACACACACACACACACACACACACACACACACACACACACACACACACACACACACACACACACACACACACACACACACACACACACACACACACACACACACACACACACACACACACTTCAAGCTCATACAGATCCATGCACAAGATTAATGAAATATGGTGATGATTGAAATTCCTGTATTCTCTTATTTAAATGGATGGTTTAGATACACTGTGTGGTCAGAATGTTTCCATTACATTGAGGATATAGTACTAATGTAATACTGCGTGGTCAGAATGTTTCCATTACATTGAGGATATAGTACTGATGTAATACTGTGTGGTCAGAATGTTTCCATTATATTGAGGATATAGTACTGATGTAATACTGCGTGGTCAGAATGTTTCCATTATATTGAGGATATAGTACTGATGTAATACTGCGTGGTCAGAATGTTTCCATTACATTGAGGATATAGTACTAATGTAATACTGCGTGGTCAGAATGTTTCCATTACATTGAGGATATAGTACTAATGTAATACTGCGTGGTCAGAATGTTTCCATTACATTGAGGATATAGTACTAATGTAATACTGCATGGTCAGAATGTTTCCATTAGATTGAGGATATAGTACTGATGTAATACTGCGTGGTCAGAATGTTTCCATTATATTGAGGATATAGTACTAATGTAATACTGCGTAGTCAGAATGTTTCCATTACATTGAGGATATAGTACTGATGTAATACTGCGTGGTCAGAATGTTTCCATTACATTGAGGATATAGTACTAATGTAATACTGTGTGGTCAGAATGTTTCCATTATATTGAGGATGTGATACTGCCTGGCACTGGTTTCAATAACATCTCAGTCTTCAGTGGGATCTACAGCCTATCTGTCATATCTGTGGTTGTGATTAGGTTGTGTTCTGTGCTGGCTGGCTCCAGTGCCCACCTCCTGTCCTGGGGGTCGATGCTGCTGAAGGTCACACTGTTGACTGGGTAGTGTCTCCTGAAGAACACCCTATAGATAGATAGATAGATAGATAGATAGATAGATAGATAGATAGATAGATAGATAGATAGATAGATAGATAGATAGATAGATAGATAGATAGATAGATAGATAGATAGACAGACAGACAGACAGACAGACAGACAGACAGACAGACAGACAGACAGACAGACAGACAGACAGACAGACAGACAGACAGACAGACAGACAGACAGACAGACAGACAGACAGACAGACAGACAGACAGACAGACCATTGATATCCCAACTAATCTACCACAATACATCCATGCAAACCTTTCTTACAATTTTCTTTACTTATCGCTAATGATATACTGAACATGGGTGATGGGCCTCAGAAATTTAGGCAATATGAACTGGTCAGTGGTCATGTTACCTGCGCTGGCTGTCGGTCAGTGTGATGCCCTGTGAGGACACTTTGAAGTGGACCACTGTGGCCGCTGGCCGGGGGTTCTGTGCCAGGGTGGCTCCGGTTGCTCTGGAGATGGCCTGGGGTCCGGTCAGTGACTCAGTCTCCACAGAGTTCAGGTAAAGCACATTACAGGCTGGAGAAGAGAGGGGGTGGGGCGGGACAGTTACCACTCAGACAAACAGGGATGTAACTATGGGGATCACTTTAGAGCACTGTGGTGATCATAGATGTCACACACAACAGTGTCTCTCACCAACAACAGTAGGAATGCAGCCATTAGTGATTGAACATTATGATAACTGATTCATGGAACTCACCTGCACCCTGTTTGAGCAGGTCTGAAGCTGTGCTCATGTTACTGGCAGTCGACGGCAGCTCCTGCATTTCTCCAATGGAATCTACAACACGGAGATGTAAACAAGAGATAAAGGCATCATATACTCTGTCTCCATCTGGAGGGCATGGCTGGAAATGTTCCCACCAGGCCAGAAGTCAGTAATTATTTGCATTTTCAGCACAAATTGTCTCGTGATTTGATTGTGAGAGGGTACTTAGCATCACTGGTTAAAAAACTGCTTATTTTACTGAGGTGTGGACTGGTTCTTCAGTAGGCTAACTCGTTACAGTCCATAATGGGTTGTTGTGATGTTGAGTTTCAGTAGGCTAACTCGTTACAGTCCATAATGGGTTGTTGTGATGTTGAGTTTCAGTAGGCTAACTCGTTACAGTCCATAATGGGTTGTTGGGATGTTGAGTTTCAGTAGGCTAACTCATTACAGTCCATAATGGGTCGTTGTGGATGTTGAGTTTCAGTAGGCTAACTCGTTACAGTCCATAATGGGTTGTTGGGATGTTGAGTTTCAGTAGGCTAACTCATTACAGTCCATAATGGGTTGTTGGGATGTTGAGTTTCAGTAGGCTAACTCGTTACAGTCCATAATGGGTTGTTGGGATGTTGAGTTTCAGTAGGCTAACTCGTTACAGTCCATAATGGGTTGTTGGGATGTTGAGTTTCAGTAGGCTAACTCATTACAGTCCATAATGGGTTGTTGTGGATGTTGAGTTTCAGTAGGCTAACTCGTTACAGTCCATAATGGGTTGTTGTGATGTTGAGTTTCAGTAGGCTAACTCATTACAGTCCATAATGGGTTGTTGTGATGTTGAGTTTCAGTAGGCTAACTCATTACAGTCCATAATGGGTTGTTGTGAGGTTGAGTTTCAGTAGGCTAACTCATTACAGTCCATAATGGGTTGTTGTGATGTTGAGTTTCAGTAGGCTAACTCGTTACAGTCCTTAATGGGTTGTTGTGGATGTTGAGTCTCAGTAGGCTAACTCATTACAGTACATAATGGGTTGTTGTGATGTTGAGTTTCAGTAGGCTAACTCGTTACAGTCCATAATGGGTTGTTGTGATGTTGAGTTTCAGTAGGCTAACTCGTTACAGTCCATAATGGGTTGTTGTGATGTTGAGTTTCAGTAGGTTAACTCATTACAGTCCATAATGGGTTGTTGGGATGTTGAGTTTCAGTAGGTTAACTCATTACAGTCCATAATGGGTTGTTGTGATGTTGAGTTTCAGTAGGTTAACTCGTTACAGTCCATAATGGGTTGTTGTGATGTTGAGTTTCAGTAGGTTAACTCATTACAGTCCATAATGGGTCGTTGGGATGTTGAGTTTCAGTAGGTTAACTCATTACAGTCCATAATGGGTCGTTGGGATGTTGAGTTTCAGTAGGCTAACTCGTTACAGCCCATAATGGGTCGTTGGGATGTTGAGTTTCAGTAGGTTAACTCGTTACAGTCCATAATGGGTTGTTGTGATGTTGAGTTTCAGTAGGTTAACTCATTACAGTCCATAATGGGTTGTTGTGAGGTTGAGTTTCAGTAGGCTAACTCATTACAGTCCATAATGGGTCGTTGGGATGTTGAGTTTCAGTAGGTTAACTCATTACAGTCCATAATGGGTTGTTGTGAGGTTGAGTTTCAGTAGGCTAACTCATTACAGTCCATAATGGGTTATTGTGATGTTGAGTTTCAGTAGGCTAACTCATTACAGTCCATAATGGGTTGTTGGGATGTTGAGTCTCAGTAGGCTAACTCATTACAGTCCATAATGGGTTGTTGTGATGTTGAGTTTCAGTAGGTTAACTCGTTACAGTCCATAATGGGTTGTTGTGATGTTGAGTTTCAGTAGGTTAACTCGTTACAGTCCATAATGGGTTGTTGGGATGTTGAGTTTCAGTAGGCTAACTCATTACAGTCCATAATGGGTTGTTGTGAGGTTGAGTTTCAGTAGGCTAACTCATTACAGTCCATAATGGGTTGTTGTGATGTTGAGTTTCAGTAGGCTAACTCGTTACAGTCCTTACTGGGTTGTTGTGGATGTTGAGTCTCAGTAGGCTAACTCATTACAGTACATAATGGGTTGTTGTGATGTTGAGTTTCAGTAGGCTAACTCATTACAGTACATAATGGGTTGTTGTGATGTTGAGTTTCAGTAGGCTAACTCGTTACAGTCCATAATGGGTTGTTGTGATGTTGAGTTTCAGTAGGCTAACTCGTTACAGTCCATAATGGGTTGTTGTGATGTTGAGTTTCAGTAGGTTAACTCATTACAGTCCACAATGGGTCGTTGGGATGTTGAGTTTCAGTAGGTTAACTCATTACAGTCCATAATGGGTTGTTGTGAGGTTGAGTTTCAGTAGGCTAACTCATTACAGTCCATAATGGGTTGTTGTGATGTTGAGTTTCAGTAGGCTAACTCGTTACAGTCCATAATGGGTTGTTGTGGATGTTGAGTCTCAGTAGGCTAACTCATTACAGTCCATAATGGGTTGTTGTGAGGTTGAGATCCAGTAGGCTAACTCGTTACAGTCCATAATGGGTTGTTGTGGATGTTGAGTTTCAGTAGGCTAACTCGTTACAGCCCATACTGGGTTGTTGTGATGTTGAGTTTCAGTAGGCTAACTCGTTACAGTCCATAATGGGTTGTTGTGATGTTGAGTTTCAGTAGGCTAACTCGTTACAGCCCATAATGGGCCGTTGGGATGTTGAGTTTCAGTAGGTTAACTCGTTACAGTCCATAATGGGTCGTTGTGATGTTGAGTTTCAGTAGGTTAACTCATTACAGTCCATAATGGGTCGTTGGAATGTTGAGTTTCAGTAGGTTAACTCATTACAGTCCATAATGGGTCGTTGGGATGTTGAGTTTCAGTAGGCTAACTCGTTACAGCCCATAATGGGTCGTTGGGATGTTGAGTTTCAGTAGGTTAACTCGTTACAGTCCATAATGGGTTGTTGTGATGTTGAGTTTCAGTAGGTTAACTCATTACAGTCCATAATGGGTTGTTGTGAGGTTGAGTTTCAGTAGGCTAACTCATTACAGTCCATAATGGGTCGTTGGGATGTTGAGTTTCAGTAGGTTAACTCATTACAGTCCATAATGGGTTGTTGTGAGGTTGAGTTTCAGTAGGCTAACTCATTACAGTCCATAATGGGTTATTGTGATGTTGAGTTTCAGTAGGCTAACTCATTACAGTCCATAATGGGTTGTTGGGATGTTGAGTCTCAGTAGGCTAACTCATTACAGTCCATAATGGGTTGTTGTGATGTTGAGTTTCAGTAGGCTAACTCGTTACAGTCCATAATGGGTTGTTGTGATGTTGAGTTTCAGTAGGCTAACTCATTACAGTCCATAATGGGTTGTTGTGATGTTGAGTTTCAGTAGGCTAACTCATTACAGTCCATAATGGGTTGTTGTGAGGTTGAGTTTCAGTAGGCTAACTCATTACAGTACATAATGGGTTGTTGTGATGTTGAGTTTCAGTAGGTTAACTCGTTACAGTCCATAATGGGTTGTTGTGATGTTGAGTTTCAGTAGGCTAACTCGTTACAGTCCATAATGGGTTGTTGTGATGTTGAGTTTCAGTAGGCTAACTCATTACAGTCCATAATGGGTTGTTGTGAGGTTGAGTTTC
The DNA here is from genome assembly GCF_016432855.1 of Salvelinus namaycush. NCBI lineage: Eukaryota > Metazoa > Chordata > Actinopteri > Salmoniformes > Salmonidae > Salvelinus > Salvelinus namaycush. The sequence continues at coordinate 6,450,382 of NC_052320.1, read as the reverse complement.
AGTAGGCTAACTCATTACAGTACATAATGGGTTGTTGTGATGTTGAGTTTCAGTAGGCTAACTCGTTACAGTCCATAATGGGTTGTTGTGATGTTGAGTTTCAGTAGGCTAACTCGTTACAGTCCATAATGGGTTGTTGTGATGTTGAGTTTCAGTAGGTTAACTCATTACAGTCCATAATGGGTCGTTGGGATGTTGAGTTTCAGTAGGTTAACTCATTACAGTCCATAATGGGTTGTTGTGAGGTTGAGTTTCAGTAGGCTAACTCATTACAGTCTATAATGGGTTGTTGTGATGTTGAGTTTCAGTAGGCTAACTCATTACAGTCCATAATGGGTTGTTGGGATGTTGAGTTTCAGTAGGCTAACTCATTACAGTCCATAATGGGTTGTTGTGATGTTGAGTTTCAGTAGGCTAACTCGTTACAGTTCTTAATGGGTTGTTGTGGATGTTGAGTCTCAGTAGGCTAACTAATTAGAGTAAATAATGGGTTGTTGTGATGTTGAGTTTCAGTAGGCTAACTCGTTACAGTCCATAATGGGTTGTTGTGATGTTGAGTTTCAGTAGGCTAACTCGTTACAGCCCATAATGGGTCGTTGGGATGTTGAGTTTCAGTAGGTTAACTCGTTACAGTCCATAATGGGTTGTTGTGATGTTGAGTTTCAGTAGGTTAACTCATTACAGTCCATAATGGGTCGTTGGGATGTTGAGTTTCAGTAGGTTAACTCATTACAGTCCATAATGGGTTGTTGTGAGGTTGAGTTTCAGTAGGCTAACTCATTACAGTCCATAATGGGTCGTTGGGATGTTGAGTCTCAGTAGGTTAACTCATTACAGTCCATAATGGGTTGTTGTGATGTTGAGTTTCAGTAGGCTAACTCGTTACAGTCCTTAATGGGTTGTTGTGGATGTTGAGTCTCAGTAGGCTAACTCATTACAGTACATAATGGGTTGTTGTGATGTTGAGTTTCAGTAGGCTAACTCATTACAGTCCATAATGGGTTGTTGTGATGTTGAGTTTCAGTAGGCTAACTCGTTACAGTCCATAATGGGTTGTTGTGATGTTGAGTTTCAGTAGGCTAACTCGTTACAGTCCATAATGGGTTGTTGTGGATGTTGAGTTTCAGTAGGCTAACTCATTACAGTCCATAATGGGTTGTTGTGATGTTGAGTTTCAGTAGGCTAACTCGTTACAGTCCATAATGGGTTGTTGTGATGTTGAGTTTCAGTAGGCTAACTCGTTACAGTCCATAATGGGTTGTTGTGGATGTTGAGTTTCAGTAGGCTAACTCATTACAGTCCATAATGGGTTGTTGTGATGTTGAGTTTCAGTAGGCTAACTCATTACAGTCCATAATGGGTTGTTGTGATGTTGAGTTTCAGTAGGCTAACTCATTACAGTCCATAATGGGTTGTTGTGAGGTTGAGTTTCAGTAGGCTAACTCGTTACAGTCCATAATGGGTTGTTGTGATGTTGAGTTTCAGTAGGTTAACTCATTACAGTCCATAATGGGTCGTTGGGATGTTGAGTTTCAGTAGGTTAACTCATTACAGTCCATAATGGGTCGTTGGGATGTTGAGTTTCAGTAGGCTAACTCATTACAGTCCATAATGGGTTGTTGTGAGGTTGAGTTTCAGTAGGCTAACTCATTACAGTCCATAATGGGTTGTTGTGATGTTGAGTTTCAGTAGGCTAACTCGTTACAGTCCATAATGGGTTGTTGTGATGTTGAGTTTCAGTAGGCTAACTCGTTACAGTCCATAATGGGTTGTTGTGGATGTTGAGTTTCAGTAGGCTAACTCATTACAGTCCATAATGGGTTGTTGTGATGTTGAGTTTCAGTAGGCTAACTCATTACAGTCCATAATGGGTTGTTGTGATGTTGAGTTTCAGTAGGCTAACTCGTTACAGTCCATAATGGGTTGTTGTGATGTTGAGTTTCAGTAGGCTAACTCGTTACAGCCCATAATGGGTTGTTGTGATGTTGAGTTTCAGTAGGCTAACTCGTTACAGTCCATAATGTGTCGTTGGGATGTTGCTGCTGACCTTTCTCTGGGATCCGTAGGGAACAGGGCAGAGAGATGGGAGTGATGGAGTGTTGGTATACTAACGCAGACAAACTCCCTGTGGAACACGCACACGCGCATGCACGCACGCACGCACACACACACACACACACACACACACACACACACACACACACACACACACACACACACACACACACACACACACACACACACACACACACACACACACACACACACACACACACACACACACACAAAATTAGACTAAATTCTCCATTGGGCAGAGCAACTATTGAACATATCACTTGAAATGACTGAAAACTAACAATGTAGCCCAAAACTGAGAGCATACTATTCTTTATGAACAGCTCACCAAAATGGGGCTCATTCTGACACCCTTTGATATTCACTCCACGGGGGCCCGTCTCAATCAGGAAGTGTCGCACCAGCTGCTCCAATGGATCGACCACTGTGTGTGTGTGTGTTACAGGGAGAACATTACTAGCTAGCAGAAAATGAAGTGCTTTGTGTCGAAGAAATCTAGGTGGTTGAGATGAAGACAAGGGGCAGTCGTTGAGTCATACCTCTGCTGCTGTGGTTGTTGAGGTTAGCGGGCGGGGTGGCCACTTTCAGCGCCAGGCCATAGGCTCCCTGGAAGGAGTTGCTGTCCCGGATAAGAAAGGCCCCTGGTTCTCTCTCCTTCAGCGCAGCGATGGCTACAGGAATAGAGAAAATAGACATAATTTTTTTTTCATGCATATTGCATAACAGTCTGCTTTATTTATGAAGAGTAAAACAGTAACTGAAGTTACCTTGGTCCCTGGAGATGCCAGGCTTGTACCAGAAGCGTGAGTTGTCCTGGACAAACGTAACACTGACTCTGCCTGCCATCTCACTCTCCAGAGATAGCACTCCCTCTCCTTGGCCTGCAGGGGGCGCCATCTCCCCCACCGTTGGAGAGAAGGTGACATGGTGCTGTGAGGGGGTTGGCCTCAGGGTCCTCACCCCGAAATTAGGCGACCCTGGCTGGGCAGACTGACCCCGCTTCTCTGGGAGTGGGCACTGGGGGATGGTGACAGGAGTGTAGCTCGAGTATGGCACATGTGGGACAGATTGGGGATAGCAGCCGGTGGCAGAGGTGGGGAATGTGGGGGTGGTGTGTACCTCAGGGGCTGGAGAGTGCCCGCTGGTGCTGCCCTCCATGCCAGGGTAGTGCTGCAGGGGTCCTGGGGGCTCAGTGACCAGCATCAACCTCCGGCCCAGGGTGGCGAAGCCGGGCACAGGAGGTTCTGAGGAGGGGGACCCTTCCAGACTGCTGATAGGAGGCTTGGGGGAGGAAGTGGCCGAGGTGGAGGTGGAGCTGGATTTAGGGACCTCTGTGGTCAGTTTCCTGAGTGGACATGCTCCAGGTACAGGGTTGGGGGACTGGAACTGGGGCTGGCCAACAGGAGGCAGTATAGCAGTCTCTGTAGGAAGGGTGGTCTTTGGACCAGTTAGGCTAGCTTTCTCAGTGGGTGTCTGAGTGGGTGTAGCAGGGTGGCAGTGGTTGCTGGGCTGGCTGGTTGTAGTTGAGGGTGAAGATGTAGCACTGTGGTTCTGGGGCTGGTGGGGTGAAGGTGTAGCACTGTGGTTCTGGGGCTGGTGGGGTGAAGGTGTAGCACTGTGGTTCTGGGGCTGGTGGGGTGAAGGTGTAGCACTGTGGTTCTGGGGCTGGTAGGGTGAAGGTGTAGCACGGTGGTTCTGGGGCTGGTGGGGTGAAGGTATAGCACTGTGGTTCTGGGGCTGGTAGGGTGAAGATGTAGCACTGTGGTTCTGGGGCTGGTGGGGTGAAGATGTAGTACTGTGGTTCTGGGGCTGGTAGGGTGAAGATGTAGCACTGTGGTTCTGGGGCTGGTGGGGTGAAGGTGTAGCACTGTGGTTCTGGGGCTGGTAGGGTGAAGATGTAGCACTGTGGTTCTGGGGCTGGTGGGGTGAAGATGTAGCACTGTGGTTCTGGGGCTGGTAGGGTGAAGATGTAGCACTGTGGTTCTGGGGCTGGTGGGGTGAAGGTGTAGCACTGTGGTTCTGGGGCTGGTGGGGTGAAGGTGTAGCACTGTGGTTCTGGGGCTGGTGGGGTGAAGATGTAGCACTGTGGTTCTGGGGCTGGTGGGGTGAAGGTGTAGCACTGTGGTTCTGGGGCTGGTGGGGTGAAGGTGTAGCACTGTGGTTCTGGGGCTGGTGGGGTGAAGATGTAGTACTTTGGTTCTGGGGCTGGTGGGGTGAAGGTGTAGCACTGTGGTTCTGGGGCTGGTGGGGTGAAGATGTAGTACTGTGGTTCTGGGGCTGGTGGGGTGAAGATGTAGTACTTTGGTTCTGGGGCTGGTGGGGTGAAGGTGTAGCACTGTGGTTCTGGGGCTGGTGGGGTGAGGGTGAGGGTGGTTGTGTTGCTGTCAGTGTGGTCCAGTGGCTGTTGGGTTGGGTGGGGGAAGGTGTGGGTGTCACGGATGTAGACTGTAAAGGGTCAGGGATGTGTTGCTGGTTGACCTGCGACCCCTGAGCAGCAGCACTGCCGGGCCTATCCTGAGACTGGACAGACTCACAGTCACTGTTGACTATGTCAGTCGATCCAACTTCACACTCTTGCACACCTAGACTGAGGCTGAAACAAACAGAAAGTCATATTAAAGATGTTTGCAATATATTCTTACATTTAATGTTGGAATGTTTTATTTCTGATATGTGACTTTTGCAGATGTTAAAAACAACAGAATAGGCACCTTTCTTGTGTGCACAGAGGGCTGCTGGTGAGAACAGGGGTGGGCGGCCTAGAGAGGTCAGAGGGCGTGGAACATGGGACATCTCTTGAAGGATGCATCCTCTTGAAGGAACCCTGGGAGATGTGGTCCCGCCAACTCACATTCTCACTCATCCCCCTTCCATCTTATGGAAAACAGCGAACAGAGAGAATGACTTTATGTGACAGAACTGACAGTTGAATAATGATTTCCTACATTTGTTTAAATGTATTTCATGAAATCATCTTATATGTTGTCGCTAATAAATAAACCAGTGGGGGTTGTCTCACCTGTCTGGCTCTCGGATGGGTACTGCTGAGGGTGGGCTTCGGGGTGGTGGTCTGCTGGCCCTCTGGTGTGGCTGCAGGGGCCTGACAGGGTGGAGGGAGGGGGCAGAGGGGAGGTGGACTCAGACTGGTAGCCTGAGGCATAACCCCTGCTCTCAGAGGGTGAGGGCTGGTAGGGGGAGCAGAGGCAGACCTGGTGCGGGGTCTGGTAGCCACTGCTGCTGCTGTTGCTGTACTTCAGGTCCAGGTGGGCGTGGCCATGGGAGCGAGACGCCTCCGGGTATGCAGGGTGGCCGGATGGTAGGGGGTCAAAGGTGAAGGCAGGTAGCTCGTGGTCCTGAAGCCTGTAGGCCCTCCGGTGCCAATAGTCGGCCTTTCTCTCCCTCTCCCATTGGAGCTCTGCCTCCCTGTCTCTCTCCCAGTGCAGTGACATCTCCCTGCCTCTTCTCAGTCCTGCTGCCTCCCTCTCCCAGTGCATCTCTGCCCCTCTAGGCAGCTCAGATTCCCTTACTCTCCTTAGCCCTGCTTCCCGATGCTGCAGTTCTGCCTCTCTGTCCCAGTGGAAGCTCTCTCCTCGCTCCAGCCTCAGGCCGTGGAAGGCTGTATCCTCCCTCCTGATGAGGCAGTCCCGGCAGGGGCAGCTAGGGGGCGGCAGGCCATCCAGCAGCAGCATATCTTGGTAGGACCCGGAGGACTTGGGGTGGTGAGGGTGATGGTGGGTGTGTGAGGGAGGGTGGTGGTACGGACCATAGTCATCACTTCTACAGAGCAGACGCCCGGGATGAAGGGTGTGGGGGTGAGAGGTCAGGTCCTGGGATGGATAGGGGCACAGAGAAGGGTGACGAGAGGGTCCCTCACGGTGCAGGTAGTGTGGAGGGTCCTGCTGGCGATTCCATACCAGGTCAGGGGGAGGCAGGGCCTGATGGGGGTGAGGGTGTGGGCTGTAGTGCTGACACAGGTCCATGTGTGAGGGGACGGTGGCAGGGTTAGTCAAGGGCGGTGACCCAGGGTGGCCGTTGGTGCCCGGCGCTCTGTCCCGGCAGTAGCCGCTGGACATGAGGTGGAGTCGGTCACAGCCGGGCTCGGCACAGCGCTGGGAGTGGTAGCCCACCCGGCAAGAACAGGAGCGGTCCAGCCTCAGGGTGCCTGTCTGCTCAGACGGCGAGGACGAGTCCCCATCGTCCAGGATGGCAGTCTCCCTCTCTCTGTCCAGGCCATCCCTCTCCCCCTCGATGCCCCCCAGCAGTCGGTCCAGGTCCTCTCTCTCCTGCCGGGTGGGTGGCGGGAGCCCTCGGGACTCCTCTGGCCGCTCTGGGAGGGCAGACGAGTGGCCGGAGTGAGTGAGAGAGTCAGAGCTGGGAGAGAGCAGATGGCTCTGACTGGGCCTCTCCTCGCTGGTGCCTGCTGGACTGCCATTGGTGGAGGTCAGGGAGCCAGAGCCTGGGGCTGAGAGACGCTTCTTTATCTGGGCGTACAGACTTCCGTCCACTGGACCCCTGGTGTGGGCTATGTCTGAGAGGGGGAGAGAGAGCAGAGATTTAACATAGCTTCAGAGTACAGTATCAACAGCACAGTATTAACTGCGGGCTGAATGTGTTATTGAGAGTGTCTCCCTGGTCCTCTGTACTGCTCTGTACTGTACCATCGAGGCTGTCCTGGTAGCGCTGGTTGAAGTTCTCATAGGAGTCCCAGCGCACCACTGGATCAGCTGTGTTGTAGTCCACTGTGACAGCAGGGTCATTTCTCTGGTACTCACGCCCTGAGGAGAGAGCCCATGTTATTAGACACGTGATCAAACACATCAATACAAACGTGTTATTGTGTTCCCTGGCACTGTTACACTGTAAATGCATAGTTCAAACAAACCTTTCATTTTCTCTGGTCCAGAGGAGAAGACAAACTCCACAGTGGCATCCGAGGGAAATCGTTCATCTGAGAAAATACATTTTACTGTTTTCCTTTAAGTTCTGTCAGTAATTATCCGATTGGGATCATTACTGCCACATAATCCCCTGGTGCTTTTTCAGTACATGGCACAACTTTTCAGCTGGGAGTAATTTAACATTTCACAGAACGTAATCACATTAGCAGAATTAGGAAATGATCGTGTTCAATATACAATATACAATGAAGCAATGAACCACCACACATACTGTGTTGTTGAGGGATTGATTCATTTTGACACATCTGCTGCATACAGGCATTTCTACTGAGCACTTCCCTTAACCACCATGTTGAATAAACAAGCTTCATTGTTCCACACCGACCTAACAAAACAGATACCTCAGGCCCTGAACAGAGAGACCCTTTCCTCTCCCTGCCCCCTCCCCAGAACCCCACTAGTTCCTACCAGTACAGGCCTCATCCAGCTCCCCCTTGCCGAACCATAGCTGGGCCCCGTGGATGGTGCAGGTGTGGAACTGCAGTCTGAACACTGTGTCCCTCTCTGCACCCTGGGCCCGTCTGTGGTAACACTTCACCTGCAGGGAGAGACAGAGAGGTAGAGAGGGAACAGAACAACAGATCAGTGAGAAGAAGGAGAGGATAAGCATACTTGGACTGCCAGTGGCAAGGCGGTGACTTCACTTGAGAAAAAAAGTGGACTAGTCTAATGGCCAGACAGATGGTCTCACTCACCATGATGTCTCCCTTCAGCAGCAGTGCTGGCTCAATGGTCACACACAGTCTTCTGCCCACAGAACCCTGCAAGTCACTGTGGACAGACAACACACAACATATCAATACAAATAGACACACACAAGGACAAGTAGGCCTAAAGGCACATCCTGTCCAAGTTATAAAGATTTTTCTTTTCTGTCAGTGGTGTTGGTTGATAATACTGTAGGACATGAAGTGATGCAGACTCACTATATCCCTGAGGTGTAGACCAGCTGCATGGACTGGTAAAGCTTCAGGAAGGGGAAGTAACCTGGGCAATGATAAAGAGAGGCGGTGTTCAGTGTTACACAGTGGAATGTGCTGACTGTCTCTGTCCCTATCCGTCAAACAATTCAAGATAAACAGCCCCGTGTGTAGGTGGAGGGTGAATTTGACCATCTGAAAACACTGCTATCTTTCACAGGGCCATATCTCAGAGCCTTCTGCACAGACAGGCCTTCACAGACACACACACACACACACACCTGGTACATGCACGCACTAGCACGCACACACACACCACGGTCTCTACTGTAAAGACAGACTGAGACAGACTCAACACCCAAGTGTAGTGGTCTAATCTGAGGATGGGAGGAGCCAACTGTCAGTCAGGGGAAACAAGTGTGTGGTCCCCTCGCACGGCCTCACCTCCTTTGCCCTGGAAGTTAGGAAGCGTGGGGATGAGGACCTGGTGGAGGAATAGCGGACTGCTGTTCATCTTGATCGCCCCAGAGAGGAGCCCCCCAAAGTAGTAGATATACCTGAGAGAGATAGAGAGATAGAGAGGGAGGGAGGGCAGTGTGAGAGAGAGAGAGAGCGAGAGAGAGAGAGAGAGAGAGAGAGAGAGAGAGAGAGAGAGAGAGAGAGAGAGAGAGGGAAGAGGGAGAGCGAGGGAAGAGGGAGAGATAAAGAGGGAGGGATAGAGGGAGGGAGGGCAGCGTGAGAGAGAGAGCGAGAGAGAGAGAGAGCGAGGGAAGAGGGAGAGAGAGAGGGGGAGGGAGGGGTGGGTGATTAGTAAGCATACATCACAAAAGACAACATCAAATCAAATAAATCAACACTGAATGTAGGTGAAAAGGATGCATGAAGTAATATATACACTGAGTATACCAAACAGGAACACCTCCCCTTTTGCCCTCTGAACAGCCTCAATTCGTTGGGAATGGACTCTACAAGGTGTCAAAAGCGTTCCACAGGGATGTTGGCCCATGTTGACTCCCAATGCTGCAACAGTTGTGTCAAGTTGGCTGGAAGTCCTTTGGGTGGTGGACCATTCTTGATACCCACAGGAAACTGTTGAGCATGAAAAATCCAGCAGCGTTGCAGTTGTTGACATAAACCGGTATGCCTGGCACCTACTACCATACCCCGTTCAAAGGCACTTAAATCTTCTGTCTTGCCCATTCACCCTCGGAATGGCACAAATACACAATCCATGTCTCAATTGTCTCAAGGTTTAGAAATCCTTCTTTAACATGTCTCCTCCCCTTCATTTACACTGATTGAAGTGGATTTAACAAGTGACATCAATAAGGGATCATAGCTTTCAGCTGGATTCACCTGGTCAGTCTATGTCATGGAAAGAGCACGTGTTCTTAATGTTTTGTACACTCAGTGTCTACCTGAGAGAGAGGGATGGGAAGGAAGAGGGAAAGAGCGAGAGAAACATACAGACATTTACAGCACTTGTTGGTTAGTGATATAGACAACATGTAGATGGTGCTTACCTGTTTTGGGACGGTTGGAGGGAGGAAGATACCTTATCCTCGCAGAACTTCCTCATGGCCAGGGTGCTGAGGGCCTGGTCTGCCCTGCTCAAACACAAAAAAACACAGAATTAAAGCAACACACTGCACAACAAGAATACACACTTCATGTAGAGAATTATACAACATTTACATAACTTTCCCATTATAGACAAGACCAGGCTCTCTGAGAGCCAGAAGTACATGAATGCAGCTGGCTTGAGCCAAAGAACAAGCCAGTTTCCACTACTACAGCCCTAAACCATGCTCAGTGTGGAAACTGTGGCTTTGGATGCAGGACAGAACACTCACCCTGCAGAGATCTTGCTGTAGTGCATGTAGGCTGCAATAATCACTCCTGTTTTGCCCTTGTTGCCCTGAAGGAGAAAGATCAGTGCCAAAAGAACATGAAGCCCCAACGGTTTTTAGCCCCGGGCTTGAAGAATAAACTGATTATTATTGTTTTAAAGACACGAATGCCACTACCCCTACAAGATCTCATAGCAATTTCAACATTTCACAGTGAAAAGATACAAATATTACATATTGCACTGATCAAAGAGCCTCTGTGAGTGAAATACGTGAGTCATCTATGTGAAGCCAGCAGTCCCTAAAAGCCCCTAAAACAACAAAACTACCCTTTAAAACCTAGTCAGAAGCAGGCCTGAACCCTGACCTTGCAGTGCAGGACCACCACATGCTGGGGGTCGGAGGTCAGCCACGTCTCCATGGCCTTACACATGGCACAGATCTTGTCCAGGGGAGGGGCATGGAAGTCAGGCCAGCCGAAGTCAAGGACCTGGACCACATGGGAAAATAGTGAGGAAAAGTACATTAATATATTTAGCCTTAGAAACTGATACAGTATTGATACAGAAAATAAAAAATGATACCTTTGGATTCATGCGGGTGATGTCACGGTGTCGTTCAGAGAGGTTGAAGAGCTGAAAGGAAAATGAATATTCAAATGAACGATGTGTGTACAACCAGCCCAGCAAGCAGAGGCGTCATGCCCATAGGGGGCACCCCCTCAGATTTGTCTTTTTTACATTTTTATATATAAAATAATCATATTTTGTTGTTGTTGTTTCTCTGTAATACTACCAGCCACCTAGCCATTTTATTAAGTTGTCTTTAGCTAACCCAGCTAGGTTCCGAATCTCCCAACCTCATCTCCCAATTAGCTACCAAGAATCCATTTCAGGCTATCAATCAAGTTAGAGTAGCTAGCTTGTCTAACTATCTTAGCTGGCATGTCTGCTGGCAAGGTTGGTATACTTTAGAAAAGCAAGCAATTACTAAATGTACTGAATAAGACTAACATTCCTTTCAATCTTTTATCCAGATTTTAGCAGGGATGCA